>NW_027187293.1:4888790-4974875 GCF_028583685.1 Petaurus breviceps papuanus | reverse complement strand
GGAAGGAAGGAAGGGAGGAAGGAAGGAAGGAAGGAAGGAAGGAAGGAAGGAAGGAAGGAAGGAAGGAAGGAAGGAAGGAAGGAAGGAAGGAAGGAAGGAAGGAAGGAAAGAAGGAAGGAAGGAAGGAAGGAAGGAAGGAAGGAAGGAAGGAAGGAAGGAAGGAGGGAAGTAAGGAAAGAAGGAAGGGAGGGAAAGAGGGAGGGAGGGAGGAAGGAAGGAAGGAAGGAAGGAAGGAAGGAAGGAAGGGAGGAAGGAAGGAAGGAAGGAAGGAAGGGAGGAAAGGTTTTTGTTTGTTTTTTAATGACTGACAAAAACAAAAGGTTTTTTTCTAAATTGGGTGGTAAGTTAGACTAAGATCCCTTACAAATAAAAGATTTTCACAACAGGTAGTGATGCAGGAAAAAAAATATCATCATTCTTTTTATTTATTTATTTTTGTTTGTTTTAAGCAATCGGGGTTAAGTAACTTGCTCAAGGTTACAAGGACAGTCATTTCTGGGTGTGGTGCCCAGTGTCTGAGCCCGGGATTCGATCTCCAGGTCTTCTCAACACTGGAGCCGGTGCTCTTACTCGCTGTGCTACCTGGCCACCCCATTCTTTTTATTTAATGTGATGTTATTTTGAAAAATCAAATAAATGATAAATTGTAATATAACATAAAATTCCGAACCTAGATATTATGGGAAAAGAGCCTTCTATAATCCAATGAGTCAGGTGGCAGGCTTTGCTTTTAAGAAAATGGTAGGACTAATAGTACTTAAGCATTTTACTCCCCAAAGGCTATTTATTTTTCTTCTTAGAAAACAGTAAAGTCCTGCATGTAATAACATAATTAAGAAATATTCTACCAGTAAAATAAATGCAGCAAACCAAAACCTAGGAAATAGAATATTGACAGTATTTTTTTATTTGGGCACTCTTAAAAAACAATGCTCTCCTCAATTAACCTCTCTTACCAACCACAAAGGAAAAAAAGAGGTGACCTTTCTAGTATAAATAGTGTTTTGTGCTTTGCTAAATCAACAAGTCTGTATTTCCAAGACTTAAGTCATTCTATTCTATTCAAACAACCTGACTCCTGTTATGAGGAAAGCAATTTGTAAGCAAGATATTGATATATGTGCACATTTTCATATGTTTATATATACATATATAGTATAGATATATGTACACGTGTATATTATATATGTGCATACACAAACATATAGAGATATTACCTATCTATAGCTATATTTATATATATATATATCTGTGTATGTATATATATATATATATATATCTGTGTGTATGGAGAGAGAGAGAGAGAGAGAGAGAGAGAGAGAGAGAGAGAGAGAGAGATGCAATAGGTGAAACGGAGAGTTGGTCTCTGAATTCAACTGCATTCTCTGTTATTGTTTTTCCTTCTTTCTGAAAGAGGACCATGCCATCAGGAAGATGATGCCATGACTTGCAAGTCAATTAGATTTAAGTGAGGGAGGGCTGTGCAAAGTCACCAGCCTCACTTTCTACTCTGGAGCCATCTGGGTCCAGTGGCAAGATATAGATAAGGGTGACTGGAGATGGTGCCAACCCTCATCAAGTCATTTAGCCACTCATTGCTCTAATAAACTCTCTAGGACTATAAACAGAAGGTGCCCACTTGCATTAGAAAAAGGTGTTTCTTCATCCACTAGTCACCAAAATCAATGAAATCATAGGTCTACTCCTCTCTCTCTCTCTCTCTCTCTCTCTCTCTCTCTCTCTCTCTCTCTTCATTCTCTCTACCTCCATTTCTCTCTCTACCTCCATTTCTCCCTCTCCCCCTTTCTTTTATCTCTTTCTGTTTCTCTGTCTCTGTCTCTCCACATATGCATACATATACACAGAGTTTAAAATCTTGCTGCTGTTTGTCCATTATTGAAGAGGATCATGACATCAGGGAGGTGATACCATGACATGCAAATGAATTGGATTTTGCAGAGGGAGGACTGTGCAAGAAATCAGTCTCACTTTCACCTCCAAAGCCATCTGGGTCCAGTGGCCAGATAGAAATCAGGACAAGTGAAAATGATCCAGCATTTAAAATCTTAGTTTCAGCAAAAAGGGTGCTCCCTTAAATAATGTATGTTGTGATACAAGGCCATTTATAACATGTTTTAATAGTAAAATTATTAGTATGATTCTTACCTGAAATTCTTTTCCTATCATTGTGCATCATACTCTGTTTTCCAGCCCCTAATAATGTTACTTCTTCATTAAAAAAATGAACTATGATACAGTGAAAAGTACTTGACTGGAAAAGAAAAGAACAGAGAAGTAATCCTTGTTCAGCAGTTTAAAGCAATGAGATCTGATTCACCTCTGTGGGCTTCTATTTTTTTTTCATCTTTAAAATAAAGGAGTAGGAAAAAGCAATACCCAAGTGCTTTACAAATATGTAATTTGAACCTCATAACAACCTTGGGAATTAGATGCCATTATATCTTCATTTTACATATGAGGAAGCTGAGGCAAACAGGGGTTAAGTGACTTACCCAGGATTATGCAGGTAGTAAATGTCCAGTCATCCTAATTACACTCCTGCACTCTATCTTTACACAGGTTTTGATACACAACACCTCCACTCTCTCAGTTATCTCTCCTCTCTTATTAAAAGGATGGATGATGGGGGAGTGTTAAATTTCCTCCAGTCCCTTCCTCTATTAAGGACTGTGATCTGAACGTTCCAAGAAACTCTCCATCTTCTAACTGTAATTCTCCTGGATTTTGATCCCATGGAATCTCATACCCCTTGGCCCCCCCAACTCTCTTTCAGCTTCCATTTGTATATTGTTTCCCCCATTACATAGTAAAATCCTTGAGGGCAGGAACCAACTTTCTCATTTGTATGCCTACCCAAATCCAGATTTTATAGCCACAAAGCCTATTTGTACTTTCAACTACATCTTGCTTTGGTAGTAGGAAAATTGGTAACTATTAAATAAAAATGTTGTGTTATGATTTTCTATCAATTTCATTTAGCTATAATTATTCCTATCTCAAGTTATAGGAAATATTATTTATTTGAGTACAAAGCAAACTGATCTAAGAATAATGATTGCATAGCTTTTAAAATTGAGGTTTGTTTTAATTTTTCCTGAAAGTCTTACTTTCTTTAAAGTGTTGTTTATCAATGATTGCATCCATGTATAAATTCTATATTCTTCTCTGTATTACATTATATTAATATATGATCATATCCAATTGCAAAAATATGCAAGTTCACTAAGCAAAGTCATAGAATATTCTCCTAAAGCAGCTGACAGAAACTTTATCAAAGTAAATTATTAAGTCCTGGCACTGCTGTGAGTTTACGTAAGAGGAGGCTGAAGTGTACAATAAATTGATATGCCAGATCAGGTAAAGGATTAGTTCTAGAAACTACACTGGTCTATACAAACACCACGTGTTTGCTCAGATGTCTGCCTTGATCCTTTCCCCTCCTCTGTTTGTCCCTGTGATTCAAAACCTTTAGGCTAACTGATTCCAGGGAGGCAGCCAAATGGGCCATACAAACTTCTTTATGGATTAGGCACCAATGGCACAGAGTAATTACAGATTATTAGATGATATTGGTCCAGTGGTTTTGATTTAAACTTCTTATAATTTTTTAAATCACCTTTTCAGGTTTTCTTATGATTAACCCACTCTGCATTGTAAAGTTATTGGGACTACAGGAATTTTTGTCACACTTAAAGTTCTATAAGCATTTCCATTATGCAGTTCCCACAGAGTAGGAAGGGTTCATTACTAGTGCATTCTATTCTCATTGGGCTGAAATTTGACTTAGCCCAAAAGCACCTTTGTTCTTAGATATTTTTTTTTTCTTTTACTGGTATGTGTATTGGTGAGGAAGTTGGATGACATTTTATTTATTTTAAGTTGTCTTTTTTTTCAGGAGCAGCCAAAGGAAGGATGTTTTCCTGCTTAATCTTTTTTTAGGAACAGATTTCTACAAGCAATAGCCTTTTCATATTTTTTAATAATCCCTCTCGCAAAAGAGATTATTTAACTTTGAAATGCAGCTGCTGTACACCCTTATTAACCACTCTCCAGAGAGTTTTCCAATCTACATTGTGCCCAGTAGTATATACACTATCTTGCAAAAAAGCCTGGTCCTCTGCCCAAGACCATTGAGAAATTTAATGGGTTCTTGAGAGGTGTTAATGAAATATACCTTTCCCAAAAACCTTAACCATTGAAAATATCACATATGAAAGTTTTGCAATACTCAATTTAAAATTGGGTTGTACATCTAAGACCTGTCACAGAAGGTAAATTTAACCTTTCAAATTGCCCATTTACAAACCATATTTAACATCAAATGGCAAGCTGGGATCATAGAATCCCAAAGTTATCTTCAAGTAACCTTGGTCTCTCCATTTGGAGGATGGTTGAGAGCAGGATATATAAAGTTATTTGGTGAATCATATGTGGTAGAACAAATAGAAGGAAAAGAAATACCATGAACCAAGGTTCACAACCTTTAGAAAAAAGTTTCAAAGGAGTCAAGATGGTGAGCTCTGTGTGGCTCTGGCTATCACCACCTCCAATCCATGTAAAAGGAGACTCTGAACAAACTTTGGAGCTAGAGAACCCACAAAATGACACAGAGAAGCTAACCTCCCACTGAGGACAGCTTAGCAGGCTGGCAGGAATCGGCCTGTGCAGCGCTCTGGGAGCTGAGCCCAACTCCACGCAGAGATTTTAGTCCCAGGGCAGGCCTGACCAGCCACCGGCTGGAGGGACTCCAGATCACCAGCAGATGTGGCAGTCCAGAATTATCAACACATAGATGCTAAGGACAAAGTGAGAGGTCAGTGCAGTGTGGACTTTGGGACCCAGGAGTTTGGAGTGCATCAGCTTTTGCCCCTGGGGCAAGAAGCTTCTGAGGGCCACAGAAAAGCCACCGCCAAATGGCAGCTTCAGCTCCTGGCCTACAGACTGTAGGGGGACTAAGCAACCAATCGAGGGGTAATTGCTCTTGCTTTAACCTGCTTGGATCTGGATTGCAGTCTAGGGTGGAGGTCCTCAGGTGTGTGACCAGCTTGCCAGAGTGTGTGGAGGCTTCAGAGAGGGCACCCAACTCATACTTCTGGCAGGTGAGAAAACCCCAGCATTTGGCGTGAAGCTCCCCTGTCCAGTAGCAGAGTTCTACTGTGGCAAAAAGCCAAAAAGTCAAGAAATTGAGTGGCAACATGACCAGGCAAAGGAAGCAAACAGAAGAATCCAACATTAGACTCCTATATTGGAGACAAAAAGGAGCAAAGCATCTAACAGGAGGAAGACAGTGAAGTCAGAACTCCTGCACCAAAAGCTTCAAAGGAAAATGCAAGCTGGTTACAGGCCATAGAAGTCCTTAAAAAGCAGATAAGAGAAGTGGAGGAAAAATTGGGAAGAGAAATGAGAATGATGCAAGAAAATTATGAAATGGGAGTCAACAGCCTGACTGAGGAAAATACCACCTTATAAAAGAGATTAACTCAAATGACAAAAGAGGCTCAAAAAGGCAATGAGGAGAAGAATGCTTTAAAAAGCCCAATTTGCCAGATGGAAAAATAATCTTAAAAGCTCACAGAGGAGAATCATTCCTTCAGAATTAGATTGGAGCAAATGGAAGCTAATGATTTAATGAGAAATCAAGATGCTGTTAAACAGATCCAAACAAATGAAAGAGCAGAAGGCAATGTGAAATATCTCATTGGAAAAAAAAAAACCACTGACCTGGAAAATAGATACAGGAGAGATAATTTCAAAATTTTTGGACTACCTGAAAGCCATCATCAAAGAAAGAAACTAGAAATCATCCTCCAAGAAATTCTCAAGGAAAACTGCCCTGATGTTTTAGAACCATTGGGCAAAAATAGAGGTTCAAAGAATCCACTGATCACTTCCTGAAAAAGATACCAAAAAGAAAACTCCTAGGAATATTATAGCCAGGTTCAGAAATTCCCAGATCAGGGAGAGAATATTACAAGCAGCCAGGAAGAAACAATTTGAATATTGTGGAAACACAATCAGAGTAACTCAGTATCTGGCAGCTTCTACATTGAGGGATCAAAGGGCTTGCAATATGATATTCTGGAGGTCAAATGAGCTAGGATTAACACCAAGAATCACCTGCCCAGTGAAATTGGGTATCATGTTTCAGGGGAAAATATTGTCATTCAGTGGAATAGAGGACTTTCAAGCATTCTTGATGAAAAAACAGAATTGAATAGAAAATTTGACATTCAGATACAAGAAGCAAGAGAAGCATGAGAAGGTAAACAAGGAAAAGAAGTATAACTGATGAAACTTTTCTCAGTATGAAAATAATTCAAGGAAATAGAAATATATATATATATATATATGTACACACATATATACACACACACATATATACACATACACACATACATATATATGTCTATATAGGAGGGTATATATGTGTATGAATACACATGTGAATGTGTGTATGTATATATACAGATATACATAAACAGAGGCACAGGGTCAATTGAATAGGAAGGGATGATACTTAAAAGGTGAAATTGAGAAGTGGGAGAGGAATATAATGAGAGGAGATAGGGAGAGACAGAATGGGGTAAATTATCTCTCATAGAAGAGGAACAGGAAAACTGTTACAATAGAGGGGAAGAATAGGAAGGCAAAAGGGAATTGGTCAACCTTACTCTCTTTGAATCCTTTTTGCGCTCTTCCAGGAGGTCCCCCTTTTTGGGGGGGGGATGAATCCAATTCACATTGTTATTTGAGACTTTTCCCGCAACTGTTTTAACATTCTTGTCACCTTCTGAGTTTGTTTTGATCTTCTCTGTCACCATAATAACATTCTGTGTTCAGATTCCTTTTGTTGTTTTTTTTGTTGTTGTTGTTCATTTTTTCCAGCCTATTTCATGACTTTTAGAATTGGACAGTACTCGTGGGGTTGAGGGGGCACTATTTCAAGCTTCCTGTGCCAGGGGCATAGGATCTCACAGCAGACTTGCTGAAACTGGAGGGCCTAAGACTGCTTTGCTGCCTTTGTGCCAGGGATATGGAACCTCACTACTAACCAATGATGGTGCCTCCTTGTTGATCTGCTTAGGATCTCTCCACAGGCTGGGTGGTGTATGAACTGCTGCTGGCTTGCCCAGAGGCTACCTGCATAGAACTGTACTCCTTTTTTACCTGAGTGAGACAGACTTTTATTGATAACCTTCTAAATTGCCTTGGGATATGCAATTATTTTTACCCTATTGCTTTATGAGTTCTGTCATTCCAGAATTTGTTTTGAGGTACCATCTTATAGATGTTTTGAGGTGAATTTGGGAGAATTCATATGCGTTGCTACCTTACTCTGCCATCTTGGCTCCATTCTCTCTGAAAGTCAGATGTCATTTTCAGTTCTAGCAATTACATCAGGCATGTTTGAAAGTCCTCTACTTCATTAAATATTTATTTCTTTCCCTAAGTTAATATATTCACTTTTGCTGGGTAAAATATTACTGGTGATAAACCTTATTTCTTTTGCCTTCTGGGATATTATTTTCCAAGTTCTCCAATACATTATGGTTTAAGTTGCTAAATCTTGTATTATTCTGACTTCTCCTTGACCTAGGAACTCTGGAGTTTAACTACAATATCCCTAATACTTTTCATTTTGGGATCTCTTTCAGGAGGTGATTAGCAGAGCGATTAGTGGATTCTTTTGGAAGCTATCTTTGCCACTTATTCTGAGATATCAGGTTAGTTTTTCTTGATAATTTCATTTTTTTTCAATTTATTTATTTATTTTCAATTTTCAACATTGATTTACACAAGATTTTGATTTACAATATTTTCTTTCCATCTCTCCGCTACCCCCCACCCCAGAAAAGCAAGCCTATTTAATACCCCTTCCTCCAATCTGTTCTCTCTTATATCCTCTTCCAACCCCCCACAACTTTCTAATAGGGCAAGATGGATTTCTATACTCCAGTGCCTGTATATCTTATTTCCCAGTTGCATGTAACATTCATTAACAATTGTTTTGTGAAACGGTGAATTTTAGAGTCTTCCTCTTATTCCCTCCTCACCCATCCCCACTAGGAAGACAAGCATTTCCACATAAATTGTACATGTTTAGTTATGCAAAACATTTCCATAGTAGTTATATTATAAAAGACTAACTATATTTCCCTCCATCCTATCCCACCCCCCACTTATTTTATTTTCTACTTTGACCCTGTCCCTTTTCAAAAGTGTTTGCTTCTAACTGCCCCCTCCCCTAATCTCCCTAATCCTTCTATAATCCCTCCCTTATCCCCTTCGCCCCCTGCTTTCCTGTAGGGTAAGATACCCAATTGAATGTGTCTGTTATTCACTCCTTAAGCCAAATTCAATGAGAGTAAGGTTGACCCATTCCCTTTCACCTTCCTGCTCTTCCCCTCCATTGTAACAGGGTTCTCTTGCCTCTTTTATATGAGATAATTTACCCTAATCTCTCTCTCCTTTTCTCCATCTCTCAATATATTCACCTCTCACCTATTAATTTTATTTTTAAGATATTATCCCTTCATATTCAATCCATTCTATGCCCTCTGTCTATGTATATATACATACATACACCTTCTTATACATACATATATATTCCCTTCAACTATACTCATATTGAGAAAAGTCTCATGAGTTATAATTATTGTTTTTCCATGTAGGAATGTAAATAGTTCATCTTTAATAAATGCCTTATGATTTCTTTTTCCTGTTTACCTTCTCATGGTTCTCTTGCGTCTTGTATTTGAAAGCCAAATTTTCTGTTCAGCTCTGTTTTTTTTCATCAAGAATGCCTGAAACTCCTCTATTTCATTGAATCACAATATATTCCCCTTAAGCATTATATTCAGTTTTGCTGGGTAAGTGATTCTTGGTTTTAATCCTAGCTCCTTTGACCTCCAGAATATCATATTCAAAGCCCTTCAATTCCTTAATGTAGAAGCTGCTATGTGATTGTGTTTCCACAGTAGTAAAATTGTTCCTTCCTGGCTGCTTGTAATATTTTCTCCTTGCTCTGGGAACTCTGGAACCTGGCAATAATATTCCTAGGAGTTTTCTTTTGGGGATCTTTTTCAAGAGGTAATCAGTAGATTGCTTCAACCTCTATTTTGCCCTCTGGTTCTAAAACATCAGGGCTATTTTCCTTGAGAATTTCTTGAAGGATGATTTCTAGGTTATTTTTTTCATTATGGCTTTCAGGTAGTCCAATAATTTTTGAATTATCTTTCCTGGATCTATTTTCCAGGTCAGCGGTTTTTCCAATGTGATTTTTTACATCATCTTCTATTTTTTCATTTGTTTGGATCTGTTTTAAATTACCTTGATTTCTCATAAAATCATTAGCTTCTGATTGCTTCATTCTAATTTTGAAAGAATTATTCTCTTCAGTGTGTTTTTTAAAATTCCATTTCCATCTGAAAAATTTGGCTTTTTAAGCCATTCAAAAAACCTCAATGGTTTTTTTGTACCTCTTTTGCTATTTGAGTTAGTCTAGTTTTTAAGGCGTCATTTTCTTTAGAATTTTTTGGGGTCTCCTTTAACAGACTATTGACTCACTTTTCATGATTTCCTTGCATCATTCTCATTTTTCTTCCCAGTTTTTCCTTCACTTTTCTTACTTGGTTTTCAAAATCCTTCTTGAGCTCCTCCATGGTCTGTGACCATTTCATATTTTTCTCGGTAGCTTTTCATGCAGGAGTTCTGACTTCATTGTCCTCCTCCAGTTCCATGCTTTGATCTTTTTTTTGTCCCCAAAAAAGGATTGTCTAGTCTGATTGCTCTTCCTCATCTTGCCAATTAATTGATTTTGAGCTCTTTGCTATAGTAGAACTCTGCTTACAGAATGGAGAGAGTTCTGTTCCAAATTGCTGGATTTTTCACAGCTGCCAGAACTATTAGTTTTGTGCCCTCTCTACAGCCCCCACAAGCTCTGGCTCACTGGCCACATACCCCAGGACCACCACCCAAGACCATGTTCCAGATGCAGACAGGTCAAAGCAAGAGTGATTAACCTCTAAATGGTCGGTTGGCTCCCTATGATCTTCAGGTGAGGAGCTCTGAAAGCAGCCATGAAGCATCACCACCCCTACCACCACTTCTGGCTCCAGGGGCAGGGGCTGGACAGCGCTGTTCCTTCATCCTTACAACAGAGTTCCTGACTGACCTTTTATTTTCTCTTTGACATTTATGGGTTGAAGAGTCTGGAAACCACTATAGTTGCTGGTGATTCACTCTCCTAAAGTCTGCTTTGGCCAGTCTGTATGCTTGTCAGGTCCAGAGCCATGGCTCACTGGGGACTGCCCTCATCTCCCAGTGTCTTGGGATAGACCCTTCCTGTCAGCCAGGCTCCCTTCAGTGGGAGATTTTTTTTCGCTATGTCTCTTTGTGGGTTCTGCAGCTTTAAAGTTTGAGTCATTATTTTTACAGGCATTGGAGATGGTTGAAGCCAAAGCCCGAGTCAATTTAGTGCTTTTACTCTGCCATCTTGACTTTGCCCAATAATTTCTCAAAATACAATATCTATACTCTAGATATGGTTTTTATCATGGTTTTCAGGTAGTCTAATAATTCTTGAGTTATCACACCTGGATTTTTTTCTAGGTCACTTTATTTTTGTTTTTCAATGAGGTATTTCACATTTTCTTTTATTTTCTAATTCTTCTGATGTTGTTTTGTTTCTTGATATCTCACAGATCCATTAGTTTCCACTTGCACACTAGTTTTTAAGGAATTATTTTCTTCAGTGAGCATTTATATATCCTTTTCCATTTGGCCAATTCTAAATTTTAAGAAATCTTTTTTTCTTTTTCAGTGAACTTTCATACCACTTTTTCCATTTGGCCAAATCTGTCTTTTAAGGAGTTCTCTTCAGTGATTTTTTGTGCATCTTTTATAAAGCTTTTTACACTTTTTTCATGATTTTCTTACATTACTCTCATTTATTTTCCTAATTTTTTTTTCTACCTTTCTCATCTTATTTTAAAAAATCCTTTCTGAGCTTCTCCAGGGTTGCTTTTGGGGATTGTAAACAATTCACATTTTCCTTTGAGCTTTGGCATGTAGCTGCTTTAATTTCATTTTCGTCTTCTGAGTTTGCATTTTTATCTTCTCTATCACCATCATAACTTTCTATGGTTAGGTTCTTTTTTTATTTTTGTTTGATCATTTTTTTCAAGCCTATAACTTCACTTTTAACTTTATATTAAAGTTAGGTTCTACTCTTTGGTTGGAAGGGACACTGTAAAATGTTTCAATTTTGTATGCTCCTGTTTTCATAGTTCTGGTGAGTCTGTAATTTTCCAGTGCTTCCAAGGTGGTATGAGCAAAGTAGAGATATGCTCACTTCACTTGTCCGTGAACTGCCAAAAGCATTCTTGTTCATATTACAACTTTGACCAGGCTCCCCATTCCTGTGAAGGTACAAGTACAACTTCTAGGCTTTGGGGGGGGGGTTGTGACCCTATACTGGTGATGGATAAATGTAACAACAATGCAATATTCACAACACCTATGGTGGCTACAAATATGTTGGTGTAGTTTTGAATCACAAAATGTCATAGGCTTTCCACATAAAGGACAAAGTATTTATTCAAATACCAGAAAGCTGAGTCCCCAAACCAGAAAGACAAAGTCATTACAGTAGCCACAAAGTTGGTAACATAGTTAATGCAGTGAACACCCACATTCGCCAGCCTTCAACAAAAAACAGGCTCCCTCGGGCTCCTCTCCTCACTCCTCTCCTCACTCACAGTAGCTGCTCAGCCTCCACGCTGCTTACTCTCAACAGTTCTCATTCCTTAGCAGTTCTCAACAGAATTACTCAGCAGAAGTTTTGTCTGGCTCTCAGAAGAAGTTCTGCTACCACCAATTCTGTTCTCAAAATCTCTTCCCTGTCCCACCCCTTCCTGCCACATCAGCAAGTTCATCCCACTGCAGGATTCACAATTTCCAGGTCTCAATACTTGACACAATTATGATTTTGAAACCAAGCACCAAGCACCTGCTGTTTTGCCAATACAAGGGGCATGGTAGATCTTCAAATACCATTACCATTACAATAATGCAAAAATTCCAGCAAAAGGTCCCCTGTAATTTCTTTCTGATCAATTGACCACCATACTGTCTGTGACTGAGATCTCCAAAGCTGTTATTGTCACCTAAATTTTGCCTTGAAGGTCTGCTGCTGGTAGTGTGGTTTGAGCAGTCTGCAGTCTTCTGCATTTTTCATTTTCCTTTTATGTCATGTTAGCCAATCTAGTAGGTGTAAGGTGACATCTCAGAATTGTTTTAATGTGTAGTTCTCTAATCATTAGTGACAGTACATTTGTGTGTCTGTGTGTGAGACAATTGATAGCTTTGATTCCTTTTTAAAACTGCCTGCTCATATCCTTTAACTATTTATCAATTGTGGAATGGCTCATTTTTTAAATATAAATTTGACTAAATTTTCTATATACTCAATGGGGTTTTTATAAAACAAACTTCCTGCAAAAATTATTTAACCAGTTTCATATTTTCCATCTGATGCTGCATTAGATTTGTATGTACAGAAGCTTTTTAATTTCATGTAATCAAAATTTTCCTTTTTACTTCCCTTGATGCTTAGTATCTCTTACTTGGTCATAGATTCTTCCATTATCCATAAATCTGATGTACACTTTTCCATGCTCTTTTAATTTACTTATCATGTCAATCTTTAAATCCAAGTGATTTACACATTTTGATGTTATATCAGTATACAGCAAAATATTTGTCTGTGTCTAATTTCTTCCAAAATGCTTTCCAGTTTTCCCAATAATTTTTGTCAGATGGTAAGTACTTACACCAAAAGCTCGGACCTTTGGGTTGATGAAACATTAAATTATTATGGTCATTTACTGCTGTGTGCTATGCACCTAATCAATCCCATTGACCCACCACTCTATTCCTTAGCCAGCAACAGATTATTTACATGATTACCACTTTTTAATACAGTTTGAAATCTGGTACTGCTAAGCCCCGTTCCTTCACAATTATTTTCATTGATTCCCTTGATATACTGACCTATTTTTTTCAGATGATTTTTTCTAGCTTTATAAAAATAATTCTTTTGTGTGGTACTTAATAAGTAAATTAACTTAAATATGATATGGTACTTAATGGTTGGTATGGTACTTAACAAGTAAGTTAACTTATGTAGAATGGCAGTTTTAATTACATTGATATGTACTACCAATGAGCAATTAATATTTCTCCTAATATTGGGGTTTGACAATATTTGTGTGAAAAGTGTTTTGTAATTGTATTCACTAATTTCCTAAGTTTTTTCTTGGCAAGTTGGTTAGCAAGTACTTTATATTGTCTGCCATTGTTTTAAATAGAAATTATTTTTCTCCTACAGCTGGGTTTTGTTGTTAGCATGTAGATATACAGATGACCTATGTGGGTGTATTTTATATCCTGCAACTTTGTAATAGTTGTTTCAAATAGTTTTTTTTCAAGTTGATCCTACAGGGTTCTCTGAATATACCATCATATCATTTGCAAAGAGATACTTTTGTTTCCTCAATGCCTAGCTTTATTCTTTCAATTTCTTTTTCTTGTATTATTGCTGTAGCTAGGATTTATAGTAAAATATTGAACAATTGTGGTGATATTGAATATCCTTATTTCACCCCTCTTCTGACTGGGAAAATCTAAAGTTTATCCCCATTATGGATAATACTAGCTCTTAGATTTAGATAGCTACAACTTATCATTTTAAGAAATGCATCATTTATTCTTGTGCTTTCTGGTATTTTTATTAGGAATGGATGTTGTATATTATCAAAAGCTTTTTGTTATTCATCTTTTGAAATAACCATATGATTATTATGGTTTTTTATTCATATGGTCAATTATGCTGTTAGTTTTCTTGATATTGGACCAACTTTGTAATTCATAAATAAATCTCACCTTTTCATAGTGTATGATCTTTGTGGTATATTAATGTAATCTCCTTACTAGTATTTTGCTTAAAATTATTATTTCATCAATATTCATTAGAGAAAATGGTCTATATTTTTTCTTTTTTTTTACTTTTGTTGTCCCTGGTTTAGGTATCAAAACCATATTTGTGGCATAAAAGGAATTTAATAGGACTCTTTACCAATTTTTTTTTTTGCTTTTTGGAAGGGGGAGGACAGGGAAATTGGGGTTAAGTGATTTGCCCAAGGTCACATGACTAGTAAGTGTTAAGCGTCTGAAGCAGGATTTGAACTCAGGTCCTCCTGACTCCAGGGCTGGTGCTCTATTCACTGTGCCACCTAGCCACAACTACCTATTTTTTCAAGTACCTTACATAGTATTGGAATTAATTGTTCTTTGAATATTTGGTATAAATCACTAGTAAATCCATCTGGTCCTGGGGATTTTTTCGTTAGGCTCATAGATGATTTGTTCAATTTATTTTTCTAATGTAGGTGTGATTAAACATTCTATTTACTCTTCTGTTAAGCTTAGCAGTACCTATTTTTGTAAATATTCATCTATTTAAATTAGATTGTCAGATGTACTGGAATATATGTGTGCAAAATACCTCATAATTTCTGTAATATCTCCATTGGTGGTTTATTCATTCTTTTCATTTTTGATACTATTAATTTTATTTTCTTTCTTTTTTATACCAAATTATCCATTGATTCATTCATTTGTTTATTTCATAAAACCAATTTCTAGTTTCATTTATTACTTTGTTTTTTCTCTTAATTTTATTAATCTCTATTTTGATTTTCAGAATGTCCATTTTGCTGGTTAATTAGCAATTTTTAATCTGTTCTTTTTTACTCATTCTGTTGAATTAGATTATTTAATTTATGTTGTGGTTTCATGGTGTGTTGTGGCAGCACCATCTCAAAGAATTCAATCAGACCACCTCCAATTCAAGTATACGCATTTATTAAGGAATTATGCCCCTCAGAAGCAGGGTAGGTTCCAAGAGGAACCAGAAAATTCAGAGAAAGCAATATGGATTTTCATAGTGTATTGATGCCTATTACATAACATAAATTATAAATTTTTAGAAGGCAGAAGTGCCTTATCAAGGGATTAGGTAATAGGGAAGGGGTCCCTTCTGTGGTTCAGTGGTCAAAAATCCTGGTTATGCTATTTTCTGATTGACTAGCTATTGTGGTCCTTTCTGGTCAAGATGGAGAGTTAAACATTATGGTACTATCTTGGGATAAATGGATTATGTGATTGTGGTTGAGTACAAGAACACACTTATTCAATTATGTGAATTGTATCTGGGGGCAGTGGCTAGCTAGGGGCACTGTCTACATAAAAGCAGTGGCTGTATTGAGTCTGGGCATCTGTGGTGATTAAAGTCAGATTGCATGTTCAAATCAGGGCATGCTTGCTGTTCAGTGAGGCCCATGAGGAAGTTAAAATATTGGGGCTGGGGGCAGCTTTATTGGGATTCCATCAGCTTCCAATTAATCTTAACCTAGAAATCCATGGTATTTTATTAGATGTAGTTTTTATTTATTTTATATAAATATTTATATATTTTTATTTATATATCCATTATAATCTGAAAAGAATGCATGTTATGTAATGCTACTTTTCTATACTTTGTTGCTAGGTTTTTACTCCCTAATACATGTTCAAGTTTTGTGAAGGTACCATGTACAACTGAGAAAAAAACACAAATCTTTCCTATTTCTATTCAGTTTTCTCCAGAGCTCTGTCGTATCTTTCTTTCCTTGGGCTCTATTCATCTCCTTGACTTCATTCTCTTTTTATTTTATGGTTAGATTTATCTAGCTCTTAAAGGAGAAAGTTGAGGTCCACCACTAATATAGTTTTACTATCTATTCCCTCTTGTAAGACATTTGTCATTCCCTTGAAGAATCTGACTCTTATGATGTTTTTTCTTTACATATATTTTTACTATTGATATTATTTCATTGTCCATGGACCTTTTAGTAAGAGGTAGTTTCTCTGATTCTTTACTTAGGACTTTTTTTTTTGTCTGAGATCATTATTGTAACCACTGGTGTTTTTTTTCTCTTTTTTTGACCAGATTAAGTACACTACATTCTGCTCCAGCCCTTGATTTTAATTGTCACTCTGTTTCAAGTATATTTCTTGTAAACAACATATTGTTGGATTCTGGTTTATAATCCATTCTGCTATCTGCTTGTTTTATGAGTGAGTTCATACCATTTACATTCCCAGTGATGATTATTTACTATGCTTTTGCATAACTCTTATTTTCAGCTATTTATACTTCTGTATGTCTCTGTCTCTCTGCTCTCTATCTCTCTGTCTCTCTCTATCTGTCTTTGTCTCTCTGTCTCTGTCTCCCTGTCTCTCTCTCTCTCTGTGTCTCTCACTCTGTCTCTCTCTCTGTCTCTGTCTGTCTGTCTCTCTCTCTCTCTCCCCTGTCTTTTCTCTAAAGTGTTTTTTGCTTTTGACCACTGCTTTCTTTTATCTACTCTCCATTTTAGGAATCCTCCTTTTCTAATCTCTTTCCCCTCTTATTTCCCTCTCATGTTGATAGTTTACATTAACAATTTAGTACGTACAAAGTTTTCTCTTTTTGAACCAATTTAGATGCAAGTGAGGTTCAAGCATTCATTCATTACCACCCACTTCCCCCTCCACTGAAATAATTTCATCCTTTCAGGTGTTATGTGAGGTAATTTTCCTTATTTTTTTATCTCTCTTTCCTCTTCTTTCAGGTCATCCTTCTTTCTTATCTATCCTTTTATTCATTGTCCCAACATAATTGACTCACTTCCACAACTTCTTTTTATGTAGAATGCTTCTAAATGCCATAACAATGAAAAAAAGTTCTTAGAAGTTGCATGTATCATCTTCTCATATAGAAAGTTATACAGGTTAACCTTATTTAGTTCCCTTTGGTTTTTATTTCATTTTTAAATTTTTATGCTTATTTTGAGTCTTGAATTTGAAAGTCAAATTTTCTATTTAGCTTTGGTTTTCTCATCATGAATGCTTGAAAGTCCTTTATTTCATTAAATATCCATTTTTCCCTTGAAGGATTATATTCAATTTTTCCAGGTAGGTTATTCTTCATTGTAATCCCAGCTCTTTTTTTCTTTTTGCTTTTTTTTTGGAGGGCATTTGCAGTTAAGCGACTTGCCCAAGGTTACATAACTAGTTTTTGTGTTAAGTGTCTGAGACCAGATTTGAATTCAGGTCCTCTTGACTCCAGCGCCAGTGCTCTATTCCCTGTGCCAACTAGCCACCCAGTTCTTTTGCTTTCTGGAATGTTAGATTACAAACCCTCTGCTAGTTAAAGGTGGTAGCTGCTAAATCTTATGTGATCTTGACTGTGATTCCATGATATCTGAATGATATCTTTCTGGTAATTGTTATATTTTCTCCTTGTCCTAGGAGCTTTAAGATTTGACTATTCTTAGAAGTTGTAATTCTGTGACCTCTTTTCATTTTTCATTGTTATTTTACCTACTGCTTCTAAGGCAAAGGAAAAGTTTGTGACTTTTTTTTTTTGCTTTTTGGAGGGAAAATGGCAGGACAATTGGTGTTAAGCAACTTGCCCAAGGTCACATGGCTAGTAAGCATTAAATGTCTTAGGTCAATTTGATCTCTGGTCCTTCTGACTCCAGGGCCAGTGATCTATTCACTGTGCCACCTAGCCACCCCAAAAAGAGACAGTTTTATTGTTGCTTCAGCTCTGTTACAAGCATTTGGGCTTTAGGGGCATTGTCTGAAGCTTCATACTTTTTACACTGATATTTTCAGAGCTACTTTTTTGGTATGGGAAGTTTTTGATGCTTTTATGTTGGTATGATCTGGAGAGAGATGTGGTGACTGCTCTTCTTTTCTGCATTTTGGTTCTTACCCAAAAAAGGTCCCTGATCACTTGAGATTGCCTTTGATACTGCTACTCAGAGTCCCTTCTCCCTTGGGACCATAAACAATACTGTTCCCTATGGTCCCTGACCACTTGTGACTGAAAGAAATACTACTCCTCAGGACTGCCACACGTTCTTGACTACACATGTCCCTCTCACCCTTAAATTATGACCTAGAAGCACATATTTAAAATCAATATGCCAAATAGCATCTGGTCCTGCATGTAGTGGTAGGACAATGGTTCTCTATAATCTCTTTATCATCAGTTTTCAAATCTCTTTATCATTTCTTGCTTGAGGGGTCCTGAAACTGCTGCTTTGTAGCCACCACCTAATCTCACTGCTGGTCCCTCATCCATGTGACTCTGGGCCAGCCTTGACTCCCATGTCACTGATCTCTCTTTCTAATCCCATAAATTGCTTGGGTATGAAGAATGTCTTATGCTGAACTTTTTTTTTTTTTTGCCTTTCGTACTGCAGCATTCAATTTGAGGAATTATTTTACAGTTATTGAGAGGGGAATGTTGGGAGAGCTTTGTTGCATGCTTTCTCTACCCCAGTATATTGGCTCTACTCTCTTTGTAAGCTTTTTAAAGACAAGGACTCTCTCATCTAAAATTCCTATTTTCCCATAATTTAGCATAGAGTTCTGTACACAACAGCTGTTTAGTAAATGCATGGATTATTTGTTGTTGTTATTGATGATGATAATGTATTGAAATAGGTACTGCATTTCAGTTATATTGGATCAATTATTACTTTATTACAAAAACACCCAATTAAAAATCATGTAATCCAATCATGTACATTTATAATACCCTTGATAAGTAAGAGCAGCTCCTTCTGGAAAACCCCATTTGCTACCTGGAAGCTTCACAAATAGAGAACACTAGAATAGAATTAAATTCTGGAGATTCGGTCACTAGTGGGTATCAGTCTCAATTTACTCTGAACAGGCAAATGAATGTATTCTCCTTGAGGACAGACATTATTTTGCTTTTGTCTTTATATCTAGAGAAGCCAGCACAGTGTCTGGTAAATATTTAATGTGTATTGCATTGGATTGACTTAAGACACAATGAATAGAATTGGTAGGAATGCTTTATATTTGACCTTTAGCAAAGACCAGCCTTTCTGAGACCTCATTCATTAACTAACTCATTAATTAAAATGGAGAGGGGATTTAGATTAGTAGATCTTTAAGGATTCTCCCAAGTCGAAACTTTTTATCCTATTAATCTAATAACTTGTACTAAATATTTAATGCTTTGTTCTCCCTATTCTTTCTTCTTTCCCTTCTTCCCTATTTCTAGGCATCTCCTCTTCTTCCTCTTCCCTGCTCTCTTTTTTTAAAATTTTCTCTCTCCTTCCATTACCATAATGGATAACACAAACATGCATACATATATACATGTGTATGTATTATTATTATTGTATTTCTAGCAAAAAAAACAACACTATACATATAATTAAAAAGCACCATTTCTGTGCTCAAAATAAACCATCCAGATTACTACATGCCACTTTGGTCTATCTCTCATTCATGCTTACCAGCCATCAATATCTGTGTTATTTCCCCATTCTTTATAGGTCAATTTATTGAGTATTTACTATATAATGGGAATATGTTAATCACTACAGTATCCATAATTCACTAGCTATGTAATTGATCTTCTCTGAACTTTTGTTTCTTTACTTGGAAAATGTGGATGTTAACATGCATACCATCTACCTCATAGTGTAATAAAGAGTATATGATAAAAGCATTGTTAAAGTATTTTGGCAAAATACTATGTAATATAGTTTATTTTTAATTGTATTCTTGACTTTCTCCTACTATGTCCCAGAAACCTCTTCTTTGATGACAGGGACTGTATTTTGCTTCTTGCATTTATATTCCTTGCACAGTGCCTGGCATGATGTAAAACCTTAACTGATGATTGTTGTTTTTGAATTGTAGCAATAATATTGTTTATATTTTGTTTATTCTTCAGCTACCATAACATATTATTGCTTAAATGAAGAAACAAAAAATATATTTTAACACATTCGGCTTGCTTTTAAAATTACTGTTGAAAATATTTGATTTCAACTCAAATATAACTGTCAGCATGGTTTTCCACTTCAGATGAGAGATTCCCCACTGAACTATTTCCCTTCCCTATAATTGCTTTAGTGAATGAGGTAAACGCTTATTCCAAATTTTAGCATCAAAGAACACAGAGTAATTTTACTGGTAGTACAAAATATATTTTGTTTAAAAAAGATTCTTCACAAGTCAATTTTTTCAACATTTTCCTCTACTTCTGAAAATAATTGCTATGATATATATACATAATGGAGCCAACAGCAGTGAATTACTTTATTTGCCTAAAGGAGCAGGCAACATAGATCAGTTTCCCCTCCAATTAATCTTCTCCTCCTCCTTTTTTTTTGGCCTATATCTTTGTTTATTTTCAGTTCTCTTTGGTACCCTTCCTTCAGCCTCTATTTGACTTACAGGATTTACTTAAGATGATATAAAGTGATAAAATAATAAATTATAACCAAAGAATTCTGATCTTGGGATGTAACTGCCTCTCTTCAGTATAACTAGTTTAGACATTCAGATTATTTACCTCCTACCTACAATGCTATTCATTAAAGAGATGTTATCTGTTCTAGTTAGTTACTTTATCAGCAGGTGACTCCAGTGTTTCCCTATCCCTTCTATAAGATGTTGTGGTCAGTTTAACTGTTATCTTATCAGCCAGTTTAACTTGACTTGGTCTCTAGCTGCATGTTATATAAACATCAAGGGAAAATTTGGAAGAGAGCAAAATATATGAGGCCATTTTCAGATTATATTGCACTGCCAAATGGAGACTAAGGGGATTTTGAATGAAGATCCTCTTTTGCCTTGTCATAAATGGGTTTCCGGTTAACTGCTATTGATCAGTTTTACATCAGATGTCCCACCAGTTAGAAGTAGAAGAGTTATTTATCTATTGGCTTATTTCCTCCTCTTTTAATTTTCCCAACAATGAAAAGGTGGCAGTGTTAGGAAGCTGCCTTGGTTCATATTAGCAGTTGTTAAGGGATAGAATCATTGCTCCACTGTGCCTCAGAAACTGGCTTTAAAAGTGGAAACATTCAGGGGCGGCCAGGTGGCTCAGCAAGTAAGTGCATCAGCTCCAGTGTCGGGATGACCTGGGGAGCAAATCTGGGCTCAGATACTTAGTACCACACCCAGAAATAACTGGCCCTGTAACCTTGAGCAAGTTACTTAACCCCGATTGCTTAAAAAAAAAAAAGTAGAAACATTCTAAAGAAGCCACACTGCAGGCAAGAAATGCATACAAATGATTATGTTGCCACTTTGGAAAAGTCCCTTAACCTCTATCTCGGACTTCCACATGTATCAAACAGGGGGGAAGGAATATGTTGCTTTTTTTTATCATTTATTCAAGATTTCAGTATATTTTGTGTATTTTAATGAATCCAGGTACAGTAGAAGTTGAGACAATGAGAGTATATTCATTACTAGCCCAGTAGAATATGATGCCACAATATGGTTTCTATTGGGGGGAAGATCAAATGAATGAACATAAGGAGTCAATGAAGTCATTAAAAAATAGAAACACAAAAAAAATCAAAGCTGTAAGTCCATAGGTAAACCAAAGAGAATTTCTGTAGCACAGTGCATCCTCCCATAAATATGTATGGGAAATGTGTTGGTATGAGTGAGATGTATGGCATATGATTTTCTAGAAATAACTAAGTCTCAGTGACAGGTGGCATGGACCTCAGGTTGCAGTTTAGCTAAACTAAAAGGCATGGCAGGAGCCAAATGAGTAAAAAATAGTTGTATTTCCTATCTTTAAGTAAAATAAAATCCCAGGATTGTCACCACATGTGTTCAATAATCAGTGGCCATTTGAGGAAGAGGGTAGAAAAAGTGTATGTATATAATATTTCAAAAGTGATTTACAGTAGCATTTTCCCCCCTCTAACCATGTCATTTAGAGCCCTAGGAGACCATGGAGATCTAGTCCATCCCCTTCATTTCACCATCAAGGAAGCTGAGGCCCCAAAAAGTGAAGTGACTTTGCCAAGATCCCACAGGGAGTAAAAGTACCACAGCCAAGATTCAAATCTTGGGCTCTATTGCCAAATCTAATTAACTTTCCAGTATATCACAGGGAAATTTTATTTTGACATGCCATACTTAATGTAATCTTTGATCTTGCTTAATAATTTGAAATTTTGTAGTCTACCATGTAAGGCAGTGGTGGGAAACCTTTGGCCTTCTGGGACCTTGGGTACAGCCTTTTGACTGAGTCCAAGTTTTATGGAACAAATTACTTTTGTTAAGGCAATTTGTTCTGCAAAGTTTGGATTCAGTTAAAGGCTACACTTGAGGACCTAGAGGTCCACATATGACCTCAAGGCAACAGGTTCCACATCCTTGATCTGAGGAGTAGTTATTATAAATAATGTGTTTGTAAAGCTTAATAAAAATTCTGAGATATTTGGAGGAGTGGATTATATATGTATATACATATATGTTTGTGAATATGGTATCATGCTTGAGTTAAATTTTGAGATCTATAAAGAATTTTTCTTAATATTTTTAAAGCTCTACTCCTAGAATAGTGAAGGTAATGACAGGCTATCCAGACTAAACAGGTGTTTAACATTCCATTCTCTCAACATTAGTTAAAATTTTGAGGGTGTATTGCTAAAGGTGGTAATCATACTTTAAAAAAATGCACTGCTTATCACTGCATCTATTTTTAAAATAAGTTTTGACTAAGTAAAGGTCAAATTCTCAAGCTTTTGTTTGTCATTCTGGCATCTTTCACCTGGTTTCTTTCACACATTGTAGGTAAAGTTGCTTTCCTTTGATCTTAGATACTGTTGATATGATTCTATGAGCCTGAAAACTTGAACTTGAAATCTTTAAACTAATTAATAGCAGAGATGAATGGTTTAAATGCTGGAATTAACATCAGAGGAAACATTGACCATGAATAGAATCCTAGAAGTCCTTAATTTGAAAAATCAAAAGTACCTCAACACCAGGCATTGGAGGAGTCCTGGAAGGTAATAACTCCTTCAAAATACAGGTGCCCAGTGAGCGATCTCAGAAATTCTCTGCTTCCCCCACCCATAAATATATCCTACTTCTCTTAAAAGAGAATAAAAGCTTCCTTTGGAATATTAGACCAAAAATTTCACAACAACCTCCGCAATCATAACCCTATACAGAGGCGTTAATACCACTAAAATTCTAAAACTATTGCTATTACTTCTTTCCCTAAAAAGCACAACTAAATTTCTAAACAAATACATCTTGCCATGTACTGTCCAACCAAGGGAAAGTATTTATCTTCCTTTTCCTTTACCTAGTACTTTAAGCCACCTCTTTCATTTGAAATTCTCTGAGATATTGATCTTTGTTCCTCTTCACCTGGTGGATCTTTTTTTCTCCAACCCCCTCCCCCTCCACAATTCTGACTATTGACCTAACCTTCCAGTCTGTGTCTCTTTAAAATGGGTTCCAAACCAGTCTATAAATCCCAAAAGGGAAAAGTCTCACAAGGAAGTTGAAATTTTTCTAAATATTTTTTTTGTTTAGAGGGTGTTTTTTTTAACACCAATAGGTTATGAATAGGTGTAATTCAGGCTTGTGTCTATAAGGCAGATTTATACAATCTTGCACCAATTCATAATAATTCTGCCCTTACATAGCTGGTTACAAAATGTCTCATGCTTAAGTCTCCAGTTGAAGAGAAATACTGTTGAACAATTGATTGGTGGCCTCTAGGGCTAGGAAAGTCCTTTTCTCCTATGTGTATCCAATTTCAACCACATGCCACAAAAAATTAACACCCAGAAACATAAGGACAGGTTCATGCATTGGTGTTTATGAGAAATAATATTAAATGTTGCAAATGTGTACTTGTAATGGTAATGTAATTTGAATTTGAAGATCCCTTTGTTTTGGAAAAGGTAGCAAGTACTTGGCACTTAGAAATTGATCAAGCCTCTGTTGGGGAAACATAAGATATGAACTCCTGTCTCCTTTTGCTGACATAACAGGAAGGGCTTGGCTGAAACAGGAAGTAGCTAATGCTGTGTATTTAAGAAAAGCCTCAGAGAGGCACAGTCAGAATTTCTTGGGACTAGCTGTAATAGTAATGTAATTTAAAGATCCCCCTGTATTGGCTTGGTTTTTGGTTTGATTGTGTTAAAACCCAGAGCTTCTGGATCCCACTTTTGGGATGAACTTGTTGACTTGAAAAGAGAGGGCTGAACTGGGAGGAGCTGGTGACGTAAATTTAGAGAGACACAAGAAAAGAGAGAGGCAGAAGAACTTTTTGGAAGCAGCACCTTTGGAGGCAGAGAGAGACGGAGAGGATTGCTGAGGGCCATTTTGAATTGCCCAGGACTTTTGAGAGCTGCCACCCAGAGCTGCCAAGGAATGAGGAGACAGGGCTGTTATGCTGGTACTTTGTCTGTTTTGATGTTGTTTTGCCAGATCTGTCCACTGGTGAAGGACAGTGCTGTTGTTGCAGAGGGCTTGAAACCTTGCTGTTGGTTCAGGGCTCCAGAGACTGTTCTGCAGACAGAGAGTGAATTCTGTCCACTGGTGAAGGACAGTGCTGTTGCTGCATAGGTCTTGGAACCTTGCTGTTGTTTCAGAAGCCCTGAAGAAGGATGTTCTTGTTGTATGTTTACAGAAATCCTGGAAAGGGGTTTTGCTAATGTTTTCAGGAGTCCTAGGACTGTTCTGCAGACAGAGAATGAATTAATGAAGAGACTGGCAGTGTATCTTGTGGCCTTGCTAATCTTTGTCTCCCCAGGAACAAAGATTGCTGAGAACCTGCCGCATGTCAAGATGAAGAAAAGACCTCCATTTGGGTATTAAATGCTGTGCTTAAGCTTGTTGTAACTCTGGGGTAGATTCAATTGTGATCCAAGGGTGGGGAAGTTTTGACCTTTTTGTGCTCTATGATTGAACAAATGAATGTACTTTACTTAAGATTGAAAAGTAATCTCCATTTGAGATGAAGGTAGAGCCTAGGGGTGGAGTAGTATTTAGAAGAGAGACTTTGTGATTGATTAAATGAATCTAATGTCCAGGGGTGGGTTAGTACTTGATTAAATCACACTTGGTAAATGCTATATTTTGAATTATGCTATATGTTGATCTTCTCTGTTCTTAATTTTTCACTGAATAAAATGGAGAGCACCTATGCTGGTATTTTGAACCTTGGGATGTTGCCTTTGCTTGGCATTACACCAGCATCTGGTGGCAGAGCAACTACAGAAGACAGAATGGAGAACTGAGCCAGAATTTCCTGAGAATTTGTCGTTTTGTAGCTTCTTATGAACAAGAGCCTGTAATGGGAATGCAAATTTGGAAGATCTTCCCTGCCCCTAGGCTAAAGTGCACCTGAAGCCCAGGGTGGGAGGCTTGTTTTTCAGTAGATACTTCTTGATTGGCCAGTGAGTCAACAAGGTTGTTACATTCTCTGAGCCAGGAGAAGGCTATATAAGCCCTGATGTGAGGCTTTGTTTTGGGGGCTCACTTTGAGAAGTGTTCTGTGATTTGATCTGCATTCTTGGAAGCCATTGCCCAGGCCCTCCCCGCCCCGGCTTTGAAAAACCCAGATGTTGATTTGGTATGGATGTAATGGTTGGACAGTTTGGAAAGCTGTCTACTTGATCTGTTTCTATCTTGATAATTCTGCCTGTATACTTTGAAGTTCGGGGTGCTGACCTTTTTCCCCTGAACAAGGTAAACGATATATGTCTGACTGATTAAAGTAAGCTTGTTAACCCATTTTGAGTTGCTTTCCTTTATCAAAACAGATCCAAGAACCTGTGCTAGCAGCCACCCTGGGAACACTGGGGTGCTTGCTGCTACAGAGCCTGGGGCCCAGGGCCAGGAGCTCAGGTGATTGAGAAAGCATGACTGTGATGCTGAGACATTTTTTTTGTTTGTTGTTTGGTTGAGACTTGAATTCCCTGGAGTAGAAATGGTGAAGGATCTGTCATGGACCAGACACTGTGAACTTCAGTGTGGAGCACATCCTTCCCAGAGAGCTGGACAAGGAAATGGGACATGTCTTTCATTGAATCCAGGTGACAGTCTGATGAATCCAGGTAGACTCTGGGACCATGGAAGTAGATCCAGGGAATCTGAGAACTTGCCCCAAGTCAAGATGAAAAGACCTCTCCATGGGTACTGAGTAATGATGAAATGTTACTGATGAATGATGAAATATTATATAATGATGATAATGATGAAAGTTTACTAGTGACCTAGGGGTGGAGGGTTTTGTGTATGATACTTAGTAATTGATTGATGGATAAGTGATTGATTGAGTTAATCAAGAACTTGCCCCATGAGGGGAAGACTTTGCTGAATAAGTGACTGAGTTAACTTAAGAGTGCCCTATGAGTGGAAGACTTTGACTATTGTACTTTGAAATGATTGTTCTTTGCTCTAAATATTGTGACCACTTTGCTGAAAACTATGTGGGCTTATTAATGATAAGCTGTTGTGAATATAAGTTGTAATACTGCGAATTCTGAACCTTAGTTTTCTGTGAATGTTTTGCTTTGATTTGTTATGGAACAGAGTGTTCACTGTACTGTGTAATCAGAACCGTAAAAGCTGTTCACAGTAGCATTCTTCCGGAAAGCTTCTGTGCATGGCATTACAGTACTGTCACAGAATAAAGTTTTAAAAACAATGATGTGGAAATAAGGCAGGGGCAGGGTAGGACCCTCTTGTCCTCAGTTCTTATCATAGTGCTTGGCATGTAGTAGGGTCACTTGATTAGTATTGCTTGATTGATTGATCTTTCTTCTGACTGGCTTACTTCTCTTTAGTACTCCCTGTTACATGAGTGAGTGCCCAAGACAAAAAAACAATTATATACCTCCCAGCTTGCCCATTTAGAAGTCATCCCTCATGGGCTAAAGAAAGGGAATTGTAAGTATGGCAAACACTGACTGCTGTCATGGTGGCCTTACTGCCATGGTAGGACTGCCACCTCACCCTTTTCCTCCAAAGTCCCCAAACTCCAATTTTTACCATGAATGAAAACTTTTGACTTCTCCTCCACCACTCAAAGGCTGATTTCAATTTAGTTTCCTCTCTTCCCAATCTGGGAAGAACTACACATTCCCTTGCCAGACATTGTTATATATGGAATAGCAAACACATTTTTTTTAGCAAATGAAATCACACTAATGATTGTTGGTGATGGGGATTTAAAAAACAATTTGCACTAAAAAAAAACAACACTTTGCTTGGACTTTAGAAAGAACTTAGAGTTTGTCTATTATCATTTCAAATACATAGTCTCATGTTTAATGTTGTTTGTAATGGGCATGTCACTAAATGGGACACATGCCCAGTTTCAGAGAAGACCAGTTCAAATGACAGTAGTGGATGGGGACACAGTGTCCTATAAAGGTCACTGAGAAAGCAGAGAAAGAGTGATGGTGTTTAGGCAAGGATGGTCAAATTGTGGCTCTATTGGTATTTACCTTTGGAAGGAAAAGCAGCCAGTTAGTTTACTTCTCTTTAGGTGAATTCAACAGATTTTATTCTAATATTAAGTGGACAGAAGTATTAGGATAGAAATATTAACCTGATAGCATGCAAAGAAACAAGATGTTGAGCCTGGGGAAGTGGAAGTAACAGGTTGACCTGGAGGAGGAAACTAAAATAGACACCATCTACCTCACACACTGGGCTTTCTTTTTATTTTTAATTATTTTTTTTCAAATATTTAATCTATTTCTTTATTTACTTTTAGTTTACAACATTCAATTCCACAAGCTTTTGAGTTACAAATTTTCTCCTCCTCCCTCTCTTCTCCCCTCCCCCCATGGTGGCATGCAATCTGATATAGGTTCCACAAATACCTTCACATTAAATGTTAAGTTGTAAAGGAGGATTATAACCAATGGAATGAATGAGAAAGAAGAAAAAAAGCAAAATAAAAAAGAGATAGAGCAAGTAGTTTGCTTTAATCTGCATTCAGACTCTGTAAATCGTTCTCTGGATGTGGATAGCATTTTCCATCATGAATCCTTTGGATTTGTCTTATAACCTTGCATTGCTGAGATAAGTCCAGGCTAGCAAAGTCACTGATTGGGCTTTCTTATGCTGCATATGAGAGAAACACTCACTCCAGAATGGATTAGCCTAGTCTGAACTAGCCTGTCTCTTGCTTACCAAAACTCCCTTTGTTTAGCTCTCCAAAAGAAACCACAGACATTTGAATTTACAGGTACATTTCTTCCTTACTGATTGGGAGGATGGAGTAGGGGCTGAACAAGGGTCACAGTATACAATGTATGTGGCAGATACTCGTGTGTGTGTGTGTGTGTGTGTGTGTGTGTGTGTGTGTGTGTGTGTGTGCGTGTGTGTGTAATTGGTGTCTGGTCCTGATAACATATACCTAGAGTGGCATCCCTTAACATGGAGAAGCAGAGGGTGGGCTTCTAAGAGAGTTGTGATGATGTGCAAGGGAAAATCCACATTCTGTAACTGGTTCTAAACCTCCCCTGCCCCAGGGCCAGGACTACTATATCTACACTACACAATATGTATATAGTTGTCATATATCTATTATGTAAAATATGTATTATAAAGTATACTAAGGGTTTGATGTTCTCCCTTTGATTCATTAACTGGAGCTCTAACTGGCCAACCCCCACCCCCATTGATAGGCATCCGTGAATAAAGCTCTACTTCCAATTACATTTAACCACTTAACATAAATTGAGCTTTAAGTTCTATATAATAGCAAAAACTAAAGTACCAACATTTCCTTCAGTATTTCAGGATCACACTCTCCCCTTATATCTCTTCAGTCTCTGAAGGGAATGGGAACTATTTAGCTCAGTTCCTACATATAATTAGTCTCACTAAGTTCATGTCCAAAGTCATCATTTTTGCTGGATGAATACTGGTCTAACTTACCAGTGGGCTGGGAGACTGGACTCTAGAACTTAGATTGTGGAAAACAGGGATTCTAGAGCACCCTCCTGATGTTTCAGACGCACAAAATTAGAGGTTTCAATATCTTTCACCTAAGGAAAAAAAGAGAAAAGGCAAATACCAAGGCTAAAAGTCTTTTCCTAGGATCATATGGCTTCAGAAGGGAGAAGGCTTCATGACCTTTCCTCTTTTTTTTCGGTATTTTTAAGCAATCAGGGTTAAGTAACTTGCTCAAGGTTACACGGCCCAGGTGTTTCTGGGTGGGTGCTAAGTGTCTGAGCCCGGGATTCGATCTCCAGGTCTTCTCAACACTGGAGCCGGTGTTCTTACTTGCTGTGCTACCTGGCCGCCCCAACCTTTCCTCTTACATCACAGAGTCACAGCAATCATGAATATATCTCAGATATAATGAATGAATGAATAACTGAAGTGGACCAAGAAGTGGCTAAAGTTGACAGTCTTTTAAAAGTGGTTCTACAGTCAACCAAAGAGCCTCCTTGTCAATACGTCATTATCATGCCAGTTTCAGAATGTCTGCATGTTCATGGAGAGTCCCAGCTTTTCCATGTAGAGAAATATCATTCAAGGTATTCTCTAATTACATGCCATTTTAGTCACCTGATTATGTTATTCTAAATTACTGACCTTGGTAAAGTGACAATATGCACCCAGGATGGAGAAGAGTTAAGGTGGGCTCAAACCAGATTTGATTTTTGAATAAAATACATTTCCAGTGTAGTCTTTGCAGTGGGCCTACTTATTGGGTGACTTATAACCAACTCTCATCAGGATCCTAACTTAAAGAAATAGACAGCCTGGCTGATAACCCTATCTCCCTCCAATAAAGATAATACATTTATTATCTGTTTTTACAATGTCTGTCTAAATGCCATACTAATTAATAAATTCCTTGAAGGCAAAGCATAATCTTATACTTCTAAGTTCCTTATAACATATATGGCCATGTTGAGTATATGTTAGGGGCTAAGTAAATCCTTATTGAATAATTGAAATTCAAATACTGCAATAAGATATAATTCAGGCCCAAAAATTTGAAAATGTTCATTTCCTATAATTCCAGCTGTAGTGTTGGCCTTTCTAAAAAGTCATATTTGGGGAGTTTTTTGTTTTTGTTTACAAAATTACCACCAATGCATCATTTTCAATTACTTTGAAAAACTGAATCTGGGTATGCCAGTGACTTAATGAGCTGTTTAGTGGTTTGTTGGTCTTGCCATACATACAACATAAGTGCCTGCATTCCTGTTTTACCATCTGCTCTGCAAAGTGATTATAGATGAGCAGAAAATTACAAAATTATTTAAGTGCACAAATATTACATGTTTCAATTTGGAGGAAGGGCATTACCTCATATAGACAACCAGGATTTCATATTTATTACTTAGACTTTAATTTATATATTTCGCTTTGTTTTAGTGAGCTGAGAGACTGCTCTTTTATGCTGGTATTCTTCTCATGCCTTACTAACACTACCACTTCACACAGTAGTGTCAAGATAACAGATCTTTACTTTAATATTAGAGGCTGGGAGTTGAAGTTTTAGATCTGTCAACCATGACAATGTCTGTTTTTGAAAAAGAAAATTAGTTGTGACAACAAAAATAGAATATTTCTTTTCCATTTGCTACTAGTGGGAAAGTGGTGGAAAGTGGAAACACAAATATAGCATGCAAGAGTCTTCAGGATATACTGAAACCAGGATGAGAATTGAGAGGAAATTGATGGGAGGTTTATGTAGCAGCATTTCCAGAAAAAAATTGAATCTGAGCCACAACACCTGGAGAATTCCCAACATCATTTAGTTCTGTCCACTTTCCTGAAACTCTCATAATTTTAACTTGGTTAAATAATTGTATGTGTGTATGTGTATTTTTTCCTCTCCAAATTTTCAGCAGGATTATTTTTGAACAACCAATGGTAAAGCCTTCCAAGCTTCATAGTTAGACATACAGTACTTGACCCCAACATAGTAATGCCATTTTATTCTTCTTTGAGAACAAAGGACAGCAACTAACTATATACAAAGAGAGAGAGAGAGATGAGATACATGATAGATACAGATAAACACATGTATATGTGTATATATGTTTATAATATATAGTGCATATAAATATATACATACATATATGTGCATTTACCCATTATATTAGCATATTTATTTAGTCTATATGATTTCTGTTATCTAATATTAGACAATGAACCAGGAATGAATAGCAAATCAGTAGAAATCCAGCAGTTAGAATGTGTTAGAACTACTCTTTCATATCCTTTCAATAATCTTCAATGTCATAGGAACAAGAGATAGGGTTCTGACCTGTGATTTCATTGGCGTAGGGAACTCAAAGTGCCAAAATTCCTCCCAATGCAGGTTGACAGTTTTTTGCAACTTATAGTCTTGAGAACTGTGTGCAACAGTGAAGGGTTATGACTTGCAGGAGGACTACACAGCTGTTATATGTCAGAGACAGTATTTTAACCTTGGTCTTCCTAAGTGAAAGGTCAGCTTGCTATTCACTGAGCAGTACTGCCTCCCCTGCAGTAATATAGGTAGTTGTCAGGCATTTAAATTGAGACTTGGAAAGTATAAGTATGTTGCCCAATGTCAACAAGTTAAAAACTATGGTCATGATTTGAAACCAAGCTTTCAATTCCAAATCCAGTCTTTCAAAATACTTTTTAAAATGTTGCGCAATTTTAATGTTCATTCTTTAAAAAAATAAAAAAGAAGTTCTTTGTTATGGGAAGATCTTGGTGAGGAAATTCCTCTACCAATTCTAATTTATGCCTTCTTTGCAATTTATAATCTTAGAATGTTGCCAAATGCACTGAATTACTGATTTACCTGAGGTCACTTCTTCGAGGTTTTGAACCAGTAAATGTCACAAACAGAACTTTGACATAGGTCTTCCTTACTGCATATATTCTGATTTTTTTTCTGGCTTTTGTCAATGTTGACCCATGTTCTGAAACATTAATCTTACTCTTATTAATTTATATTTTTACTTACTTTACTTATTTTTATATCACCTGTGTATGTCTTTCATAAACCACTGGTAGCCATCATTTTCCCCCTTGTTTTCTGTTACATAAAATGGAAGAATGGAAGGGGAGGGCATGGAGGAAAGAGCTTGTCTAAAGTAAATGACTAAGTGAGATGATGGAAGCAGGTTTGATTTACAGTGGGAATTTTAAGAGGGAAATTAAGAGATATCCATCTCTTTCTGTATTCATTTCAGAAAACTCATACTCTCAGGCTGCAATGACTTTGAACTTATAGTATACGCTCAAGGGAAGGTCATTCTTTTCTGTGAACTAAGAATTCTATTTCCCTAACCCCCCCCCCATCACAGCCTATGCAGCAATACCAGAAGAAGATAGTTAGAAGGAACCTGAAAAGCCCATGAAGACACTGAGTGACAAATACAGGAGTAGCCAGATGGTGGAAGGAATGTGTAGAGCATTGAGAGTAAGTACATCCATAAAATTTATCTTTGAAAAGGAGGTGCTTGAAAGGCAATTATTTATCAACACATTTTTCAATGTAGTTACAGAAACTAGCACCAAAGTTATGGTCAGAGGAATTGAGATTTCAGAGTACCCAGGAATGTCCCCCATCTACTCCAGAATTCTAAGTCTGTACTTCATGAATTTCATTTGCATTTCAGAAAATGTGGTTTATTCTCTGTATGCATAAATGATCCTTTGGGGATAACACAAAGTTGGAAAATATTGATATTCTGTGGAAGTGGGGAGCAATGATATTTCATAATTTATGCAGCATCATTAGTAATATTAATACCTCTGGATTATATTGAAACCCAAGGCTGAGGCAACTGGATAAACTGTGGCTAGAATATTTTTGGAGAGTAATGATAAGATTGGTCAGACTTGATTGACTTTTGATTCACTCATGTATATGCATAGTTGTTCAAGTTTTTTCCCCAAGATCTTGTCACCTTCTAACTTGCATCATAAATACATAAGCTTTTATTAAGCACCTATTATGTGCCAACACTGTGCCAAGGATTGGGGAAACAAATTCAATAGTGTTGTACAACTCAAGGACTTTGTAATTGGTATGTATAGAAATATATAAAGGATACATGCAAAACAAATACAGCTTGGTTTGGGGAGGGGGATATAAGTCATTTAAGATTAGAGGCAAGTTACTACCATTTTTGTCTTAGTTTCTTCATCTATGAATTAACATTAGATTCGATATATTCTAAGGATCCTTCTATCTCTGTGATCTTATAATCTAATGACATGAAATTAAAGAGAAATAACTATAATGTGCTAATTAATTAAAATGAATTCTTTATATACAAGGTGGAGGAGTTATGGTTATACAGTTATGGTTATACAATATGGTTATATTCTTAATTTTAATGAATTTTAATCATCATGAACCCACAGTTCTTTGTGCAAACCAAGAAACTATAGTGATATTAGGTTGGATGAATGGAATCATAATATCATAAACAATATCCTGTCACACTTAGCCCTAGTAAAAAACGACATGAAAAGCTATCTTCATCTCTGGGTGCCTCAATCTATGTTATATGTGAACTGATTGAAGGATGAAAAGAAGATCTTTAATTCTGGAAAAGAGCTAATCTGAAAGAATAGTGTAACTACATTCAATTATTATAAGAACTTCCAAATGAAAGAAAGATAATGTATGTGTGCTTTGACCTCAGAGACCAGAATTATGGTATACCATGTAGTCACTAATTTTGATGTGAGAAAGCAGCTAGATGGCTCAGTGACTAGGGTGCTGGGTTTGGAGTCAGAAAAACCCAAGTTCAAATGTAGCCTCAGACACTTACTTGCTGTGTGATCCTGGGCAAGTCACTGAAAGTTCACTTTATGAAATGAAATGAAATGAATGAAATGAAATGTGAATATGAAATATGAAATGAAAGTTCACTTTAATTCTTTGGAGAAGGATATGACCATCCACTCTAATATCTTAGCCAAGACAACCACATGAGATCTATGACCCACTGGGTAATGAAGAATTGGATGTGACTGAATGACTGATCTTGATGTGATATAAGGAAGAACTTCCTAACAATTAGAGCTGTATACCGTAAATGAAACTTTTGCTACAGGGATTTAAGTAGAGGTTGGGTGAACACTTAGGAGCATGGTATGTAGGGGATAGCTATTCATATATGACTTAAACTAAATAAACTCCTGAGGTCTGTTCCACTTCTTAGATTTCATATAATTCTCTAGCTCTATGACACAAAGAATATTTTCTCACTACAACTCAATATCTTACAAATAAAATTATGTGTTTAAATATTTGTTCTATAGAAATATTTCATTCATTCATAATGATTGACTTAACAAAGCAAATAAATTATGCTTTAAAATAAATTCTAAATTTCCAAGTAGGCAGCAGTCTTTGAAATCAATTAGTCCAATACATTCATTCAACAAATAAGGAAACTGAGACTAAAGAAACTATTCTTTTGAGTTAGCTGATTATAAAACCAAGTCTAGAACCCGTCCTCTAACTCCTAGTTCACTGATCTTGCTACTCCACCACACTTTTCTTCTTTCTAAGCACTTGCAAGTAAAAAAAAAAGCCACACAGAATTAAAGACTTCTTACAGCAAAGCAGCTGCAAAACGTGTCTTTCCCTTTCCATCTAAAACCAAACAGTATTGCAGAGAACAATAGTTCAAACAATAACAGTTTGTTTCTCTTCTAATCAGCAGATTTTCAGTCTTTTTTTTTTAGTCTGAAAATCATTCAACAGGCTTCAAGTATAGCAATTAAAGTTTGTTTTTTAAAATTACTTTGTTTATTTACTTTTAGTTTACAACATTCAGTTCCACAATCCCTTGAGTTTCAAATTTTTTCCCCTTCCTCTCACCCCCCCCCCCACATGGGGCCATGCAGTCAAATATAGGATCTACAAATAACTTCACATTAAACCTTCATCGGGTTGTAAAGAAGGATTATAAACAATGGGATGTACAATGGGAAAAAGGAAATAAAATAAAACAAAAAAGAAAGGGAGCAAATTGTTTGCTTCAATATGCATTCAGACACTGTAGCTCTATCTCTAGATGTGAATATCTCTTTCCATCATGAATATTTTGGAGTTGTTTTATAACCTTACATTGCTGAGAGAAGTCCAGTCTATCAAGATTAGTCGTCACACATATGTTGTGGCTGTAATTGTGTACACATTTCTCCTGGTTCTGCTCTTCTCACTCAGTGTTAGTTTGTATAAGTCTTTCCAGGTTAATATGAAGTCCATCTGCTCCTTCTTTCTTATAGCATAATAGTATTCCATTACATTCATATACCACAACTTGTTCAGCCATTTCACAATTGATGGTATCCCCTTGATTTCCAATTCTTTGCCACCACAAAAATAGTTGCTGTAAATATTTTTGTACATATGAGTCTTCCTCTCACTTTTATAATCTCTTTGGGATACAGCCCTAGAAGTGGTATTACTGGGCCAAAGGGTATGCACTTAGTTATAACCCTTTGGGCATAGTTCCAGATTGTTCTCCAGAATGGTTGGATCAGTTCACATCTCCACCAACAATGCATTAGTGTTCCATTTTTTTTCACATCCTCTCCAGCATTTATCATTTTCCTGTTTTGTCATCTTAGCCAATCTGGTCAGTGAGATGGGATAGCTGAGTTGTTTTGATTTGCATTTCTCTAATCAATAGTGTTTTAGAGAATTTTTTTCATATACTTATAGATATATTTAATTTCTTTCTCTGTAAACTGTCTGTTCATATCCTTTGACCATTTATCACTTGAGAATGATTTGTATTCTTATAGATTTGACACAGTTCTTTGTATATTTTATAAATGAGGCCTTTATCAGAGACACTAGTATAATATAAAAAATACAATATAAAACAAATATAATGTAAAATATATGCAATGTAAAATTATTTCTGAATTTTTACTTCCCTCTTAATCTTGATTTCATTGGTTTTATTTGTACAAAAACTTTTCAAATTAATATAATCAAAATTTTCCATTTTGCATATTATAATGCTCTCTACTTCTTGTTTCATCATAAAATCTTCCCTTCTTCATAAATCTTACATGTAAACTATTCCTTGCTCTTCCAGATTGCTTACATTATCAGCCTTTATACCCAGACTGTGCATGGAGTTAGTCTTGATTTCGGTATATGGTGTTAGATATTGGTCTATGCCCAGTTTTGGCCATACTATATTCTAGTTTTCCCAGCAGTTTTTGTCAAATAGTGAGTTCTTATCCCAAAAATTGGGGTCTTTGGGTTTATCAACCAAGAGATTACTATAGCCATTGACTGCTGAGTCTCGTGTATCCAGCCTATTCTATTGATCCACTGCTCTGTTCTTCAGCTAGTACCAAGTAGTTTTGATGATCGCTGCTTTATAACAGCTAGGCCACCTTTCCTAGCATTTCTTTTCATTAATTCACTTAATATTCTGGTCCTTTTGTTCTTCCAAATGAATTTTGTTACTATTTTTTTCTATCTTTATAAAGTAATTTTTTGGTAGATTGGTATAGCACTCAATATGTAATTTAATTTATGTAAAATTGTGATTTTTATTATATTGGCTCAACCCAGACACAAGACAACAATTCTATTGTTTTTCCAATTAGTTAAATCTGACTTTATTTGTGTGAAGAATATTTTGTAATTGTGTTCATATAGGTCCTGGGTTGGTTTTGGCCAAAAATTTTATATTTTCTACTGTAATTTTAAATGGAATTTCTCTTTCTATTTCTTGCTGTTGGAATTCATTTGAAATATATAGGAATGCCAAGGATTTATGTAGATTTATTTTATATCCTGCAACTTTGTCAAATTTATTTCTTATCTCAAGTAGTTTTATGTTTGATTCTCTAGGATTCTCTAAGCATATCATCATATCATCTGCAAAGATTAATACTTTAGTCTCTGCTTTGCCTAATTTGATTCCATTTCTTCTTTTCTCTTATTGCTACTACCAAAAATTCTAGTGCCAAATTGAACAAGAGGGGTGATAGTGGAGATCCTTGTTTCACCCCTGATATTATTGGAAATGCTTCTAGCTTATCCCCATTACATATAATACTTGCTGAGGGTTTTAGATAGATGCTACTTATTATTTTAAGGAAGACTCCATTTATTCCTATACTCTCTAATGTTTTAAATAAGGATGGGTGTTGTACTTTGTCAAAAGCCTTTTCTGCATCTGTGATCAATTATACTGATATTTTTCCTAATATTGAACCATCCTTGCATTTTGGAATAAACCCTACTTCATAAAAGTGTATTATTCTCATGATAAGTTGTTGTAGTCTTTTTGCTAATATTTCATTAAAAATTTTTGCATCTATATTCACAAGGGAAATTGGTCTATAATTTCCTTTCTCCATTTTGTCGCTTCCTGATTTAGATATCAGTACTATATTTGTGTCATAAAAAGAGCTTGGTAGGACTCCTCCAGTTTTCTCAAATGTTTGTGAAGTATCAGGAACCAATTGTTCTTTAAATGTTTGATAGAATACACTAGTAAATCCATCCAGCTCTGGAGATTTTTTCCTAGGGAGTTCATTAATGGCATGTTCAATTTATTTTTCTGAGATGGGGTTATTTAAGTGATTTACTTCCTCTTCAGTTAATGTGGGCGATTTATATCTTTGTAAATATTTATCCATTCAACTAAGATTGTCAAATTTATGGCCATGTAATTGGGCAAAATAATTCCTAATTATTATTTTTATTTCCTCTCCATTGGAGGTAGATTCACCCTTTTACTTCTTGATACTCATAATTTGGTTTTCTTCTTTTTTTTAACATATTAACTAAAGGTTTATCAATTTTATTGGCTTTTTCATAAAAATAGCTCTTAGTTTTATTTATTTATTTATTCTGCCCCTTTTTTTTTTGCTTTTTGGAGGGTGATTGGGGTGAAGTGACTTGCCCAACATCACATGGCTAGTTTTGCTTCAAGTGTCTGATGCTGGATTTGAACTCAGGTCCTCCTGACTCCAGGGCCAGTGCTCTATTCACTGCACTACCTAGCTGCCCCAGTTTTATGTATTAATCCAATAATTTTCTTAATTTCAATTTTATTATTTCTTCTTTGGTTTTAATTATTTCTGATTTAGTATTTAATTGGGGATTTTCAATCAGTTCTTTGTTTAGCTTTTTCAATTGCATGCCCAATTTATTGAACTGCATATTCTCTATTCTATACATATATTCATTCAGGAATATAAAACTTCCCCTAAGAACTGCTTTTGCTCCATCCCACATGTTTTGGTATGTTGTCTCATTATTGTCATTCTTTTGAATGAAGTTACTGGGAACCTTTCTGTTGGTTCAGAGCTACTGAGACTGTTCTGCAGACAGAGAGTGAATACTGTCCACTGGTGAAGGACAGTGCTGTTGTTGCAGAATTCTTGGAAACTTGCTGTTGGTTCAGAAGCCCTGAAGGAGGATTCCAGATCTCCTGCTTGTTAGCTGAGGTGCAGCTTGTTGGGACACCACTGCCTCTCAATTCAGGTTGTGCACAGCTTCAGTCATATTCTTCCTCTAGGGCTCACAGGCCTGCAACAGTTTCCACTGTTTCAGGATTTTACATTGGATAAGGCAATAATCTCTGGGTTTTCAGGGTCAGGGAGGGGGATTAGGGCAGCTAAGGTTTATTCTACCATCTTAGCTCCCAGAGGTTCAGTTAGGTGATTTTGGCACATCCAGGCTGTGAGGTGATAGCCCCAGGGGAAGCTGCTGTTGATGCCATGGGCCCTGCCCTTTCTCCTACCCAGCTCTGACCAATTCTCTGTTCATGGTGAGATGTCTATGAATCAGCCTTGTGATGGGTGGATCTGCTTGCTGGGGTACAATCTCACTCTGCTGTACCCTGCTTTCAAGTCTGCCTTGGTGCAGCCCCCACATGCTCTTGTGCTCCCCCTAACCAGTCCTCCATGGGCACTTTCCTGGACTGGGAATCTGCAATGCTACTTCTCCCAATGGATTCTGTCACTCTAAAATCCATTCAGATTCACTTTTTAGAAGTTAGTGACAGAATTCAGGGAGGAGATCAGAAAAGTGCCTGCTTACATTCTGCCATCTTGTCTCTACCTTAACATTTAAATTTTTCCTGTGACCTAGATGTTCCTGCGGATATCTTCACATTGTGATGCTTTTGACTTCTTAACTGATTCTGTTATCTTTTAAAATAACTTCCTTCAGTAATAGGAGGGGCAGAGTAGAAACAGAACGTCCACCTGGCACCAGCTCCTATCACCTCCAATTCATGTAAAAGGGCCTCTGAACAATCTTTGGAGCTACATGACACAAAAAAATTACACAGAGAAGCTAATATCCCACTGAGGACAGCTCAGCAGGCCAGCAGAAATTAGCCAGCACAATGCTCTGGGAGCCAACCCCAGCCCCATGAGAACCAGAGGGTGGCCTGACCAACCACCAGCTGGAGTCTCTTCAGATCACCAGCAGCTGTAGCAGTTTCCAGAATTATCAACACATAGATGCTAATGACACAGTGAGAGGTCAGAGTCGTGTGGACTTTGGGATCCAGTAGTTGGGAGTGTATTGACCTCTTCCCCCGGGGCAAGAAGCTGCTGAGGAGCCACTGCATGCAGCTGACCCCACATGGCAGCTTCAGCTCCTGGCCTGCAGCATGTAGGGGGACCAAGTAACCATTCTGAGGGGTAATAGTTCTTGCTTTAACCTGCTTGGATGTGGATTACAGTCTAGGGTGGAGGGCCTGGGATGTGTGACCAGCTTGCCAAAGCATGTGGAGGCTTCAGAGAGAGCACCCAACTAATAGCTTTGGCAGCTGAGAAAACTCCAGCATTTGGGAGGAAGCTCCCCTGTCTGGTGGCAGAGTCCTACTGTGGCAAAATGCCCACAGGTCAAGTGACTGAGTGGCAACATGAGCAGGCAAAGGAAGCAAAATAAACAGGGTACCCCAACTTTGAACTTCTATTTTGGGGACAAAAAGAGTAAATAAAGGAACAGGAGGAAGACAGTGAAGTCAGAACCCCTGCACCAAAAGCTTCAAAGAAAAATACAAGCTGGTTACAGGCCATAAAGAAACTTAAGAAGCAAATAAGAGAAGTAGAGAAAAATTAGGAAGAGAAATGAGAATGATTCAAGCAAATTATGAAATGAGAGTCAATAACCAGACTGAGGAAAATTATACCTTAAAAAATAGACTAACTGAAATGGCCAAAGAGGCTCAAAAAGCAATGAGGAAAAGAATGCCATAAAAAGCCGAATTTGCCAGATGGAAAAAGAATCTCATAATCTCACTGAGAAGAATCATTCCTTCAGAATTAGATTGGAGCAAATGGAAGCTAGTGACTTTGTGAGAAATCAAGATGCTGTTAAACAGATCCAAACAAATGAAAGAATAGAAGGAAATGTGAAATATCTCATGGGAAAAACTACTGACCTGGAAAATAGATCCAGGAGAGACAATTTTAAAATTATTGGACTACCTGAAAGCCATGATCAAAGAAAGAACCTAGAAATCATCTTTCAAGAAATTGTCAAGGAAAACTATCCTGATGTTTTAGAACTAGAAGGAAAAATCGAGGTTGAAAGAATCCAAGGATCACCTCCTGAAAAAGATCCCCAAAAGAAAACTCCTAGGAACATTATAGCCAGGTTCTGAAATTCCCAGATCAAGGAGAGAAAATTACAAGATGCCAGGAAGAAACAATTTGAATATTGTGGAAACACAATCAGGATAACACAGTATCTGGAAGCTTCTACACTGAGGGATCGAAGGGCTTGGAATATGATATTCCAGAGGGAAAAGGAGCTGGGATGAAAACTAACAATCATCTACCCAGCAAAACTGAGTATCATGTTTCAGGGGGAAAATATGGTCATTGAATGGAATAGAAGACTTTCAAGCATTCTTGATGAAAAAAACAGAATTGAATAGAAAATTTGACATTCAGATACAAGAAGCAAGAGAAGCTTGAGAAGGTAAACAGGGAAAAGAAATCATAAGGAACTCATCGAGCTATTTACATTCCTACAGGGAAAAATGATAATTGCAACTGATGAAACTTTTCTCAGTATGAAAATAGTTGAAGGAGGGTATATGGGCATATGAATACATATGTGAATATGTGTATATATGTTTACAGGTACACATAGATAGAGCGCACAGGCCCAACTGAATAGGAAGGGATGATACTTAAAAGGTGAAATTAAGAGGTGAGAGAGGAATATAATGAGAGGAGATGAGGAGAGACAGAAGGGATAAACTATCTCATATAGAAGAGGCAAAGGAAAATGGTTACAATGGAGGGAACAGGAAGGCAAAAAGGCAAAACCTTATTCTCATTGAATTTGGCTGAAGGAGGGAATGACATCCACACTAAATGGGGTATCTCACCCTACAGGAGAGTAGGGGAAATGGAATGAGAGGTGAGATGATGGAAGGGAGGGCAGGCTGGAGGGGAGGGAAGTTGGAAGCACCCACTTTTGAAAAGGGACAGGATCAAAGTAGAAAATAGAACAAGTGGGAGTGCAGGTGGTATGGGAGGGAGGGAAATGTAGTAAGTCTTTTACAATATATCTACTATGATAATGTTTTGCATAGCTACACATGTACAACCTATACTAAATTGCTTATCTTCCCAGTAAGTGTGGGTGACTAGGGAGGAAGGGAATGAAACTGGAATTCAAAGTTTTAATATCAAATGTTTAAAAATATATAAACACTATTATCAATACTATTTTACGTGTAATTGGGAAATAAGATATGCAGGCATTGGGGCATAGAGATCCACCATGCCCTACTGGAAAAGGTCGAAGGGGCTATGGGAATAAGAAGATTGGAGGAGGGGATATCCTTTGGGACCACTATTTTGGGGCTGTGGCTAGGGGAAAAATGGGGGGAAAATGTTACTCAAAATCTGGCAGAAATGAATAATGTAAACTAGAAATTAATAAAGAAATTTGAAAAAACAAAAATAAAATACAATAACGTCCTCCTGGCTTATTTACTTCTTCTAAGGACTCAAAATAAGGCCTGCTTTTTAATTAGCAGTTTATCTTTCCCTCAACATTATAACTTACAAAAAGCTACCTTCCTGTCATTTATGAAACCAATAGTCTTATTTAATCATTCTCCTATCTCCAAACATACTCTTTGATTTATCACTTTATGATTTATAACCTTCCAAACTCAAAGCATCCACACATAAATGATCTGGAAAATGAGAATATTCTACCACCCCAGTCATTTCTTTGTCCTCATGGGTTCTGTGAGAACTGGGGAATTATATTCATGAGAGGGACAGTTCTCTATCCTATCCTTCTAACAATAGGCATTTCCCCTAACTTTTAAGAGAAAAATTGTTTTTAATTCAGACATGTTTATCATTTTTTTCAGACAATTATTTTATTGCTACTTTTAAGCAACCATGCCATCAATCTATTTATACATGAAAGGCATAATTCCTCATATCTTTCATAAATGATTCCATAATTTTTCTTATAAAAAGTTCATTTTCTGCCCCTTTTCATAGGACCCTTAAGAAAGTGGTAATACCTTGCAAATAGGAGCTTAAATGGCATTTTCCAAAACTTTGAAATTTTGAATGCTAATAGCCCTGTTACACAGTCAACAAATGTTTTTGAATCATGAGTGAAAGAGGCACTACAGTTGGAAGTCAGAAAATCTAGATTCCAATTTCATCTCTGATACTTATTAATCGTGTGATTTATAAGCCATTTAGTATCTATTGATCTGTTTCCTCAATTCTAAGATAAGCATATTTATGTTTCTTATCTTCAAGTTGTCATGAGAATAACATTAAAGAGTGCATATTAATGTACTTTTTACAAAAATGTTATCATCATCATCATAATTTTTATTATTCACAAGTGATTATTCTAGGATTATTGGTTATATACAAAGTTTAAGACAATCTCTATCCTGCAATATAGTTTGGAGAACTAGACCTATGAAGATTACTAATATACTCCTAAAACCATCTACAGGTCCTCCAACATTACTGTGAAGCTCTTTGCTACATTTTCAGTTAGTATACAATTTTAGAGCATTAGCCATTCAGTATCACACACCAACAATATGTATGACAGCCCATATCAAAGACATATGATTTATTTTTCTGGAAAAGGATTCTCATTTAACAGACTAGCAAAATAAACAACAAGAAATTGAGTGAGATAGGGAATATTATTTTTACCTGTAAAAAAAAAAGTCTGTCTAATCATCTTCCCCTTTAATCTGTTTACCTTCCATAGTAGAAGAAAGGAATAATAAATTTTAATATATGGCACCCATAGTTAAGCTTATGATCTGAAATAATTCCCCTCTTGAGTTTATTTCTCTCCACTCTCAGTGTGCTAAAGATTTGAAGTGAATGAAGCTTCTCTTCAGGGCTCTACACTTACCACATTGTAGTGAGGCTATTACAGTGACTAATCTCCTCCTGTATTCCCCAAAGCTCTCAAAGCTCCTCCCTGTCTCTTATCTGAATCCTCAGTTTCCTTCTCTCTTCTCTGCTCTCTACTTTTGCCCTTGATTCATTATATGGCTCTATTTCATATCTCAGTATGCAAGGAACCTCTTTCCCTTTCTTTCTGAACTACAGACTACTCTTTCCTTCTTCCAAGTCCAGGATACTTTCTCTTCCTCCTATTGGCAGATATTTCTCCCCCACTTTATGCTGTCTCCTTCCCACTTATCAATTCCGTGTGACTGTTGGTCTGGTAATAATTGTCTACCCAGGTGACAAAATCTAATATCTATTGAATGCCGTATTGTTGAAAACTCTCATGAGACTATTAGTTCTCCCTCTGTCAGAGTTCTGGAAAAAGTGAAGCTGTCTTGGAAAACTTAAATTAAGATTATATTACAATTATTATAGGTAGATGGGTAAAGGATGTACAGCTTTGTTTTTTGGGGGAACTCTTATCCTAGGACTTACCTCTACAAACACAGATCACAACCTTTCTAATATTTAGTAGATGATTTCTCAAGAGTTGTCTAAAACAAAAATAAGTCATGTGACTTGCTCAGCATCACACAAACAGTAACTGTCAAAGGCTAGACTTGAACCCAGGTCTTCCTGACTCTAAGCCTCAGTGATCTATAAACTAAGGCTCATGGTCTCTGCTAAATATTACTTTTTTAAATTCACTTTTAGTTTTCGACATTTATTTCCATAAGATTTTGAGTTACATATTTTCTTCCCATTTTTCCCCTACCCCCACCCCAAGATAGCCAATCTACTCAATACCCTTTCCCCCAATATGCTCTATCATATATCTTTTCCAATCCCCCCTCTAACTTTCTAGTAGGGCAAGATGGATTTCTATACCCCAGTGCATGTATATCTTATTTCCCAGTTGTATGAAAAGAAAAAAAAAAGTTTTAACATTTTTTTTAAACTTTGATTTCCAGATTCTTTCCCTTCTTCCCTCCGCACACACCCCTACTGGGAAGATAAGCAATGCAGTATAGGTTGTATATGTATAGTTATGCAAAATGTTTCCATAGTAGTTATATTATGAAAGACTAACTATATTTCTCTCCATCCTGTCCTGCTCCCCACTTATTCTATTTTCTCCTGTCCCTTTTCAAAAGTATGTGCTTTGAACTGCCTTCTGCCTCAATCTACTGTCTCTTCTATCATCCCCCTCCTATCCCTTTCCCCCTTACTTTCCTGTAGGGTAAGATACCCAAATTAGTATGCATGTTGTTCCCTCCTTAAGCCAAATTCAATGAGAATAAGTTTGACCCATTGCCTTACACCTTCCTGCTCTTCCCCTTCATTGTAACAGTTTTCTCTTGCCTCTTTTATATGAGATAATTTACCCTATACTATCTTTCCCTTTCTCCTTCTCTTATTACATTCCTCTCTCACATCTTAATTTTATTTTTTAGATATCATCCCATCCTATTCAACTGATCCTTTGCCCTCTGTCTATGTATACATGTATACACATGTACACACAACCACATATGTATTTATACACCAATATACCCTCCTATATATACGTATGTATGTATGTACACATGTACACACACGCATATATATTCCCTTCAACTATCCTCATACTGAGAAAAGTATCATGAGTTACAATTTTCATTTTTCCATGTAGGAATGTAAATAGTTCAACTTTAATAAGTTCCTTATGATTTTTTTTTCCTGTTTATCTTCTCATGCTTCTTTTGGTTCTTGTATTTAAAAGTCAAATTTTCTGTTCAGCTCTGGTTTTTCATGAAGAATACTTGAAAGTCAGGGGTGGCTAGGTGGCACAATGAGTAAGAGCACTGGCCCCAGAGTCGGGAGGACCCAGGATCATTTCTGGCCTCAGATACTTAATACCCCCCCCCAAAAAATAAAACCTGGCGGTATAGCCTTGGGCAAGTTACTTAACCCCAACTGCTTAAAAAAAAGAATACTTGAAAGTACTCTATTTCTTGAATGATCATATTTTCCCCTCAAGCATTATACTGAGTTTTGCTGAGTAGGTGATTCTTGGTTTTAAACCTAGCTCCTTTGACCTCCAAAATATCATATTCCAAGCCCTTTAATCCCTTAATGTAGAAGCTGCTAGATCTTGTGTTATCCTGATTGTGTTTCCACAATACTCAAGTTGTTTCTTCCTTACTGCTTGCAGTATTTTCTCTTTGACCTGGGAACCCTGAAATTTGGCTATCATATTCCTAGGAGTTCTTTTTGGAATCTTTTTCAAGAAGTGATTGGTGAATTCTTTCAATTTCCATTTTGTCCTCTGATTCTAAAATATCAGCAATTTCCCTTGAGAAATACTTGAAAGATGTTGTCTAGGCACTATTTTTGATCATGGCTTTCAGGTAGTCCAATAATTTTTAAATGATCTCTCCTGGATTTATTTTCCAGGTTAGTGGTTTTTCCAATGAGATATTTCACATTGTCTTCTATTTTTTCATTTGTTTGGATCTGTTTTATAGTATCTTTATTTCTCATAAAGTCATTAACTTCCATTTGCTCCAATCTAATTTTGAAGGAATTATTCTCCTCAAGATTTTTTGAAATTCCATTTCCATCTGGCAAATTCGACTTTTTAAGGCATTCTTTTCCTCATTGGCTTTTTGGACCTCTTTTACCATTTATGTTAGTCACTTTTTTTTGCTTTTTGGAGGGCAATTTGGTTTAAGTGACTTGCCCAAATTCACAGAGCTAGTGAGTGTATCAAGTGTTTGAGTCCAGATTTAAACTCAGGTCCTCCTGACTCCAGGGCCAGAGCTCTATTTACTATGCCACCTAGCTGCCCTAAGTTAGTCCATTTTTTAAGGTGTTATTTTATTCAGTATTTTTGGGGGGTCTCCTGTAGCTGGCTGCTGACTTGCTTTTCATGATTTTCTTGCATCATTCTCATTTCACTTCCCAATTTTTCTTCCACTTCTCTTGATTTTCAAAATCCTTCTTGAACTTCTCCATGGCCTGTAACATATTCATATTTTTCTGTGAAGCTTTTGATGCAGTTTTGACTTTGTTTACTTCTTCTGGTTCCATGTTTTGATACTTTTTGTCCCCCAAAAAGGATTATATGGTCTGATTGGACTTCCTCTGTTTCCTCATCTTGCCATCCAATTACTTGACTTTTTAGCTCTTTGCCACATTAGAACTCTGTCTGCAGAGCGGAGAGAGCTGTGTCCTAAATCTCTGGTGTTTTAAGAAATGTTGTCAGAGCTAGGATGAGGGCACCCTCTCTACAGACACCCCAAGCTCTGTCACACTGGCCACATACCCAGGACAACTACCCAAGACTGGAAATCCAGATGCAAGCAGGTAAAAGCAAGAAAGATTACCCTCTGAATGGTGACTTAGTCCCATTATGATCTGATTCAGATCAGGAGTTCTGGAGGCAGCTCCATGGCAGCAGCTGCAACCACCCCTTGCCCTGGGGACAAGGGCCAGACCATGCTCTTCCATCATCTGATTCCAACAGAGTTCCCCACTGATCTTTTACTTTCTCTTTGGTGTTTATGAGTTGAAAAGTCTGGAACCCACCACAGCTGCTAGACTTCGCCCGGCACCCAGTGTGGTACAATAAACCCTTTCTGTCAGTCTGCCAGTCTGCCTTCAGCAGGAGATTTGTTTCTCTCTACCACTTTGTGGGTTCTGTAGCTCTAAAGTTTCTTTGGAGTAGTGTTTTACAGGTATTGGAGGTGGTTGGAGTGGGAGTTCAGACAAGTTCCTGCTTTTACTCTACCATCTTTGCTACACCCCTCCCTAAATATAACTTATACACCAATAATATAAAGCAGTGTATTAAAAGTGCAAAATGAGTGGCTCTAGCCATACATTATAGAGGATTCCATGCTACCAATATTAAATGCCACTTAAAAGAGTCATGTTAGAATTAATTTCATTGAAAAAAGTCAATAACATAGTAGATGATAATGGGAAGCTACCATGGTAAATACTAAAATGTGAAACTGTATGTCAATCAGAGGATGAGTAAATTATCAGAAGGAATTGTTCCTTCAATTAGTGGAAGAGAACTCTATAGGAATTAGAGTTATTAAAAAAACTAGAAAATTGGAAAGCAAATTTTAGATAAAAAAAAGTTTTGGGAATGTTGACCAGCGAGGAAGGCACTCACACCTTGAGGACATCAAGGGTAATTTTACCAATGAAGGAGTTATTGATCATTTATATTTCCCTAGCAAAAAATATCAGTTTGTGATTTCCATTGATTTCATCAAAATAATATAGGAAAATACTGATGAAGAAGAAAAATTGATTTTCCTAGTAACTGCAACAAATTTTGACTCTGTCCTGACCCAATTTCTGAAAACAGCACAGAATATAAATCAAGAAGTGTATGTGGGGAATTATTTGAATCAATGAGAAAATGATAAAAGCTTCTTGATTATTCCAAGGGTACTTAGAGCATAGTTTTCTGTAGAGCTTGGCCCCATCTGTTGCCACCCCCAGGGGAATATTTCTATGGGTCTTTTCCCTTCTCCTAATGATAAAGGCCAGTGATAATCCTAGATGCAAAGTGTGAAGTATAAGAGATATTAAATACAAAATATATCATTGGAAACACATAAATCTACAATAAAGTATACACATTTATTCAACGAAAAGCTATTATATACTAATCCCCACCACTCATGTTTTGGTTTTTGTTGTTGTTCCCAATTATTTCTAACTAGGTTGGCTGAACATAAACACAATGATTTGATTGAAGCTATCCCCACATCAGAACACAACACAGAAATCTAGTCTCTACTTACAGTGAGCAAAGAAAGCATCATCTTATATGAAAGAATGTTCTCCCTCATTACAAAAAACAAGGCCGTACAATGGATAGAGCTCTGAGCATAGCACCAGGAAAACATGTTTAAATGTGACCTCAGACACTTACTAGCTATATGATCCTGATCAAGTCACCTAATCTCAGTCCACCTCAGTTTCCTCATTTCAATGGGAATAATAATATTGCCTTCCTCAAAGGGTTGTTGTTCAGATCAAATGAGATTCAACCAGTAATGGGCTCACACATAGTAGAAGTCTAATAAATACTTGTTCCCTAATGATAGAGAACAATATTTGGCTTTAAATTCTCCCTCAGTGAATGAAAATCATACCAGTTTAACCAAAACTTAAGCAGATCAGCAAGTGAACAGAGTAGTCAAAAAGCCAAAATAATAGATGATTAACTGTTGGGTTTTTACAGACTCCTTGGATATTTTTACAGCATGGTTTGGCTGAGAATTGTGTTTTGGCTTCCTTTCTCTCTTCTGAATATTCACAAAATTTCTTTTGTTACCTAAGAGAATTAAATTAAGAGAGGTTTCCCTTCACTGTGGTTTGTCAGAAGGCTGTCTTCTTCAATTACTTTGTCTGTTGATTAACTTATCAATGTTCATTGCAGAGCACCAAGGAAAATAGAATAAGGGCCTCACAAACCTCTTAATCCTCCACCTCCTTAAACTGAGAGGAAGATTAAGGCAAATAGTACATTATCTGAAGTACAAAGTTTGGTTTACAGATGTTGGCTTCTGTGCTTTGTGTCACTGTTGCAAACAATCTTATAGGTTATTTGGCAACCAAAAATCTTTTCCTCTCCCTCCATTTCAACAGGGAATCAATTCAATTCAACAAACATTAATCTAGTTCTTAAGATGTACCAAGAACAGAGGTGATAGTAAGAAAACTAAGAGGTACAATGGATATAGCACTGGACTCATGGAGACTTGCATTCAAATTTGACTTCAGACACTTTACCTGGGTGAGTTTAGGCAAATCATTTAACATCTATCTCCTTCGGTTTCCTCATCAATAAAATGGGAATACTAATAGCACATTCCTACAAGGATTGCTGTGAGGGTCAAATGAAATATATGTAAAGTGCTTTGCAAACATTAAAATGTAATGTAAATTCTAGGATTATCATTATTACAAGAACAAAATTAAATGATCCCTGCCTTCTATGAATTTATATTCAATGGGGAAAAACATGAACAACAATATGCAAATAGGAAATAAATACATTTTTTCATTTTTCAAATGCTTTATTAAATTCTGATTTATATCATTCATTTCCACTAGATTTTGAGTTACAAATATTCTTCCCATTTTTCCCCTACCCACCGCCCCAAAATAGCAGTCCCACAGGATATCCCCTCCCCCAATCTGCTCTCTCCCATATTTTCTCCCATACCACTTTAGGCTCTTCCAGTAGGGCATGGTGGATCTTTATGCCCCATTGCCTGTATATCTTATTTCCCAATTACATGTAAAATAGTATTAATAATAGTATATATATATATATATATATATATATATATATTTTTTTTTTTAACATTTGATTTTAAAGTTGAATTCCAGATTCATTCCCTTCCTCCCTTGTCACCTACCCTTACTGGGAAAATAAGCAGTTCAGTATAGGGTGTACATGTGTGGCTAATGCAAAACAATAACGTAGTAGATATATTATAAAAGACTGACTTTATTTCCCTTGCTCTTATCACACCTCCCACTTCTTCTATTCTCTACTTTGATGAGAATCATCAGCCCTTTGCAAAAGTTGGTGCTTCCAACTTCCCCCCCCCCCCAGCCTGACTTCCCTCTCACTCCCTTCGCCCCTACTCTCCTGTAGGGTGAGATACCCTATTTAGTGGGTATTTCATTCCCTCCCCAAGCAAAATTCAATGGGAATAAGGTTGACCCATTCCATTTTGCCTTGCAATTCTTCCTCTCCATTGTAACCATTTTCCCTTGCCTCTTCTATGAGAGAGTTTACCGAATTCTGTCTCTCCCAATCCCCTCTCATAATATTCCTCTTTCACCTCTTAATTTCACCTTTTAAGTATAATCCCTTCCTGTTAAATTGGTCCTGTGCCCTCTATCTATGTATACCTCTAAACATATATACACACATTCTCATATGTATTCATATGCCCATATACCCTCATAAATAGACATACACATATATTTCTATTCCCTTCAACTATTTTCATACTGACAAAAGTTTCGTCAGTTACAATTGCTGTTTTTTTCCACGTAGGAAAGTTAATAGTTCAACTTTGATAAGTTCCTTATGATTTCTTTTTCCTGTTTACCTTCTCATGCTTCTCTTGTTTCTTGTATCTGAATGTCAAATTTTCTATTCAACTCTGGTTTTTTCATCAAGAATGCTTGAAAGTCCTCTACTCCACTGAATAACTACATTTTCCCCTTAAACATATTACTCAGTTTTGCTAGGTAGGTGATTCTTGGTTTTAATCCCATCTCCTTTTCCCTTTGGAATACCATATTCCAAGCCTTTCAATCCCTCAGTGTAGAAGTGCCAGATCCTGGGTTATCCTGATTGTGTTTCCACAATATTCAAATTGTTTCTTCCTGGCTGCTTGTAATATTCTCTCCTTAATCTGAGAATTCTGGAACCTGGCTATAATATTCCTAGGAATGTTCTTTTGGGGATGTTTTCCAGGAGATGATCAGTGCATTCTTTCAACCTGTATTTTGCTCTCTGGTTCTAAAGTATCAGGGCAGTTTTCTTTGAGACCTTCCTGGAGGATGATTTCTAGGTTCTTACTTGGATCATGGCTTTCAGGCAGTCCAATAATTTTTAAATTATCTCTTCTGGATCTATTTTCCAGGTCAGTGGTTTTTCCAATGAGATGTTTCTTATTGCCTTTTTTTCTTTCATTTGTTTGGATCTGTTTAATAGCATCTTGTTTTCTCATAAAGTCATTAGCTTCCATTTGCTCCAGTCTAATTCTGAAGCAATGATTCTCCTCTGTGAGCTTTTGAGATTCTTTTTCCATCTGGCAAATTCAGGTTTTTAAGACATTCTTCTCCTCATTGCATTTTTGAGCATCTCTTGCCATTTGAGTCAGTCTGTTTTTTAAGGTATTATTTTCCTCAGTCAGGCCGTTTACTCTCATTCTGTAATTTTCTTGCATCATTCCAATTTCTCCTCCCAATTTTTCCTCCACTTCTCTTATCTGCTTCTTAAGGTTCTCTATGGCCTGTAACCAGCTCATATATTCCTTGGAAGCTTTTGGTGCAGGAATTCTGATTTCACTGTCTTCCTCCTGTTAGATGCTTTGCTCTTTTTTGTCCCCAAATTAGGAGTCTAATGTTGGAATCTTCTGTCTGCTTTGTTTTCTTTGCCTGGTCATATTGCCCCTCAATCACTTGACACCTGGGCTTTTTGCCACTGTAATACTCTGCCACCAGACAGGCGAGCTTTTGTCCCAAAAGTTGGCGTTTTCTCAGCTGCCAGAGGTATTAGATGGGTGCCCTCTCTGAGACCTCCACACACTCTGGCAAGATGGATACACACCTCAGGATCTCCACCCTAGACTGCAATCCAGATCGAAGCAGGTTAAAGCAAGAGCGATTACCCTTCAGACTGGTCACTTAGTCCCCTGACACTCTGCAGGCCAGGAGATAAAGCTGACATGTGGTGCTGGCTGGCTGTGCTGGGTGTCACAGAGGCTTCTTGCCCTGGGGGCAAAAGCCAATGTACTCCCTCTTACTGGGTCCCAAAGTCCATACTGCACTGATCTCTCACTTTGTCCTTTGCATCTGTGTGTTGATAATTCTGGAAACAGCCACAGCTGCTGCTGATCTGGAGTCCCTTCTGCTGGTGGCTGGTCAGACCCATCCTGGGGCTAAAACCTTGGGCTCAAGATGGGCCTGGGCTGGGCTCCCAGAACACTGAGCTGGCCAATTCCTGCCAACATGCTGGGCTGTGCTCAGTGGGAGGTTAGCTTCTCTGTTTTATTTTGTGGGTCCTGCAGCTTCAAAGTTTGTTCAGAGACCCCTTTTTTACATTGATTGGGGAAGGTGGAAGCCAAAGCTGCTAGGAAGTCCTGCTTCTACTCCCCCATCTTGACTCTGCCCCCCATAAATACAATTTTTTAAGCGTAGAGTTGATAGAGTGGTAATCATTCAAGGAAATGGATCAGCAAAGCCTTTTTGTAGAAGGAAGTATTTGAGGTAAGCTTTGAAAGGTTCTGTGGGTTCTAATATTTAGAACTGAAGAGGGAGAACATTCTGGTCATATTAGAAAGCCTGCCCATAGATAGGATGATAGGAGACAGAATATCACTTCTAGAAACAGTAAGTAGAGTGAGGCTGATATGAAGGGTATATGAAGGAGAGTGATATTCAGTAGGTTTAGGAAATGTAGGGTAGAGACAAATTGTTAGGGGGATATAAAGCTATTATTTTCCATAAATTTTCATCCACAATGAGAACAAATATTTTACATCTTCTCAGCAGACCTCTTCCTCCCTTCCAACCTATCTTTCATGAGACTGAGAAAGCTAATCTAGAGCAATAAATTATTTACTGCTGACAATTTTATCCTTTTCAAAAGGGGACCCTGTTCTATCATTAAAATGATTGTTTTAACACATTATCTCATATTTTGGAAAATACCTTCTAGAATTTCCATAGAGTGCAGCTGACCTAAAACTGAGTTTCTAAGTTACCCCTTTAACTAAATAGTAGAAATGTAGATTAAGGAAAGTGCTTTACTGTTGGCTTTATTGGGTATGTATTTGTGTGGTGTGTGTGTGTGTTTGTGTGTGTGCACATGTGTGCATGTGTAATTTTCAAAGTGGCTTATTTTAGAAATTTTGCCTTCTTATTAAAGTTATAATAACAAAAACAATTTATTTCAAATAAGTCCAGTTAATATTTAAGGGATTCATTCTGAAAGTACTCTATATTATATATCTACTGATATTTTCTTCAGCATACAATAAATCTGGTTTACTCCCCTCCAACTTGGAAAGTCAAGGAATATTAAGCAAGTTAAATCTGCTAATACTGAATCACAGATGGGGGAAATTCAAAATGAAATGAGTAGTTAATACAAATTTGCTTATTGTATTCCATTGCATTGCATTGAATGGACTTCAAATTTATCTAGTCAAACACTTTGATTTTTCAAGTGAGGAAACTAAAATGCTTCCAGGTGACATAATTTGTGCAAAGTCTCAACTAAATTCAGTTTCTCCCACTCCAGATCCATGAGTCTTTCTAGATGGACATCTGATAATCTATGTCTTTATTCAGATATCTCTCTAGTTTCAGTTCTCAGTTCTCTGATTCCAGAACAAAAATCAGTTCATTTTGGGCATGTGTCCTAACATACTAAATATCAAATCACAGAATAGATAAATTTAGGGTTTCTCACTTTGAAAATGGAAATTTAGTGGATACACATTTTTTTTCTTAGCAGGATATTTCATTAGCTTCTATGTAAGTTAAGGCCAAAATCCAAAGCTTACTTACTATTTACCACTAAATAAAACAATTAGCAAATTTGTTAAGCCACATTTTTAGTATCAAATCCAGTCATCTATCCTAACAGAAAAAGGATAAGGAGATAGGGAGAACAAAGTTCTACATTAAAACATGAGAAAAGAAGTAAATTTGGCCAGGCACAACATAGAAACCAAAAACAGATAGCAAAAAGTAAGAATTTTAATACAAGTAGAAATCGTCAAGTTAAAAGTCACACTGCAATACCATCATTTCCATTCCTGATGTAACAGATATATGGAAAGAATTTGTAAACTGTGTGCATTGAACAAATAATAATCTTTATCAAAGCAATTCTGCTCTAATCTGTTGAAAAGAGAAAAGAAATGGTCACATCCATGGATTAAATTTCAAAAGAAAAAAAAGAAAAAGGTCAAGTTGTGCAGTTTTGATTAAGTAAAGAAAATGTTCATTATTAATCTAAAATGAAACCCAGTTTCTTTTTTTCTGGTTTATTTCAAGAGATGAATTGTTTTATTCCAAGAGACAGATATGTTAAAATAAACAGAAAATGATAATAATCCAGACCATCAAATTAGGGCTCCCTGGATGATGTCATATGCCAAACTGTATAAAATTACACAATTATAATACATATATTTTACAAAGCAAACCTCCTAAATATCTCAATAGGCAACACCCTACACCTTTCCTCATTGGCATCAGAAATTGATCAAATTCACTATTCCATATGACACAACCTTCGTGGACTCTCAGTTTCCTCTCCAGTAAAATTAGAGAATTGGACAAAATGAATTGTAAGGTTCCTTCCAGTTCTAAATCTATGAGTCCATAATTCTCAGCAACAGTAGACTAAATTCTTTCCATCATCCTTTATATGTGCACATGTTAGAGAGGAAAAAAAAATGTGAGTAATGATCCATTTATTGTTTTAACATTGTACCCTACAATTTAATAAGTATTGCATTTGGTTTGTTTGGGTGAAAAATAAGCAAAATTCTATGATAGCAGTGAACAAAATGAAATGTTAACTCTAAATATTTTGTTTTCACAAAGACTGTTATCACTATGCATTTGTTCTCCTTGACATGGTAGCCAAAATAATCTTCCAAAAGCATAGGTCTTATACCATGTCACTTCCCTATTCAAAAGATTTCAATGGCTCTTTAGGATAAAAATATAAATACCTTAATCCAATTCCCAAAGCAACCTACAATTAAAGCTTACAAATTACCTTTCCAACTTTGTTTCACATGGATCCCTGCATGCATACAATTCTATCTAAAAAGAGAGGAGAGAGGAAGTAGCATAACAACTTCTAAAAAGCACTGACCGTAATCTGAAGATTGGGTTCAAAGAACATTATTTCTGGCACTTTCAACCTGTGCAAACTTGTATGAGACACTCAGTCTTCAAACCTTTATTACATTCTTACTCCATGCCAGGCACCATGTTAATCTTTGAGGAATACCAAGAAAGACAATACTATTCCTTGATATGAATGAGCTCACATTTTAATAGGGGGGATAACAATCTGGTGGGGAAGATAACATGCAAAATATATGTTGGGTCAATGAAAGTGAATGTCTTGGGAGGCACTAGCATTGGGAAAAGGCATTTAGGAGAGAGCAGATTTGAGCTATCTTGAAGAAGATCAGAGAAGATCCAGGAGTCATTCCAGACAGAGGGGACAGAGACTTCAAAAGTTGGTAGTTGGAAGATGGTATGTTTTATATAGGGAATAGCAAGGCCAGTATAACTGGATTGTAGAGGTTAATGAGGAGAAGGATAGTAGCTAGGATTTACATAGTGCTTTATTGTGTGCAAAATGTTTTACATGTGCTATCTCCTTTTCACCTTATAAAAGACCTTTGAGTTCAGTTCTATAATTGCCCCACTATATATTATCCCCATAGAAGAGAAACTATGGTATAGAGAGATTAAGTGACTTTCATTGGGTCATATAGCTAGTAAATGTCTCAGGGTAAAATTCAAACTCAGTTCTTCCTGAATCTAAGTTCCCCCTTTCTATCCACTATAATAACTCTGTGCTTAAAATACAAGAAGACTAAATAGGAAAAAAGAAAAAGCCAAGCTGGCCAAAATGTTCTCATCTGGGAAAGAGAGGTATCAGACTAAAATTACATCTATATGTCCTCCAAAATATCACTAGTTTGGGGGAATGATTTTTTTCTTAGGTTCAAGCTGTTTTCCTGGTTGCTATTCCTTAAATAGGAATGGGTGGCCCCAAACTTAGATCTGTGGGTTTGATCCTTTCCTACCAAATGCTAGTCACCAAAAGACCATTATAACTAAGAAATAGTAATTAAATGCATGTAACCAAGCACATAGCAAACATAAATCAGAGAAGTTATTACATGTTAAAATCTATCAGACAGAAATAAGAGTGAATGAGCTCTCATACTAGAAGCAAGATATCTCAGCTCATGTAAAAGAGAGGACACAACCACCCAAAGAAAAATTCCTCAAAGTTTCTAGGGAGACAAGTTAGAAATCAGCAACATTTTGAGGAGCCAGATTTTCTATACATGTCTGCACTCTGAAATTTGTTCTCTTTCCATTGGAACTGTTTGCATCCTTTTTCAAACCAGATGGAAGAAGAAAGTTTCTTCTATCAAGCTCTTGCTCAAAATTTATTTCTCATGCAGGCATACAGTACTGAGTTATTTTCTCCAATAATGAGGAGAGTCTTATATGAATTTTGTAGGTTTGAAATATGTGTTACCTATATGTTAGGGAAATATCTGTATAGAAATGATAAGTGAACCATGGGAACTGATGAGATCCATAGAATAAGATAGCATAAACTGGAAGGAAGGGAAAAGAAAGGCAAGGAGAAACCTTTAAGGGATATGTATCCCTTAAATATCTTCAGTTTGGTGAAGATGAAGCAAAAAAAATGGAAAAAGCTTGCTCAGGTAAGTAGGAAAAAAAGAGTAGAGGGTCATAACAATCTAAAGAGGACACAATATCTAAGAGAAAGTTATAAATAATGTTAGTCTAAGAGAGGCCAAGAAGGATAAAGATTCACCAAAGGCCATTAGAATGAGCAACTAAAAAATCATTGGTAACTTTGGACAGAATAATTTTAGTTGCGTGATAAAGTTAGAAGTCAGATTACAAAGGGCTTGAAATTGAATGAGAGGAAGTAAAGGGGAATCTCATAGAATGAATCCTTTCTCAAGGATTTTAACTGAGAATGGGAGGTAAGATAAAGAACCATAAGTAGTGTGAATGCTAGACACAAGTGAGGGTTTTGTTTAAAGACCAGGAATATATGGGCATGTTGCTAGGCAACAGAGAAATAACCAACAGATGCTAAGAGATTGAAGAATAGAGAATAGGGATGATATGGGGACAATCCATTGTAGAAGATGGAGTGGAATAGAATTAAGGGTACACATAGAAAGATCTGCCTAGGAAAGAAGAAGGATATCCCATCTTGTAAGACAAAAGGGAAAAAGAGAATTGAGGGAGTGGGTACTATGGAGTGCTTGTAGAGAGCTGAGAATTTTTAGAACAGACTTTGTGGTGAGTAAAATAACAAATTGATTAGAAAGGTTTAAAGTATGCCTCCATGGATCTGCAACTATAAAATGAGGTTTTTGGGCTAGGTGGCCTTTAGGTTCCATTAATCTCTTTCCCTTGCCCAGAATTCCCTTTCCCTATCACTGTCTTTTAGGTTTCTGATCTTTCTTCAAGTCTAAATTCAGATGCTACTTCTTCCTCATAGCTTTCCCTGATGCCCCCAACTGAAATTGTTTTACTACTCAAATACTCCTCGAGTAATTTGTCTAAATCTCTCATTTGTCTCCAATATCCCTATCCTGTGTTCTACTTAATTTTGTGCAAGTCATATCCCTACAGCAAATAGTAAATTCTTGAGATCAAGGACAGTTTCACTGTGTGCCTGCCACAGGGACTTTCAAATAGTGCTTGATAAATATTTATTGAATGAACTTGTAAATGGAGGAATGATTTCCTTATCTTAGACAAAAATGCTTATTTATTGCATCAGTTCATGTGTCTTCTCTAAGGTTAACAGGTATCTACTATAATATTTTGAATATATACTGAAGCACTTAGTCGGTATGGCAGATAAACCACTAAGATGTGAATTCAGAAAGACTTGAATTCAAATCTAGCTTTAGACATACATAACCTAGATCAACTCACTCACACATTGACAATGTCCGTTTCCCCATATGTAAAATTAAAATAAAAGTATCCCTTACCTCCCAGGGGTGTTCTATGAGCAAAATATTAGATAATATTTATAATATACTTTGCAAACTATAAAATGTTACATTCTACCTCTGATATTATACTCATTTAAGGCACATATTGTCTTGCCTGTTAGAATTTAAGCACATTAAAGGCAAGGACAGATTTTGCTCTTTCTTTATATTCCCAGAAGTTAGACAATGTTTGACTGGAAGATAATCTTAGAGAGAAGGGGTACGACTGGGAAAAGTATCTTGGAAATTTTAGATTTGAGCAGAGGCCAACATATTTAGTGCATTCCTACTAGCATGATCTAGACTGAACTTTAAAGAGAATGATGTACATAACATCACAACAATCCCATCGTTGCACAAACAATGTAGCATTTTTGTATCCCCATACTGTAACATTGGCAACTCTAGATTAATTTACCCAATATGTACCCTAAATCTCTTTCTTTTAGACATGATGAAGTAATTCAATCTATTTTCTTAATTAATAATGCTTTTTTTTCTTTATTCATCCTACCAAACCATAAGTATTAATTGATTTTACCATATCCTAAGCATTATGAATCAGATATTCTTATCCAAAATAAGAATGACAAAAAAATGCAAAATAAGATACAATGATAATAAAAATTAAAAATTTGCATTAACAAAAGGCCTTATAGTAATAAGGTTTTTTGACATACACTACTTCATTTGATCATAAAAATCCCCTTGAGTTAGGTATTTCATTGAAATCTCATACATAGTGTTTAAAAAATACTTGTTGACTTTAATTGACCAAAATATTTATATCTATGCCCATTTTATATATGAGGTAAGTGAGTTTTAGTTATCAAATGACTTGTCCCAAATCCTATAGCATATAAATAAAGAAAGTAGGATTTTGATATCTTCTAGATCAAAATAAAATATCCAAGTCCATTATTCTTTCCTTTATTTCACTTTTATAATGATTCAAGACAAATTGGTAAAAGAGATCAAAAAGGGAAATTGAACTTGAAATGGTCTTGAGGTAGGGGAAACTGAGAGATAAACTGCTTTTCTATACCTGATTCTGACTAGCATGAAAAAATTGACTACCATCATGTAAATGATAAGAACTTTGGGTACAAATAACTACTTCCAGAAGGGAAAAGCCAGGCATAATCTAAAATATTGTTTTGAGGAAAACAGATTTTCAAGAATTCAATCAAAATATGAGAAATATACAATGGATTAGTATTTATAGAAATTGGTCCAAGTGGATTAGGAATTTCAGGAGAACTAAATTCTGAAAACAAAACCAGATATATTACCTATGAAAAGGATAAAGGGTGAGAGGGTGAGACGCTTAACAAATAAAAACTATGGCTACACAGGGAATTTATTAATCATTACAGATATAGACAAACAGATGGAAAGACAGATAGATTAGATAGATAGATAGATTGATTGATTGATAGACTGATAGATAGATTTAAATAACACTTGTAAGAAATGTAACCAAGGGGGAAAAAACAGGTGGAATAAAAAAGACAAGCACAATGCTGTAAGAACACTTTAGCATGAGATAAAGTGTGTTGAAATTGACAATAAATATTAAGAGTAAAAAAAGGGGTTGCCTTTTAGCTATTTTGGTGGGTAAGAGAAGAATCAAAAAAAGTCTATAAGAATTGTTGGTTATAGTACAGAGGAGAGCATAATTATATGTGTAATTGATCTGAGACAGGCTATCCCCCAGAGAATTCCATTGGAGGGAGTTGTAATTCATCTCTCTAGAGGGCTAAAAAGAAAGACTAAGAAATATGTATCAAAATTAGAATGTCGGGCAGGGTAGAAGCAGGACCTCCCCAAGGGACTCTAAACAAACTTTGGAGCTGCAGAACCCACAAAATAACACAGAGAAGCTAAGCTCCCACTGAGGACAGCCTGGCAGGCCAGCAAGAATAGGCCAGCTGAGCCCAGCCACACACCAAGGTTTTAGCCCCAGGGCGGACCTGACCAGCCACCAGCCTGAGCAACTCCAGATCAGCAGCAGCTGTGGTCATTTCCAGATTTATCGACATAGAGATGCAAAGGACAAAGTGAGGGGTAAGTGCAGTCTGGAATTTGGGACCAGTAAGTGGGAGTGTGGGACTTTTGCCCCCAGGGTGAGAAGCTGCTGAGGCTCTACACAGACAGCCAGCACCACGTGGCAGCTTCAGCTCCTGGCCTACAGAGTGTAGGGGGACCAAGCACCAGTCTGAGGGGTAATCACTCTTGCTTTAACCTGCTTGGATCTGGATTGCAGTCTAGGGTGGAGGTGTATGTCCAGCTTGCCAGAGTGTGTGGAGACATCAGAAAGGGCACCCATCTAATATCTCCAGCAGCTGACAAAACCCTAGCATTTGGGATGAAAGCTCTCCTGTCTGGTGGCAGAGTCCTGCTGTGGCAAAAAGCCCGGGGGTCAAGTGACTGAGGAGCAACATGACAAGGTAAAGGAAACAAAGCAGACAGAAGATTCCAACATTAGACTCCTATTTGGGGGACAAGAAGGAGCAAAGCATGGAACAGGAGAAACACGGTGAAGTCAGAACTCCTGTACCAAAAGCTTCAAAGGAAAATATGAGCTGGTTACAGGCCATAGAGGACCTTAAGAAGCAGATAAAAGAAGTGGAGGAAAAATCGGGAAGATAAATGAGAACAATGCAAGAAAATTATGAAATGAGAGTCAACAGCCTGACTGAGGAAAATAACACTTTAAAAAACAGACTGACTCAAATGGCAAAAGAGGCTCAAAAAGGCAATGAGGAAAAGAATGTCTTAAAAAGTCGAATTTGCCAGATGGAAAAAGAATCTCAAAAGCTCAATGAGGAGAATCATGGCTTCAGAATTAGATTGGAGCAAATGGAAGCTAATTATTTAATGAGAAATCAAGATGCTATTAAACAGATCCAAACAAATGAAAGAATAGAAGGCAATGTAAAATATCTCATGGGAAAAACCACTGACCTGGAAAATAGGTCCAGGAGAGATAATTAAAAATTATTGGACTACCTGAAAGCTATGATCCAAGTAAGAACGTAGAAATCATCCTCCAGGAAATTCTCAAAGAAAACTGCCCTGATACTTTAGAAGCAGAGGGCAAAATAGAGGTTGATAGAATGCACTGATCACCTCCTGAAAAAGATCCCCAAAAGAAAACTCCTAGGAATATTATAGCCAGGTTCCAGAATTCCCAGATTAAGGAGAGAATATTACAAGCATCCAGGAAGAAACAATTTGAATATTGTGGAAACACAATCAGGGTAACCCGGGATCTGGCGCTTCTACAATGAGGGATGGAAGGGCTTGGGATATGATATTCTGGAGGGCAAAGGAGCTGGGATTAAAACCAAGAGTCACCTACTCATCAAAACTGAGTACCATGTTTCAGGGGAAAATATGGTCATTCAGTGAAATAGAAGACTTTCAAGTATTATTGATGAAAAAACCAGAGTTGAACAGAAAATTTGACATTCAGAAACAAGAAGCAAGAGAAGCATGAGAAGGTAAACAGGGAAAAGAAATCATAAGGAACTTATCAAAGTTGAACAATTAACATTCCTACATGGAAAAACAATAATTGTAACTTATGAAACTTTGCTCAGTAGTTGAAGGGAATATATATATGAGGGTATATGGGCATATGAATACGTATGTGAATGTGTGTATATATGTATACAGGTATACATAAATAGAGGGCACAAGACCAATTTAACAGGAAGGGATGATACTTAAAAGGTGAAATTAAGATGTGAGAGAGGAAGTGATGGGGAGAGACAGAATTCGGTAAACTATCTCATACAGAAGAAGCAAGGGGAAATGGTTACAATGGAGGGGAAGAATAGGAAGGCAAAAGGGAATGAATGGGTCAACCTTATTCCCATTGAATTTGGCTTGAGGAGGGAATGAAATACACACTAAATAGGATAACTCACCCTACAGGAGAGTAGGCGGGGGAAGGGAATGAGAGGGGGGGATGATGGAAGGGAAGGCAGGCTTGGGGGAGGGAAGTTGGAAGCACCCACTTTTGAAAAGGGATGGGATCAAAGTAGGGAATAGAACAAGTGGGAAGTGGGATAGGAGGGAGGGAAATATAATCAGTCTTTTACAATGTATCTACTATGTTACTGTTTTACATTAGTCACACATGTACATCCTATACTGAACTTCTTATCTTCCCAGTAAGAGTGAGTGACAAGGGAGGAGGGGAATGAATCTAGAATTTGAAGTTTTTAAATCAAATATTCAAATATGTATGTGCATATATATATATGTGTGTGTGTGTGTGTGTGTGTGTGTACATATACTATTATCAATACTATTTTACATGTAATTGGGAAATAGATATACAGGCACTGGGGCATAGAGATCCACTGGAAAAGTCGAAAAGGGTATTGGAGAAAATATCGGTGAGAACAGATTGAAGGAGGGGATATCCTGTGGGACTGCTATTTGGGGGGGGTAGAGGAAAAACAGGGAGAAAATTTGTAACTCAAAATCTGACGGAAATGAATAATGTAAATCAGAAGTTAATAAAGCATTTGAAAAAAAAATTAGAATGCAGTGGGTTTTTGGTAAATAAGTCCTCTCCATTCTGAATGTTGATGTCTTGATCAAAACTCTATTCTACCTCAATAATTACATTTTTACTTACATGTGGTATGGCTGAAATTCTGACACTTCTCTTGAGAGTAGAATCCTAGCAAAATACAAATTATTAAAAGGATGGTTGATGAGTACTTAGAAAGAGAAGCAGTGATCATTTAATCCTTACTAGCTCCATCAAGAACAGGTCATGCAAGACTAATTTAGTTTTGTTTTTTAAAGGGGAATTAGAATAATAATAATAGAACAAGCATGCAATATATAAATAGCAAAATTCGATTTCAGTAAAATATTTGACAAAGGCTATATACAAAAATAATATAAGACAGAATGTGGGATAGCCATTCCAAGAGTGGGAAAATTATATAAACCTAGGAATGGAAAGGGTATAATGAAAAAAAAAGACATGGTGAATAATCCAGTTTGTGTGAAATGTATATAATCCCTTTCAACAGGGAACAAATCCATATACCCTGCCAGTAAAGATTCAAAGCTGGAATGCTGAAAGAAAAAGTCAAAAAACAAAATTAATTAATTTGAATGAGGGAACATAGAGAAATGGCTCCCAGGAAATGAGAATTTGTGCATGTTTCTCTCAGAATACAGACAGGACTAAGAGATAACTTGTTTATTCCATGTAATGGAAACCACTAACTTTTGTCAGTATAAGTGAGGAATGAGGAAAGAAATGTGTATTGCACATGTAGGTAGGTATGTATCCACATGGGTCTTTCTCAATGCAGCTTCCAGGGAGGCTATAAATAGATACCTCTTGAATCCTCCCACTGCTAAGGGAGATTTTGACTGCTGCAATGAAAAAAGCAGGAGATTGATGCCATAAATCTGAATCTTATGCTCTCCTCAGAGAGGGAATATCAGACTAGAATTATTTCTATGTGCCATCCTTAATATCATTAGTTCAGGAGAATTGTTAATAGGTTTAAGTTGTGTTTCTGGTTGTTATCCATTAATGGGAAGGGAATGCCCCTAAAACATATTGGAGGGCTTAACTCCTTTGGCAACAATGCTAATTATACAAAAATCATTGTAGATAACAAATTGTGAATAAACACATTTATCAAAGCCAATAGCAAGCAGAAATCAGAGAAGCTATATAGTTTAGAATATACCAGAAAATACATGAAGTGAATAAACTCTCCCCTTGGGACCAAGGTATCTCAGCTCCAACATAAAAGAAAAGTTCCAATCTCACCTAAGGAGAAATACTGGCAAATCCTTTGTGAGGTGAGCTGCCAGTAAGGGCATGCAGCTCTCTCCATTTCCGATGCTTCTCAAAGGCTTTACTTTCTCCAGAGTTTTCTCTAAAGAGAACATGCAACCATATGTATGTTTCTCAAAACTGGAAGCCGGAGTCACAAAATCTCTACTCTTTAAAAAAGTCTTCATAATTTCACTTCTCATGAAGGTAGATATCATGGAGTAATCTCTACGAGTGATTAGGTTCTTATGTAAATGTAAGACTTGAGGGTCATTTCAGAATAACTGCGTTGGATCATCTAGAGAAGAGCAGCCGTGTCATTTCAGATAACAGGAAAAATCTGAGTCCATGCTACCTCAATAGAGTGAGATCAGCAGGAAAAAAAAAAAAAACAACTTATATTCCTAAATCATTTCCACTAGGTAGAACTGCAATTTTTTTCATAGAGTGAAAAATTCCACAGTGGATACATTTCCTAAGGGTATGGCTGGAGGGAGAGAATGAATTCCAGTGCTTTTGATTATTTCATTTTGTTTGCTAAAATGCTATTGTGCTTAGCTTAAGGAGTATTGTGCAGACTGGGGGTCTTTTCTGGGTAAATTGGTGAATTTGTTTTTATTCTTTTCTAATAACGTAAAGAACTAGACAAAATTAACCTATTAACATGCATTTATCAACCTCCAGAGAAGGAACTAATAAGTAAAAGTATGTTTATTATGGTTTTACACACACCTCCACTTCCCTACCCCAACATGTGTATGAGGATATGTACAGATGAAGAACAAAGGCAAATAGGGTTAAGTAAGTTGACCAGAGTCTCATAGCTAGCAGTATCTGAGGCCATATTTGAACAGGGCCCCCTGACTCTAGGCCCAGTGCTCTATCAATTGAAACAACAAATTGCCAACGTGTGTGTGTGTGTGTCTGTGTGTTTAAGAGAGAAAGAGAGAGGTGATGGTCTTCTCTTTTGTGGGGTGGGGAGGGAGGGAGACAGTTTAGAACTAATATTCTGAAGGTGAAGGCACATAAACCAGTAAATAAAAAATAGAGAGGTGATGGAAGATCACCTTGTGGAGGTGGGGGTGGGGTTATGAGAAGGCATCAGTTGGAGTGGTAAAGGGCGGAGACAGGTAAGGCTATCTGCAGGAGGCAATGTTTGATTTGTCTCAGTTGGAGGTTAGAAACAAGAGCATTCCAGGCATGATAGCCCACCAGTGCAAAGACACAAAATGGGAGATGAGGTTGAATTCCTATTGAAATATGGCAGACAGAGTGATAAGAGAGCACATTTAGAGGCCAGAGCTAAACTGGTGGAGAAAAGGCAGCAGCTCGTCTAACATCTCCCCAAAATGCCTCCAAAAATCTTTAAGTGATGACCTAAAACAAATTCTGGAACCTTAGAAACCACAAAAGGATGAAATGCAACAATTTTCATCTCAAGACAACTTATAAAGGAAAGATCTATTGAACCTGGGTAAGAGTGGAACACAATCCAGTGCAGGCCTCACCAGTACAAACTAACCCACGCTAACCAGAAGGAGGCCTTAGGAGCCATTGAAGTTGCTTCCAGCCCACAGACTGAAGGAGGTTGAACACCCGATTAGAAGGTTCTTAAAACAGGGGCAAGACTCTGTTGCTTTGCCCACTTGGTCCACTTACAGTCCCAGGTGACAGTCCCAGGGTCAGGAAGAGCACTAGCATACCAGAGCTTGTGGCCACAGTGGATCAGGAACCCTCCTCATAGTTCCAGGGAAGAAAAGACTACTTGTAGTTCATCACAGATCAGAGCACAGTCCAGAGGAGTAGTAAACACACCTCTCCTTGGATCATACCAACTTGGAAGAAGTGAAAACTTACGGGTCCCCCAGAAGTATTTCTGAAAATTGGTGCAAACAACCTCTGAACCTTGGGACAGTGAATCCTCCTCCCTAGAAGCACAACCCCACTTCTGCAAAGAGTTAAAAGTCAAGAAATAGTCTAGAAAAATAAGCAAACAGAAAAAAATCCAAGTATAGATAATTACTATGGTGGCAGAGAAGATCAAAACACACTCTCAGAAGAAGACAACAAAGTCAAAACTCCTAGATTCAAGGCCCCAAAGGAAAATATGAATTGATCTCAGGCCATATAAGAGCTCAAAAAAGATTTTCAAAATCAAGTGAGAGAGGTAGAGGAAACATTGGGAAGAGAAATTAGAGTGATTGTATCAGCAATGCATTCACAATGCCTATAGAGATTACAAATATGCTGATATAATTATCCATCACAAAATACATCAGGTTTGCCATATGGGGAAATAAACTAGAAAATTTATTAAGATACCAAAAGACTGAGTCCCAAAACCAGAAAGTGAAAGCCATCAGAGTAGTTATGACATTGGCACAGGTAGATAAAGTAGAAAGCACCCACATTCTCAAGCCTTTAAAACAGAACAGGCTACCTCAGGCAAAGGTCCTCCTCTCCCCACTCACAGCAACCACCCAGCGTCCTGGAAGCGCGCTCCCAGCAGCTCCAGCCCCTGGCAGTGCTCAGCAGGAGTCCTTAGCAGAAAGTCCTGATCCCAGCAGCTCCGGCCCCTGGCAGTGCTCAGCAGGAGTCCTAACTCAAAAAAAAAAAAAAAAGGGCAACCGCAACCGCTGCCAACCGCCAACCGCAGGACCGTTAGCTCGGCTTTCACTTTTTCTCGCTTTCCGCTTTCTCTTGCTCTGCTATGTCAGCATGTTCATGGGGCATGGAAGATCTTTAAATCCCATAACCCTTACAGTGATGCAAGAAAATCATGGCCTCAGACACTTACTAGCTATGTGACCCTAGGCAAGTCACTTAACCCTACTTCCCTCAGGTTCCTCATCTGTAAAATGAGCTAGAGAAGAAAATGGCAAACCACTCCCAATATCTTTGCCAAGAAAACCCTAAATGGGGTCTTGAAGAGTTGGACATGACTCACATGACATGACCTTTGGTTCTACCCTTGTGGATAGAACCAAAGGAAGAGGTCACAATGGCTCCCCTAAGGTCTAAGGTCAAAAGGTGGTTGATAACATGGTGATCTCTATTGTTGTGCTAGTATTTTCTAAGTCTTATTGCTTAATGGGTCCAGGCATTATTTTTCAGTGCCCACTGATTGTGAAATTTAGAGTATAATAAAGGAAGTAAGGTGAGAACAAGCTAGAAAAGTAAGTTAGAGTTAGATTGTAGAAGGCCACAACTGCTAAGGTTAGGAATTTATGCATTACTAAGCAGTCAATGGAAAGAGGTTTAATACTTTTTTTAACAGAACTATGGTATGATTAGAGAGACATACTATAAAAATTGCTCAGGATGTGGTAGAAAGGATAGATTGGAGAACTGAGGAAAACAGGAAAGTATTAAAATAGTCAAGATGAGTGTTGAATGAGGTCAGAACTGAGGAGATTGTCCTAGTGAGGCTAGAAAGGAGGAAGTGGATGAAAGAGATACTGGAGAACTAGACAGGGATTGGCCCATTATTTTTTTGGCCAGTGAGTGAGAGGGAAGTGTCAAAGATGCATCCAAAATTTTGAGTGTAGGTGTCTGGTAAAAGCAGACAGGTGTCAGGGCAGAGGATGGGGGGAACATTGCTTATAAATTTAATAATGCTTTAAGTTTTCCAAAGTGCTTGGCTCACAACTTTGAAATGATGAGTTCACTTTGGGTCATGTTGAATTTAAAGTGCCACCAGTTCATCCAAGATATTATGCAGAACATTCTTCTACAGGGATTGAAGTAAAGAGAAATGGAAACTAGAAAGACTCCTACAACATTGTGTCTGGGGTATATAGTATGTCCTCAGTAAATATTTGCAACCCCCTCTGCAAAAAAACAAAAACAAGAACAAAAACAAAAACAAACAAAAGACTTTGAATTCTTTCAGTCTGTGACACATTGCACATATGTGTTGGAAAGGCAGGGGTGGTCCCCTGGATGGTTACTCTCACAATTCTATAATCATGCCTCCCTACTTATCTATCTCATTTGACATTGAAGCAAAGGGAAAGAAATGAAAAAGAGTAAAATTTGGAGAAATAAGTAATTTAGTAAAATGGCATTTTTTTCTGAAGTCCTATGAACCTAAGAGAAATAAAGCTAATCAAGAAAGTAATAGATTGCCATTTTCTTTCCTTCTCCCCTCTACCACAATTTTGAGACCTTTATAGGAAATGGAATAATTCAATTCCTTTGCATAAATACTATTTTAATAAACTGTAACAATAATGGCTTAATATTCCTAAGTGAATTGGACAAAAGAAAATTATAGTATTTTATATGTTGGAAAATATCTTGATACTTCTAATTTTTTTTGTTCCCATATATATTCAAATAATCTTTTCAATATTTTCTATGATTACAGAAAGAGAAAGGCTAGTATTTGAAATATATTTCCTATGAGTTATTGGAAATTCAAAGATACATTTCTTGGTAGTGAATAAGGCAGGTTTCAGCAACTTTTCCAGAAGAAGATTTTGTCTTTAATTCCTTGTACTCTAGTTTTAAAGACACTTATAGGTGCCTATGCTGTCAATGCGAATCAATGTTTGGATTTCAGACAGCTGGTCAACATGAACCTATGTGTCAAGTTGGAATATAGTTTTAGATTTTGGTCATGAGTTCTCATTTTTTTTAACAAAAGACCCAGGTCCTGACTTTGTCTGTTTTTGACACTTAGAGGTAGTGGATTTTTGAAAGCACTTTATTTTCTCCCAGTTTCAAGATGAGAGGCAGCACACTATTTAGAATCAGGAAGGCCTGATTTTGAATCCTGTTTTACAGATTTACTAGATGTGTAAAATGAAAGTTTATTTAGTCTATTTTAGTCATATTTTCTTAATATGTAAAATGGGGGTGATAATCTCTGTAGTACTTTCCTGAAAGTTATTGTGAGGATCAAATGAGATAATGCATATAAAATACTTTGTAAAACTCAAAGTACTATATAAATGCCATTATTTTTATATATGATTAGGTAGATGTGTATGTATATGTATGTTTGTACATATATATACATATATATACACATATGAATTTAATTGCATTTACCCATTTTCAATTAGCTCAAATTTATTTACTATTTTGCTATAAAATTAAGTTCAGATTTATACGATGCTATATCATAGTTTAGGTCTTTCTCTTTTTGCCTTTTTAAAAATAATTGATCACTCTTTTCTTTTCCTTCTCTTATTGACTATGTAATATTGTTTGTGATCAAAGTTTTCTGGTTATGATCTGGCTCTTGTTTTCTTTGATGAGAATATGCTGAAGTTTATCAATCATATTTCTGCATGTTAAATTTGAGAATACTTTTAGTTAATGGCCCATGGATGCACCTTATTTTTCATTTACTTTCTGGTTCTAATTGTTTTGGGAATTTTTTTCCCCATACCCCACTGCTTCCTGAACTCTAATACCCTTTTTTGTTTGTTTTTTGTTTTTATTATGCTTTCTTGGAAGGCTAATTATGCTTAAATTCTCTCTCCTAATTCTATTTTCAAGCATGTATGTTTTGGAGAATAGATATCTCATGTGTTCTTTTAATTTTTATATCTTTTAACTTTAATATTTTTTCATATCATTTAATTTTGGAGTTGTATTTCTTCCATTCTTTGTTCAAGGTGTTTACCTCTCTGGTAAGATTTTTCAGCTTTTCTTCCAAATAGTTTAGTCTCCTCCCAAATCTTTTCCCCAAAACTCCTATTTAATTCTTTAGAATTCCTTAGAATTTGATTCCTTAGAAGATTTCTTCCTTGATCCCTCCCTCCCTTTCTTTAGTAGACCTTGTATTCACTTTAAAAATATTTTTATTTATGTTCTTAAATATTTCACAATTACATCTAAAAATAATATTCATTTTTTAAATTTTGAATTGCCAATGCTCTCCCTCCCTTCACCTTTCCCCTTAAGAAGACAAGCAATTTGATATCAGTTGTACATGTGAAGTCATGCAAAACATTTCCATATTGGTCATGCAAAATAAAACACAAACAATAAAGAAAGTTTTAAAAATATGCTTCAATTTGTACTCAGAGTTTTCCCTCTGGAGGTGGATAGCATTTTTTCATCCTGACTCCTTTGAAATTATCTCAGATCCTTGTCTTTATCAGAGTGGGTACATACTTCTATTACTGTTTACAATGATCTCCTGATTCGGCTCACGTCACTTTGCATTAGTTCATATAAGATTTCACAAGATTTTCTGAAACTGTCTGGTTTGTCATTTCTTATAGCACGACTATTCCATAACAATCATATGCCCCAACTTGCTCAGCCATTTTCCAATTGATAGGCATTTCATCAATGTCCACTTCTTTGCTACCACACTCTCAAAATTTCTGATTCTGTAATCATTTTGCTTCATATGACAGTTTTTGTTTAAATCATTCTTGAGGTGATTTTATGTAAACTAGTTATAGCTGGAACTTCTACCAACCACATTTATTAGAAGGTCCTATCAACTCTTTTTTTTTTTCCTGCAGATACTTATGAATTAATGGGAATGGGCTATGTCAGCCACTACCAGTTCTATCAGTAGGTAGAGTTCTAATATTTAAATTATGTATCTCCCCCAAAACCCTTTCCCTCTCCTAATTTCTCCTCTACTGTAGAGAACTATACTATCCTCTAAGCCTCTCAGGTTCACAACTAAGATTTCATCCTAAACACTTCACTGTCTCTCACAACCCCTATCTATTCTGTTCTCAAGCCCTATAGATATCACCTTTACAACATCTCTTAAATTTATCCACTCCTCTCTTCTGACACACCCTCCACTATGGGGTAGGCTCCTACCACCTCATTCCTGCATGATTGCAGCACTTTACTTATTGGTCTGTTTGTCTCAAGTGTCTCCTTGTTCCACTCCATCTTCCATCCAGCCACTAAAGTGTTTTTCCTAAAGTGCAGGTCTAATCATGTCATCCTTCTACTCAGTGAGCTTCAGTGGTTCTCTCTTGTCTCAAAGATCAAATGCAAAATTTTGTTTGGTGTTCAAAGCTCTTCATAAATCTATCCCCTTACCACTACTTTTCTAATCTTCTTGTACCTTATTCTCCACCCTGTACTCTTCAGTCCAGTTATTGCTCTCATTGCTATTCCATCAATAAGATATCTCTCAGCTCTAGATATTTCCTCTGGCTATCACTCATAACTGGAATGCTCTTCCTCCTTATTTGTGCCTCCTAGTTTCCTGATTTTCTATAAGTCCTAGCCCAAATCACATCTGTAAGAAGTCTTTTTTCCAACTAACTTAATTCCATTACCCTCCCTATTTTATCATGTCCTGTTTATCATACATATAGCTTGTTTGTGTATATATGTTATTGTTTTTCACAATAGAAAATGACATTATTGAGGGCAGGTACTGTTTTTTGATTCTTTTTGTATCCCCAGTATTTAGTACAGTGTCTGGCACAGAGTAGGAAATAAGAAATGTTGGAATGATGAGCTGATATCAGTCTGTTGATTACCATCTTGCTAGGATGTATATCCAAAGACCTAGAGAATAGAGAGAAGAATGCGGAGAGGGAACACAAAGATTATTTTTTTTCATTTTTCCCATTATATGGATACAGTGTTCTTTGCCATCTAGAAGGCAAGTCATAGCCAGAGCCCTGGACCTTTTGTAAATGGAAGATTTATTGTAAAGGTGACTCTCTCGGTGTTTAACCAACAATACTCGCCCTTCATAAGACTCTATAGCCATGCATAAATCCTTGAGAAAGAAATTGCTGGGAAGTGGGAAAGGAAATGAAACATCAACAATTCTTTCTCTGTCCCATATTAAATTTGAGTTCCATTATGACTTCATTCTCTCTTTTAGATGTCCTATTTACTACAAAATCCAGGTTATTTCCAACATATTATAGCATATCAACCAAAAGAAAGAAATATTAACAAGAGCCAAAAAGGAAAAAAAGAGAAAGGAGACTGCTAAATAGTTAATTAATCAATAGGTATTTGTTAATGGTCCTGATGAATTTACCTGAAAATTCTATAAAACTGTATGAATAATTTTTAAAAGTAATACATGTTATCCTCAAAAATTAAGAAAGCACTTTAAAACTCCATTTATAAGTATTGTTCTAAAATGTAAACAATGTAAGTAAAAAGTAAAGAAAAACTATAGTCCAATATCATTTAAGAGTTATGTTTAATTTTTTAAAATATAATTTTGTCAAACTTAACACAATTTATCCATAAAATGTTGCATTACGAACATATGTATGTGTGTCTGTGTGTATACACACACAAATAGAAGTGTTATAAAGATGGTTTGATATCAGAAAAACAACAAAATTTGATCATCTTTTAAAATTTCCATGGGGCAGCTAGGTGGCACGGTGAATAGCGCACCAGCCCTGAAGTCAGGACGATCTGAGTTCAAATCCAGTTTCAGAAACTTTACTCTTGACAGTGTGACCTTTAGCAAATCACTTTACCCCAATTGCCTTGCCTTCCCCTCTCAACAAGAGGGAAAAATTCTAAGCATAATGATTTTCTCGAATGATATAGAAAAAAATCAAAGTACAATGCTCATTTATGCTAAAAAAAAAACAAATAAAAAAGAATCCTACAAAGCTGATTGGTTGGTCATTCTCCTTTGTTCTTGAAGAGGACCAAAATGACAACATTATATTTAAGTCAAGGTACAGTATTGCAATTTGTGGCTAATCAGAACAATATGAATTCAGAAACCTCTAATACAAGTCAGGCACAAAGAGTCCACAAGAACATTTGGAGTTTCTATGCTAGTAGGCTATCATAAAGGGATCTTTTTTAACCACCATAAAATTATCTAAAACTATATACAAGCATTATGTATGAGGTTATGCTAGAAGTTTCCCACTTAAATAAAAAGTAAAAAAAAGAATGCCTAGACATGTTAGTAGTAAAAATAAGATAAGATAAAGAAAATAAAGGCACAGAAATAAGTAGAGATTTAAAATATCCCTATTTTCTGATGACATAAGAATTTACTTGCAAAATCATAGGTAATAATCAGAGAAAAATTAGATAATAACTTCAGCAAATATACAGGTTACAAAATAAACACACAAAAATCAATTGTATATCTCTATAATAAAATCAAATAGGCAATAATGGAAAGGGAAATCTCATTAAAATAGGACCAAAATTAAGAAACTGTTTGGGAATCACACTATCAAACCCTCTCAATATTTCCATATGTTTAATTATAAAGTGCCCTTAAAAGAAAAGAAAACAGAACAACTGAAGGGATATTTAATGCTTATAGCTGGTACATATCAATACAATAAAAATGACAATACTATCAAGATTAATTTTCTTGTTGTTATACCAATCAAAGAATTAAAGGGATACTTTACAGAATTCCAAAGAATAATAAGGAAGTTTATTTAGAGGGGCGAAAATTTAGAACACCAAAGGAAATAATGGGAAAAATTAAGGATGAAAAAGTAATAGCATTTCCAGACCTCAAACTCTCTCATAAAGCACTAGTCATGAAAACCATGCAGTATTATTTAAAGAAATTCAGATGCAGATCAATGGCACAGATTAGACAAGGCAGTATTCAAAACAAAGGGATTTAATAATTCAATGTTTGATAAACCAGAACCGAAAATTACTTAGGAAATAACTATTGTTTTTTTTATGAGAACTGTTATAAAATCTAAAAAGTGTTCTGGCAAAAATTAGGCTTATACCAATAGGTTTCAGTATAGCCCACAATGAATTCAAAATGAATAAACAATCTAAATATTGCTGCCCTAGATTGAGACAATAATAAAAGATAAAAGAGAGGTGGGGGGGGAGGGGATACCATGAAATTGAAAAGCTTTTGTATAAACAACATTAATTCACATAAGATAAGGGAGGGGAGAAAAAAGAATATATCAAATTTCTCTGATAAGAGTTTGATATCCAAGATATAGAAACAACACACATATACATATGCATATATATATATATATGTTTTCATGTCTTAATTTGTCTTGCTTTTTTAACATGACTAATATGGAAATGTTTTGCATTATTTCACATGTACAATTGATATTATATTGTTTGCCTCAATGGATGTAGAAGAGATTGGAGAGAGACAGAAGTACAAACACATACACAGAGAGAGAGAGAGAGAGAGAGAGAGAGAGAGAGAGAGAGAGAGAGAGAGGATCACACAGAGAATTTTGAACTCACTTTACAAAAAAGAATGTTAAAAATTAATAAAGAAATAATAAAGGAAAAAATTAAAAATGGAGCCTTTCCTGGTCCCACAGAATTTGTTGCCATTCCCAATAAAAATAACTTTTATTTACTATGTATATGTTTCCATGTACTTAGGTTTGTCAACATTTTCTGCCTTTATAGAATAATAGAATATCAGTTCTTAAAAAGCAGGGATTATTTCACTTTATCTTGGTATCCTTGGTGAAGCAACAACATTGGAGCTTAATAAGTATTAATTTGGATCATTAATAAAATTCATCGTATACTAGATTTCCCCTAGGATAGACCTCAAAAATGTATTTTTTCTCCCATCAAGGTAGGTTTTTTGTTTTTGTTTATTAAAAACTGTACTTATTAATGATTAGTATTCCAAAGACCCCCTCTCTCAACCTAAAAACAAGTGAAGAGTTAGCTGATATTTCTAGAAGGAGCTTATATATACACATGTATACTTCATTTTTTACTTCCTGTAATCCTCCCTATTTCTTCTTTAGTCATAAACTCTTCCTTATCTAGAGATCTGATAGGTACATTTTTTTTCCAGGTTCTCTTACTTTACATATGGAATCATGATTTATGTCTACATCATTTGCCTATTTAGACCTTATCTTGGTATACTGTGTGAGATGTTGATCTGTGCTTAATTCCTGCTAACTGCTGTCCAATTTACCAAACAATTTTTGTCAAATATTTATTTCTTACCCTCAAAGCTTGGATTTTGGGGTTTTTCAAATATTAGATTACTATGGTCATTTTGTTACTGTGTACTGTGTGTTTAATCTATTCCACTGATCCACCAATCTATTTCTTAATCAATACCAGATTGTTTTGGTATACTGCTTTGTAATAAAGTTTTAAATCTGGAACTGCTAGGCTGCCTTTCTGGAGTCAGGTATATTCATCTTCATGAGTTCTAATCTGACCTCAGATACTTACTAGCTGTATGACCCTGGGCAAGTCACTTAACCCTGTTTGTCTCAGTTTCTTCATTCATAATATGGGTTGGAGAAGAAAATGACAAACCACTCCAGTATCATTGCCAAAGAAACCTCAAATGAGGTCATGAAGAATCAGACATGACTGAAATGACTGAACAACAATTTTTGCTTTTTTTTTTCCTGAGATGGTGATTACTACCCCCTGCCTTTTTTAACTTAGCTGAAGCATAATAGATTCTCCTCCAGTCCTTTATTTGAACTCTGTGTGTTTCTCTGTTTCAAGTATGTTCCTTGTAAATAACATATTGTTTCTGATTTCTAATTCATTTTGCTATCTACTTCCATTTTATGGATGAGTTCACAGCTATGATTACTGTGTATTTAGCTTCCATCCTATTATCTCCCTCTTTTTACCTGCCCCTCCCCGATATTTTGTTTTTCTTCTGACTACTGCCACATTTCATCTAAAAAGATTTGATTTTTGAGATGAACTTTAAAGGACACCATAAATTTTTGGAGGAACAGCATGAGATAGGAGTACATGGAATGAGCACAGTTGAGGAACAAGGGTGGAAACAATCTATACAAAGTCACAGAGATGAGAAATAGAACACAAGTGAAAGGGGGAGCAAGAAGACTAGTTCGGCTAAACAGAAGACTACGTGGTGGGCTCATGCTATTACTTCCTCTTGAATTAAAGCCCTATTACAGTTTCATTTTAAAAAATGCACAAGTACAAATATTTTCCCACATTCCTTTGAAGTAGGTAGCTCAGAAAAGATTACATCATAGCTATTTTATAAAGAGAAGAAGAACTGAAATTTCAAACAAATTTAGAGTTTAGTGGAAGACCAGAGGAGGGGAAAAAGTGGCCTCTGATTTCTTCCAGTAAAACATAAATTTCTTAAAGACAGAAACCATTTCATTTTTTCTTTGTTTCCTACTCCTTTAATATAATGCTCTGTGTAAAAGCTGTACGTCATTAGTATTTGTGAATTCAGCAGCTAGTCTACATGAGTTCCAAAGGCATCCTTTTAATTTCCTCTTATTTCGATATATAGAAATATGAATCACTGGAAAATATATACTATTATGATAATTATTATAGATGTTAATGTAGGAAGATATTTTCACTGAGATATGAAAGGACTAAAATAAACTTACTTGGAACTCTCTTCTGCTATACATTTCTGTGTAGCTATGTGGCTCTCATAGACTATGGCACCATCACCTGATTTATCCCCATCTTAATTGGACTATGGCCATCAGTAACCCTTTGGATCCTGTGACTCCTTAGAAGTCTTGTGACTCCCCAAAATGTCTTTAAATTAGTGTTACCCAGACTGAAAAGGGAGATAGGGGATGATCCAGTATCTCTGGATATTGCAGCCTTAGAGAACTGTTTTTAAAAAGAGTCCTTAAAAGGAAACATTAAAAGATATCTATAAATTCTGGAAGGCAAAGCCATTATTCAAGGGATTAAATACATTTATTGTCTTGCAAAATGCCACATGAACCCAGGCACTCCCCATAGAACATGTATTATTTGCAAGGTAAATAAGAAATGATATTAGACACCTTCTGGCATCTAAATATTAGATAAGAATTTATTTTCTCAAAAATTTCCTTGTCATTGTTGATATGACTAGTTATCAAACAACCAATTTTATATACTGTATGACTGGTGTGAATATTTTTTTTCCCATTACTAGATGGAGAATGATGTAGTAAAGAATTTAAGAATTCAATTTTCACAAAAATGGAATCTTTGTTAATATTCCTTGCCCTTCAACAAGGGTGCCCAGGTTTGATGGGTCTTCCCACAACACAAGGAGACTTTCATTGTTCTTTGAACCTATCATTAATTGTGATCATATGATGCCAAGATTCTCTCCTGATTAATCTCTGGGAGGCAGGTACAAAAAAAATGTAGTTCAGAAGACTTTGGCTCAAGAAGCTACTTCATAGAAGGATGGAGTCTACCACAAGATCAGAATATGTTGCAAATTTTCTACTCTTCTGAAATTTATAGAAGGAATCTGTGCTTCTAAGTTTTGATTCTTATAATAAATCTGAGGCTTTCACACAAGGTTTGGAATAACCAGAGACATAGCAGCCTTAGTCCTAAGCACCTTTTGGAAATATCAGCTAACTCATCACTTGTTTTTTAGGTTAAGAGGGTGGGCTTTTGGAATACTAAATATTAATAAGTACAGTTTTCAATAAACGGGAACAAAAAAACTATCTTGGTGGGAGAAAGATCAATTTTTGAGGGCTAGCCTAGGGACAGTCTAGTATAAGATAAATTTTATTAATGATCTTCAGTTGTACTTTGCCCCAAGTAGACTTATAGAGACTAGGATTATGTATGTGTATGTATGTTTGTTTGTTTCAAATAAATGTACACTTTTTAGTTCCTCCTTAGGTATGTTTATCTACCCATTTCCATTTTAAGTTGAATGGAAGTCTTAAATAATTTGAAAATATGATGAAAATAAGATACCTCTGTATTTAATTTTCCAGTGCTTCATTTTTGTTTTTGCATATCTCATACCTGGTGCAGTGCTTGGCATAAAATACATGCTTAATAATTTTTTCTGGATTGATAGGGATTAATTATTTCTAAATTGGGGAAATAACTGTCACAGTAGTGCATCTAATCCATTGTTGTTTTTTTTTTTAATGTAGGCTTATTCTCATGGGTAGTTATTTTATCCTAAAATTCCTCTTCATTCTCTCTTTTATTTTGCCTAGATCTGTTAGTTAATTTATTTTTAGGTTTCAACATTCACTTCCACAAGATTTGGGGTTCCAAATTTTCTCCCTCATCTCTCCCCCACCCCCACCACAGTATGATTATTCTGATTACTCCTTCCCCCAATCTACCTTCCATTCTATCACTCCCCTACATCTTCTCTTATTCCATTCCTTTCTATTTTCCTGTGGGGCAAGATAGATTACTATACCCAATTACTTATATATCTTATTTCACAGTCGCATGTAAAAAAAAATTAACATTCATTTTTAAAACTTTGAGTACCACGTTCTCTTCCTTCCTCCTTCCCCACCTACCCTCACTGAGAAGGCAAGAAATTTGCTATAGGTTGTACATGTATAACATATACATGTGCAAAACACTCCTATAACTGTCATGTTGTGAAAGGCCAATTATATTTCCCTCCATCCTATCCCACCCCCAATTCATTCTATTCTCTTTTGACCCTGTCCCTCCACAAAAGGGTTTGTGTCTGCTTATCCCCTCCTTCATTTTGCCTTTCCTTCTATGATACCCCCCTCCATCATCCTCTTTCTCTCTACTTTCCTGTGGGGTAAAATAGATTTTCATAGGCAATTGAGTGTGTAGGTTGTTCCCTCCTTAAGTCAAATCCAATAAAAGTAAGGTTCATACATTCCCTTGCACCTGCCCCTTCTTCTCCATTGTAAAGCTTTTTCTTGTCTCCTTTATGTGATATAGTTTACCACATTCTACCTCTCCCTTTCTCCTTCTCCCAGAATGTTCCTCTTTCACTGCTTAATTTAATTTTCTTCAATATCATCCCTTCATATTCAACTCACACTGTGTCCTCTGTCCATATAAATGTATTCCCTCCAACTACCCTAATACTGAGAAAGGTCTCATGAGTTACAAATATCATCTTTACAGGTAGGAATGTAAACAGTTCAATTTTAATAAGTCCCTTATGATTTCTCTTTCCTGTTTATCTTTCCACGTTTCTCTTGATTCTTGTATTTGAAAGTTTAATTTTCTATTCACCTCTGGTATTTACATCAAGAAAGCTTGAAGGTTCTCTAATTCATTGAATATCAATTTCCCCCCTCAAAAACTCAGTTTTGCTGAGTTTGTGATTCTTGGTTTTAATCTTAGCTCCTTTGACCCAAAATATTATATACCAAGCTTTCTGATCCCTTAATGTAGAAGCTGCTAAATACTGTTATCCTGACTGTGTTTCCATAATACTTGAATTGTTTCCTTCTGTCTGCTTGCAATATATTTTCCTTGACCTGGGAATTCTAGAATTTGGCTGCAATGTTCCCAAGGAGTTTTCCTTTTTGGATCTCTTTTAGGAGTTGATCAGGGGATTCTTTTAATTTCTACTTTACCTTCTGGTTCTAGAATATCAGGGCAGTTTTCCTGGATAATTCCTAGAAAGATGATGTCTAGAGGCAGGTAGATAGTGCAGTGAATAGAGCACTGTCCCTGGAGTCAGGAGGACCTGAATTCAAATCTGACCTCAGATATTTAACTTTCTAACTGTGTGACCTTGGGCAAATCACTGGACATCAATTGCCCTGCCTTCTCCCTTCAAAAAAAAAGAAAGATGATGCCTAGGCTCTTTTTTTTATTATAGCTTTTGTGTAGTCAAATAATTTTTTAAAATTATTGCTCCTGCATCTCTTTTCAAGACCGGTTGTTTTTCCAATGCAATATTTCACATTGTCTTCTATTTTTCATTGCTTTGGTTTTGTTTTGTAACTTCTTGATATCTCATAAAGTCATTAGCTTCCATTTGCCCTATTCTAATTTTTAAGGAATTCTTTTCTCCAGTAAGTTTTTGGACTTCCTTTTCCATTTGGCTAAATCTGCTTTTGAAGAGATTCTTCTCATTGGCTGTTTGGACCTCTTTTGCCATTTTTTGTTAGTCTATTTTTCAAGGTGTTATGTTCTTCAGAAATTTTGGATCTCCTTTAGCAAGCTGTAGAGTCATTTTTCATTATTTTTTTTATCATTCTCATTTCCCTTCCCAACTTTTCCTCTATTTCACTTACTTGATTTTCAAAATTCTTTTTGAGCTCTATCATAGCCTGCAACCAATTCATATTTTTCTTGGAGGCTTTGGGTGTAGGAGCTTTGAGTTTGTTGTCTTCTTCTGGTTGTATGTTTTGATCTTCTTGTCACCAAGGTAAGAGTTTATTGTCTGATTTTTTTCCCCTATTCACTCATTTTCCCAACCAATTACTTGACTTTTTAGCTCTTAGTTAAGGCAGCACTCTGCTTCCAGTGTGGAGGGTGTATTGTCCCAAGCTTCAGGGGGTTTGTGTAAACTGTTTTCAGAGACATTTCTAGGTACCTGTAAATTTTCAGTTTTTCCAAGGTGGTATAATCAAAGGAGAAATTTTTACTCCATTTTTGCTCTGGTCTGAATGACCATAAGCACTCTTTTCTGCCTTGGAGCTGTAAGGAGAATTCTCTCTCTACCACCACCACCACAAGTTCCACCATGTCATCAATGCTCCTCACCCCAGGACCACCACCCAGGACTGTGATCCAGACTGAAGTATGGGCAAAGCAAGAGAATCCTGACTAAGTGCCAGCAAAGAGATCAATTCCCCTCTGATAAATCACCCATTCCCCCCACCATCTCTGGGATGAGAGTTCTAGAAGTAGTCACTTCCTCTGTTACTGTACTGTACTGGGCCTGGAACTGGACCATACTCTTCTCTCTCCCAAGTCCAAGAGACCTTTCATACTGAACTTCTAACTTGTCATTGAAGTTTGTTGGTTGAGAAGTCTGGAAACCATGACAGCTGCCAGTGATTTAGTGCACTGAGGCCTATTCTAGGTTTGCTCTGGCCTGTCTGTGACTAAGCTCTACTCTTAGAGTGGTACAATGGACCTTCTTATCAATCTTTCAGGTTGTCTTAGGTTGGAAATGTGTTTCGCTCTACCATATTGTGGGTTCTGCTGCTCTAGATTTTGTTTAGAGTCATTTTTTACAGGTATTTTGAGGTTTGAGGGGGAGATCTTAAGCAATTCCCTGCTATTAATGCACCATCTAATTTCTGTCCCATGCCTCTGGATTTTCAAGAATTGTTTTTAAATGCAAAGCTGTCACTCTGCTTCAAAAGACATTCTTTTAATTCAAAAAGTCCATCTAGATTTATAAGAAATGTATTTTGAGATACTTGGGCTACAAGAAATTAAAAGTGAGGAAGCATAAAATAAAGGTGTTGATGAGTTTTCTTAAATGACTGGCTAATGAGAAAAAAGGAACTACATAACTAACCCAGTAACAGAGTAGAAATGATTTTTTTTAGTATTAGAAGGTATATTATTATTATATTATTATTATTATTATATTAGAATTAATATGCCTCTCTGGTCAATCTACCTGGCTAAGCATCAGTCATGCCACTGGTGAATGTTAAAAGATGTTCTTTTTCCACTCTTTATCAGTGGAGAAGACACTGAGCTTTGGAGGAAGAGTACAGCTCTTTAAAACTTGGTTGGTTGAGCCTCTGGGAGAAGAAATGTAGGCAGGGGAATTTTCTATCTTCTCCTGCTTCCTATTGACAATGGTTTCTTACTGTAGAAAAATTTGGTCATTTTTCAAAGATCTATCAAACATTCTTCTCTTCATATTGGATAAGAAAGTTTGTTTTATTTTAGTCATCCCCATTTATTAGGTGAGGAAACTAAGGTTCAGAGAGTTTGAGAAATTTCCCCAAGATCATGCAACTAAGAAATATCAGAATAAGAATTCTAGCTCAGATCTCCTGATTCCAAGTCCTGATCTCTTTGCACAAATATCAGGCCTTTTTCTCTGCCTATATGAGCCCAGTATTTAGGAAAGTTAAAGAGAAACTGTCATTGGAAGTTTAGAGGGTATATCTTTAGGTGTACCCTACTGATACTTAATTCCTTTTTTTGTCATTGTCAAATGACTCAGTAATTCTGACAAGTGGCACAAGGCTTAACTGACAGAAATTTGTTTCCCCAGGCAGGCAGTCAAGCAAGGACTATTCCTGTTTCTCAGAATTCCCTTTGTACAAGTAGTAACTCTGGTACTACTGTGGGACCATGTTGTTTTATCAGTAGCAGATAAGAGGATCTGGATCTTGGGGATAGGACCCTATTGTTTGGGAGACAGTAAAGTTTCAGAACTGAGATTTTAAAAGTACAGGGCTAGGGAGGATCTTGCTGTATGTAGATTAAGGCCACAGGCTCTTTCTGGAAAAAACAACAACAACATAATAATAATAATAATAGTAATACCATAGTCCAGAATTTCAGGAGAGCCAGAAGTTGAAAGTAAGGATGATTACAGCAAAATGAGAAAGCAGCTTCCTGAACAGACTAAAAGATGAATATCATCAGGAAAAATTCAAAAACATCAGCATCCCTCAGCATTAGAAATTTAAGATATCCTTCCTTATATGTCTTATCTTAATGTGTGTCTCTGTGCTTGCCTCTTTATTCACAAATGCTATTGGTGTCAACTCTTGCCATAAAGGTTGTATTTTAATAAGAGTTGCCCTAGATGTACTAGGAAGGTATTTTTTTGTGATTATACTTACTGTACTTACTACATATCCTGTTGTTTCTACATTAGTTACCTTTCCCATTTGCCCCTCTTTTCTCCCCTCATATTGCCACCACCCTGGTGCAAGCCCCTATCATCTCATGCCTGGAATATTGGAATCGTCTGCTTGTTTCTCTACATATATTCTTCTTACTCTAGTCCATACTATTCAGCTGAAAAAACTGATCTTCCTTAAGCACAAATCTGGCCATGTTACCCTGCATTGTTAAATAAAATTCAATGGCTCCCTATTATCTCCAGTATCAGAAATGAAATCCACTGATTGATTTTTATATACCTGCATAATCTGGGGCCTTACTACTTTTGCAGTTTTCTTATACTTTAACTTCCCCACCCCTATACTCTGTGGATCAGTGACACTAGCTACCTTCCTACTCTCTGATTTTTATATATTTACTTAATATTTTGTTTTCCCCATTTAACATATAAAAACAATTTTTACATTTTCAATGTGAGCTCCAAATTTTCTCCCTCTCTACTGACACCCTCCATTGAGAAGGAAAGCAAATTGATATAGGTTATACATGTACAGTCATGTAAACTATATTTCCATATTAGTCATGTGAAAGAAAACACAGACAAAAAAAAACAAGAAAATAAAGTTTTAAGAGGACACTTTGATCTGCATTTAAACTCCAATTCTTTCTCTGAAATGGATAGCATTTTTCATCACATGATTCAGAATTGTTTTGGATGATTTTATTGCTGAGAATAGCTAAACTGTTCACAGTTAATTGTACAATATTGAAGTTACTGTGTACAATGTTCTGGTTCTGCTCATTTCACTTTACATCAGTTTATTTGTCTTTCCATATTTTTCTGAAAGAGCATCCTGCCTATCATTTTTTTATATTACAACAGTTTTCCATCACAATCATACACCACAAATCATTTAACCATTTTCCAATTGATGGGTATCATCTCAATTTCTAATTCTTTGCCACCATTAAAAGAGCTGCTATAAGTATCTTTTTTACATATAGGTCCTTTATCTTTCCTTTTTTAAATCTTTACAGACCTAGTACAGGTATTGATGGGTCAAATTGTATGCTAACCTTTGGGGCATACTTCAAAATTGCTCTACAGAATGGTTGAATCAGTTCACAACTCCATCAACAATTCATTAGTGTCTGAGTTTTTGCACATCCTTTCCTACTTTTGTCATTTTCTTTTTTTTCTTTCATACTAGTCAATCTGATAGGTACAGGGTGGTATCTCAGAGTTATTTTTTAATTGTGTTTCTCTAATCAATAAGGATTTAGAGAATTTTCTCATATGATTAAAAATAGCTTTCTTTATTTCATCTGAAAACTGCCTGTTCATATTATTTGTCCATTTATCAATTGGAGAATGACTTTTATTTTTATGTTTGACTCCAATTTCTATATATTTGAAAAATGAGACCTTTGTTCAGAGAAACTTGGTGTAAATTTATTCACAGTTATGATTACTGTATTTTCCTCCATCCTATTTCCCTCTGTTTATCCTACTTTATCTCTACTTTCATTGTCTATCCTCAAAAGTGTTTTGTTACTATTACCTCCCCTAATTTGCCTTCCCTTCTAACAGCCCCATGTCCCTTCCCTCATCCCCCTCACTGACAACTTTCTTGTAGGGTAAGATAGATTTCTATACTCAACTAAGTGTTTGTTATTCCCTTTTTGAGCCAACTCTGAGGAGAGTAAGGTTCTAGTGCTTCGACTAGCTCCCCCATCTTCCCCTCAACTATAAAAGATCTTTGGCACTAATTTTATGTGATGCAATTTACTCCATTCTACCTCTACCTTGTACCTTCTGCTGTCTCTCAATGCATTCCTCTCTCTCTCTCTCTCTCTCTCTCTCTCTCTCTCTCTCTCTCTATATATATATATATATATATATATATATATATATATATGTATGTATGTATGTATACATACATAAATGTATATTTAATTATATTATGTGTATTGTGTATATATATACACAATACAAACATATATACATAGAAATATATATAGATATATAGATACAGATATTTTAAGATAGTATCCTATTATAATCAACTCACATTTGTGCCCTCTTTCTATTCATATTCCTTCTTACTGTCCTAATAAATGAGAATATTCCTAGGAGTTGCAAGTAGCATCTTCCAGTATAGGAATGTTTAACTTTATTGAATCCCTTTCTAGCTTACCTTTTTATGCTTCTCTTGAGCCTGGTATTTGGAAGTCAAATTTTATATTCAGCTGTGGTCTTTTCATTAGGAATGTTTGAAAATCCTCTATTTCCTTGAGTATCTATTTTTCCCCTGAAGGATCATTCTCAATTTTTCTGTGTAGGTGATTATTGGTTGTAATCCTAGCTTCTTTGCCTTCTGAAATACCATATCCCAAGCCTTCTGAAGCTTTAACATGGTAGCTGCTAAATCTTGGATTATTTTAACTCTGAATCTGATAATTGAATTGTTCCTTTTTGAGTGCTTTCAACATTTTTTCCTTCACCTGGGAGCTCTCAATTTGGCTATAGTATTCCTGGGAATTTTTATTTTGGGATCTCTTTCATGAAGTGATCAGTGGATTCTTTCAATTTCTATTTTACTCCTTGGTTCTAGAATATCTGGCAGTTTGATAATTTCTTGAATCATGCCTAGGTTCATTTTTTTTAATCATGGCTTTTAGGTAATCCAATAATTATTGAATTATCTCTCCTAGATCTATTTTCCAGTTCAGTTTTGTTTTTATTTCCAATGAGATATTTCACTTTTTTTCTTTTATTTTCCTCCATGTTTTGATTTTGTTTTATTGTGCCTTGATGTCTCATGGAGTCATTAGCCTCCCCTTCACTTATTCTAATTTTTAAGGAATTATTTTCTTCAGTGAGCTTTTGTACTTCCTTTTCCATTGAACAATTTAGTTTCTTAAAGAGTTATTTTCATCGGATTTTTGTGCCCCATTTTACCATTGGGTCTATTATGTTTTTAAGTTGTGATTTTCTTTATTATTTTTTCCTGCCTTTTTTACCAAGCTGTTGACACTCTTCATTATTTTCTTGAATCACTTTCATTTTTCCCCAATTTTTCTTCTACTTCTTTTATTTTATTTTTTAAATCCTTGTTGAGCTTTTTCCCAGGAATTCTTCTTTTTGGTCTCAGACCAATTCACATTTTTTTTGAGGTTTTGGCTATAGCAGGATTGACTTTGCTATCTTCTGAATTTGTATTTTGTCCTTCCCTGTCATCCTAGTAACTTTCTATGGTCAGGTTCTTTTTGTTGTTGTTTGTCCATTTTTCCAGCTTATTTTTTAACTTTTAACTTCATGTTCAATTTAGGCTCTGCTCCTAGAGTGAAGTGGACACTGTTCCAAGCTTCAGGTTTTTATGCATCTCTTTTCAGAGCTAGTTCTGGAGTGGGGTGGGGTGTCCTAAAACTTTACAGTTCTTCCAAGGTTGAATGAACTAAGGAAAGATGTGTTTACTACTCTCCTGGACTGTGCTTTAGTTTGAGTGACCAGAAGCACTCTTTTCCTCCTTGAAACTGAATAGAGTCCCCAATCCCCTATTGCCTCATGCTCTGTTGTGCTAGTGCATCTTCTTAACCTGAGACTATGACCTGCATTTCAGTATAGGCAATGCAACACAGTCCTGCACCCAGTATCAGTAAAGGCATCCCTGTAATTTCCTTATGATCAGTTGTCCTACCCCTTTATTATCTGTGGCCTCAGAGCTCCAGAAGCTACCACTGCTACTGCTGATTCAGTCACACACACACACACACACACACACACACACACACACACACACACAC
>NW_027187293.1:4836013-4888780 GCF_028583685.1 Petaurus breviceps papuanus | reverse complement strand
ACACACACACACACACACACACACACACACACACACACACACACACAGAGCCTGATGCTGCTTTATTGGATCATGGCTTGCACTGGTACAACTTGCTTTGGATTTTGTTCCACTCACTCTGGAACAACAGACCTTTCCTGATGACCTTCTAAGTTGTCTTATGTTGGAAAGGTGTTTCATTCTTTCTTTTTGTGGGTTCTACTGCTCTATAACTTATTTTGAGGTATTTTTAAAGGTGTTTGGAGAGGAATTTGAGGAGAAATCAAGCTCATCTCTGCTTTTTCCTTGCTATCTTGTCAATGCCCCCTTCCTTCATAGTCTTTGAACAAGACAGTTTTTCTACTGGCTTTGTTCAGTTTCACTGGCTTCCTGCCCTTCCACACCCTCCTCATGTCTGATTCCTGGCTGCCTTCAAATCTCAGCTCAGTAATAATCTTCTGCAAGAATTCTTCCCGGATACCTTATTGCTAAGTCCCTTTCCTCTGCTGAATATCTATAAATTTTCTGTACATATTTTTATGTATCTTGTTTGTACATTTATTTACATGTTGTTTTCCCCATTAGGCTGTAAACTTCTTATAAAGAGGGCCCTCTTTTTTCCCTTTCTTTATATCCCCAGCACTTACCACATTGCCTGAAGCATAGTAGGTGTTTACAACAAGCTAGTCCACTGACTATGCCATTTCTTTAAAAAACACTTTGCATTAGAGCTCATGCATTATAGCATTCAGAGTACAAACCCATAGAATATAGTGAACCTGGGGTTGTTCACACCTGGGATATATTCTGCACACAAAAGCCTAGATGTGTCTAGGCTTCCTTATTTGGGACATTGATTTTTTTTATCAGATTCTCATCTTGAATCAATATCTATTAATTATTTTTAAATACATGATAAAGCTGTAAAAGATTTTTTTTTAAAATAAATAATAATAATATTCACCAAGATAAAATTTTAGACTAAAAGAAACAAAACATTGCACATATTAATACACAAAAATATTTCCTGATAAAGCTGATACTAGATTTTTTTTATGGGTAGAATTTTTCAAATGTCCAAACAGTAAATCCAGTATTATGGAGGGTATCAAGAATAAGTGAATTTTGTAGTAATCTCTAAAAATCCTTTCAAGTTCAAGTTCCTAAAATTCTAAGCAGAACTGCATGAAGGCCAGACTCACAAATATTAGTCTGACAGACCATAGGTCTCAGAATTTGGAACTTAGATGAAGATTACACAAAATGCTATTTGATCTTGATTCCCTGAGGTACCTCCTCCTCCTCCTCTTCCTCATCCTCAGCAGCAGCAGCAGCAGTAGTAGCAGCAAAATATTTTGAAACTCCCTCTCCCAGGCTGAAGTGGTTGCTCTAGTCAAAGTTATGTAACAGCTAACATTTGTATACTGCTTTAAGATTTGCAAAGCACATTACATATATCCTCTTAAGAACCCTTTGTGGTCTGAGGACACTAACACTATCCAAAGGTAAGTGACTTCCCCAGGTCATGTAAATGTCTGAGTCAGAATTCAAACTCTAATCTTTCTGCCTCCAAAATCACTACTGATCCTGACTCTATCCACTACACCTCTGGTGTCAAACTCAAACACAAACCAAGGCCACTAAACCACACATAAGTATCCCTGTGGTCAGTATACTGACTCAGAAAACTAAAGATTAGTGTTTCCTATGTTCTATAATATTTCGATTTATTTCATTAAATATTCCCGAATTTCATTTTAATCTGGTTTGAAATACTCAGTAATATTTTATTTTTTGTTTGGCACCTCTGTATTAAACCACTTAGCCTCTATCTCTTTTGTCTTCCAAGTCACACTTCTGAATCATAGAAGCTCAAGATTAGAAGAAGCCATCTAATCCATTGAATAAATGAGCAAGAATTTTCTCTACAACTTGAAAATATTTCTCAAGATCTCCCTAAACATTCTTTTCTTTCTGTTTTCCTTGTTTATGATCTTCCACCTGATCCTCATAAGACATGATTTATGGATCCTTCACCATATTGTTATCCTGAGATCATAATCTGATTTGTGTGTCCTTTCTTAAATATGGTACCTAGGATTAAATACAAGTGGTTTGATTTGGGCAGAATATGATAGAGCTAGAAGCATCCTAATCCTGAACAGTAAATATTTCAATAGCGTCAAAGCCTGCATTAGCTTTTTAGTTTGCTAAGTATAGATTTGAATTGTTACACAAAAATTCCTGTATCTGACTTATAGTTTGCAGATTTCATTGTTTTTCTTATGAAAATTTAAACATTCGCCCTTCTCCAATGATTCAATAATTCTTCTGTTATCCAAAGATATTTCAAGTACTGATGGTAATGGTTGAGTAATCACATACATAAGCTCCCTTTCCAAACTGAAAGTACTCTACCTATGCCTGGTGATTGGAATGTGTAGTTTAGATATTCTTTTGCCATCTTTCCAGTTATTTTGAATTTCAATTCCCCATTAACAAAATTTTCTGCCATTACTAACCTAAACATCCTTCTGAAACAGAAGCTAAATGAGTTAAATTCTTGTGCATTTTTTGTTTTCATCTTCCCATCCATCAAAAATAGCCATACTATCCCATATTTGAGTTACCTTTGTTCCCATTATGATTTTTAAATCTTGTTTTACTTATCTTAGCATTCTTTACCAGCCTAACCTCATTGTTAAGTTTAGCATTGATCACAATATTTAAAGGATGTATAATGTTTTTGTGTCTATTTGCTTCCTTGGCTCTCATTTTCTATAAATTTCCTTAAAAAAAATCTAAGTTATTTGTTGAGTTCTCTGTATATCCAAGGTCATTTCTTTTGACTGCCTATCTTTTTCTTTCTCGTTGAGAGTGTGTCTTTTTCTTTGTGTCTTCTGAGTTTCATTCAGCTACCAATACCTCCTAGTTTCCCTATAGTTTAGCCCATCAGCTTACAAGATTTGGTTGTATTTTAAAGTAATCATATTTAAAATGTAAAAACCAGGCTTTGGTTTTTACTCACTGACTGTACGAAATGTCCATATTTTATCTTCAAACCATCATTTGTTGTCCTCTGTTAAGTCCATATGGTTAGCTTTTCCTATACAATTTTTACTAATATTTCCATAAGAGACATTGCAACTATCCTTGAGACTCAACTGTTTCAGGGGACTAAGTCTCAGGATATAGGTACAGCTATGTGGGTCATCTAAGGAGAAAAAAAAATAGTACACAGGTAGTCAGGTGCTTCTCTCTAAACCTTCTGGGAGGGATGATGCCAGAATGACCCACACAGTGAAATTGTGCTTAGCTGGATCATTGTTGTTTCTTTGCTGAATATTGTTCCACTATTATGATAAAGAGAACTTTCTTTTATTAACTGCTAAATTTTCCATGTATGTTTCATTTTATTCTAGTCTTTAATCTAAAATACCAGATTAGCATAAGCATGGCTTTGAGATTATTCGTGGTTTGGCAGTTTAAAATGCTACTGGGGAAGTCTATATCAAAAGGGACAAAAATTCTCAATAGTGAAATCCTAAAGAGAGAAAGGGAAACAATTTCAGGGAGGGGAGAAATGTGAACTTGTCTCTACATCATTTCTTGTCTGAAGAACTGATATGGATGTTGAAGGAATTAACCAACTAACATTTAAGTTTTTAAAAGATATATGCAGAAGATGGAAAAAAGTAATAGTAAAAGAAAATGCACATGTGTATTACATATTGCTACAGCTGGGGATGACCATGAAGAGATGATGATGAGGTGAATTGCAAGGAAAGCTAATAAAAAAAGAGGACGCAGGGGTTTGTTTGTTTGCTTATTAGTTGAGGGGAAAGATGGTAATGAAGAAAGAATGAGAACAACCTCTTGAGGTATATGTTCAAGTCACTCAATTCTTGTTTTTCTTATGGTTTCTCTAAAAGGAAAATTACCTTTGTTCCAGAAACAGCAAAACAAAAATGGCTGGGAGAAAGTTGAATCCCATTATAAGGAGATGATAAGGAAATGTGTAGCTACCTTTGACAAATCCTCTCACCTGGTCCTAACAAACCATATCACCTGTTATTGAAAGAACTAGAGAATGTCGTTGATGAATCAGAATCAGAAAAGAACAAAGACTGGCTTAATGTTCAAAATGGAGAAGAGAGTAATCTGCCAATGTTAGGCCAGAGAGTTTGACATCAACTCCTGGGAAAATTATACAACAGATAATTTGAGAGTTGGTTAGTGGATATGTTTGGGAAGAGAAGGGGAAACAGTGACTACAAAGTGTTAGCAAAGAGGCAGTTGTCTTGTACAGAAAATAAAATGTTGTTACTGGAGTAAGGAAGATATGAGTTCAAATCCCATCTCAAGCACTTCCTAGTCTTATAATCCTGGGTGAGTAACTTAACTGTTGTCTATTTTGGTTTCCTCAACTGTGAAATGGAGATAATAATAACACCTAGTCCCTGCATTGAGTAGGTAGGTGGTACAATGGAAAGAGCACAGGACCTGGAATCAATAAGATTCCTTTTCAAGTTCGAATCCTGTCTGAGAAATTTACTAGCTGTGTGTGACACTGGACAAGTCACTTAACCCCATTTGCCTCAGTTTTCTCATCTGTAAAATAACACAGAGAAGGGAAGGGTAAGTCATTCCAGTGTCCTTGCCAAAAAAACCCCAAATGGGATCACAAAGAATCAGACATGACTGAAATGATTAAACAACTCCCAGTATTCTTATGAGGATGAAATGAGATAATATATGTAAAGCACTTAGCACAATGTCTAGTACATAGTAGGAACTTAATAAATGATACAAACCCTGAAGAAGAAAACTACTTCAAAACACCTAAAAGCAAATCCCCAAAGAAAAACACAGCTTGTGAAAAATTCAACTGGAATTCATGAGAAAAAGAAAGAATTTTTTTAAGGGACTAAATGACTGTCTTGAGGTTTAGGGTTAGGGGTGCTCAAGACCTCAAAATATCAACATGTCAGGTCCTGCCAAAAGAATTTGACTCAAGTCTTCTCTCAGTCAAAGTAAAGCAAAGTTATTAAAGATTTTCCATAATGATTTGACTGTTAAGGAGCCTGAGCATCTGTGACACTTGTATTGGACAAGTGGATCAGAATAATCTGACACAGACTAAGTCTACACTAGATTACTCTCACCCCCATCAAGAAGGCAAGATAGATCTTAGATACAGAAAGATTGTGGGAGGATTTAGGGGTGGTCTAGAGGAGGAGTTTGGGGATTGACTTGAGGAAGAGTCTAAGGGGGATCTTTAATGGAATTGAGGTTAGGCTCCAGTAATGAGATTGACTGGCAAATAGCTGAAGGCTACCTGGAGATGACCCACAATGGAGGGCCAGGCTAGTTTAAGGGTAACAGATTTGGGTATAGATATTTTGATAGGATCAAGGGTGGGAAGTAGCTGGACAATGGAGGGCTAGACTAGGTTAAGAGTGAGGAATTTGGGTCTAGCTATAATGAAAGGCTTATGGTCTCAGGCAAATGCCTCATCAAATGGGAAGATTCAGAGTTTTAGGGAGTTTCCCAGAGCCTGTATCCCATCATTTGTATAAATGAAATAAGAACAGTAGGGGGGTAATTGGTAAAGAAATGAGACATATGGAAAAAAAATAACTGGAAAGAGTATTAATAACTAGGCACAAAAGTTGTACCAACATGCATAAGCAACAAATGTTTTGAAAATGAAAGTGGACCAAATAGAGGTTAACTACTCCAAGATGCAAGATTTTAAAGCAAAGTCAAAAGACTGAGAAAAAAAAATATGCAGACAAAATGATAAACTCTCTTAGAATATAATCATCTGATATAAAAAAACAGATTAAGGAGAGCTAATTTAAGAATCATTCAACTACCTTTGTGATTCAGTGTGGTGCTGATGAGGTTTAGACTCTGGAAACCCCCTTGTATCTTCCCACTAGATGAGGCATTTACCTGAAGCCATAAGCCTTTCATTATAGCTAGACCCAAATCCCTTACTCTTAACCTAGTCTAGCCCTCAATTGTCTAGATACTTCCCAACCTTGATCCTATCAAAATATCTATACCCAAATCTGTTATGCTTAAACTAACCTAGCCCTCCACTGTATGTAATCTCCATATGCTATTCAGCTATTTCCCAACCTTAATCCCATTCCTGGAATTTGACCTCAATTCCCCAAGATCCTCCTTTGACTCCTCCACAAGCCCCTCCCCAAATCCCTCCTCTACATGACCCCTAGATCCCTCCCACAATCTTTCTGTATGTAAAATCCATCTTGCCTCCTTGAAGGGGCTCAGATTCCATTTAGATGAGATTCAATCTGGCTTGCTTGTCAACACAAGTGGCACAAATACTTAGGCTCCTTAAGAATCTACCCATTATGGTGAATCTTTAATAAACTTTGCTTTACTTTGAGAGAAGACTTGAGTAGGATTCATTCAGCAGGACCCAGCATGTTGGTATTTTGGCATCTCAAGCACCCCCAAATCCCTAAACCTCAACAATGTCTCCAGGATCTTCTCTGGCATCTCTGCACAGTATATTAGGAAACTTACAGTCCTTGCAATTGGGCTGTCTTGGTCAGCTACCACAGCTTTCCTGCACCTGTGGATGGCATTATGTAGTATTTGTCAGTTAGGAAGCCAACATGCCTGGATGCTGTGATTTCTTCTAACACAAAGTACTGAGACAAAGTCATGCATAAAATAGTTGCAGAATTTTCAAGCATTTTGCAAGAACTTGCCAAAAACTTCCTGACAGAATCCAATCACCAATGTCTAGTTCAACTTCCAAATTTTTCACTATGGTCTTTATGACAGGACACAGGGACTTAGGGATAGGAAGGGGCAAGGACTTCTCGACAATTCTTGGGCTCCTCCTCCTCTGGATCCATGGGGGTGGAGGGAGCCTGCTCTGGTTTGAGCTGGGGCACAGGATGCACAAGATGCTTCATGGTAACAGCAATGACTGACTTTTCTCCTTCCTCTCCCCTTGCTCCAGCTTTCCAACACTATACAAACCTTTTAAATCATTTCCTTATATTCATCACAATTATGAAAACAACACCTACAGTCTTAAAATTTTCAGTTTCATCCATGACACTCAATACTTTGTTATTTTCTAATATTACTGCACACATAAGAATCATTAAGAAAAATTTAGTAGTTATATTATTTTAAAATTCCCTGTTATGTCCTTGGTAAAGGCTCCAGGAAGCTGGCAAACTCATAACAGACCCTTCAGCAGGTAGTCTCTAATTACTTCTACTTCTCTTTTCTTCTGACCCTTCCTGGATTATTTCTCATTTTATAGTGCATGTGGATTAAAATCATTCAATGAAAGAAAAGAAAATACTTCCTTTTTATTGAGCTTCCAGTCATTTTTTTTTCATGAAATGTCTCATTTCTATTATTTATCTTTGTTTTCAATGATCCTTTGAGCAAAAGAGAAGGCTTTATCCTCTGTCATGCTATGCTCCCCAACCATTTCATTAAACAGAGCAAGATTACCCTTTGCTTCCTCAGCTCCTTTTTCTTCTTTGATTTTATGTTTAAGTATTTCTTCTATTTCTAGTAGCAAAAGGCTGTTGCTCTTCTGGGCTAATGAGAAAGTTTGCCAAAGATGTCATTCCCATTGACCCCCCCATCCCTCATGCTAGATTTGTTACTCGTTTCCATGTACTTGATTGGTTGATCTCTCCAGCCCCTCCCTTTTACTGCCCTCCTCCTACTCCTACAAGGCTTGGATTTCCTGTCAAACCAGATTAAGAAAAGAATGGTAAGGGGAAGGTGTATAAGACATCACCTCCCATACCAGACCCAGGTCATCACAGATTTTGTAAACCAAAGAGATTGACTGATTTGCCTAGAAAGACTCAGGTTTAATTTTATCTTTGCCTTGGAAATTCTTTAAACTTGAATCAATAATTCTCTTTCATTGTTCAATCACCCAAGGAAATATTTCTTTTCTATTGAATTATATACAATAATGTAAAGTCCATTTCTCTCCCTCAGCACTCTCCAAGAAGCAGTGAGGTGGCCCAATGGATACAGAGTCTGGGCTTGGAATCAGGAAAATCTGGGTTCAAATCTGTCCCCAGACTTTTACTGGATTTTGTCCCCAAGCAAAACATTTTACCTCTGTCTACCTCAGTTTCCTCAACTGAATAATAATTTCAATGATTTTCCAGGGTTATTGAAAACATCATATGAAATAACACTTCTAAAGTGATTAGCACAGTTCCTGACACAAAGCAGTGACTTAATAAATACTTGTTCTTTCCCAAGTGACTGCTGTAAATGTGTATCACATTAACTGAGAACCTTGTCAAATTTTTGTATTTCTTTTTTTTTTTGCTTTTTGGAGGAGGGGAGGCAGGTTAAGTGACTTGCCCAAGGTTACATGGCAAGTACGTGTCAAGTATCTGAACCCAGGTCCTCCTGACTTCAGGGCTGGTGCTCTATTCACTTCACCATCTAGTCACCCCTTTGTCACATTTATTTACAGAAAAAAATTGAAGCCATTTACCATGAGCTCCCTGTTCTCCCCTTTTCCTCATCTCATATCACTCCTATGCATTCTGATGCTATGTCCTCTTTCATTCCAATCTTACATGAAGAGGTGACCTTACTCCTTGCAAGGCAATGCTACCTGCTCAAGTGAACCCATTCCTTCCCATCTTATTCAATATATGATGTCTTGTTTTCATTCCCATTCAATTACTAATTTTCAATCTCCCACTCTCTATTGTCTCCTTCTCTGCTGCTTGTTAACCTGCCCAAATCTCCTCCAAAAAGTGTCATTTTATCCTTTCATGCCTGATAACTACTATCCCATATCTCCTCCCATATCCCATAGCCATTTGTTGCTAAATTATTTGAAATGACTTTCTACAATAGATGCCTTCATTTTCTCTCCTCTTACTCTTCTATTATCCTCTCACAGTGTGACTTCTTACTTAATCATTCCACCAAAACTACTCTTTCTAAAGTTACCAGTGATATTCTAATTGATTTATCTAATGACCTTTTCTCTTTCTTCATTATCCTAGACTTCTCTGGAGCCTTTGATATTATTGATTACCCTGCATCCTTGAAACTCTCTTTACTCTAGGTTTTTGGAACAAAAACTTTCTCTTTTATCTCCTTTTAACCTTTCTGCCAACTACTTCGAGATCTCTTTTACTGGATCCTCATTCAGATCATGGTGTCTAACCATAGGTGTCCCACATAAATCTGTCCTGGACCTTCTTCTCTTTTCTCTCTATATTGTTTCATTTGGTGATCTAATCAAGTTAGCATGGATTTAAATATCAACTCTTTGTTGACTATTCTCAAGTCTACTCATTTAGTTGCAACCTATAGCTCTATCGGCTAGCCTTAATCACTAAATGGGCATTGCCCCAGATAATCTGAGACCTCAGAAAGACTTTAGTTTAAAAAGGTCTCCCACTGTATCCAGCATCTTCTCTAGTTGTCCTGATCAATATCTTGCCTCTGAACCCAGGTGGCTCCAGAGGAGAAAGTGAGGTTGATGACTTTTCTCAGCCCTCATCTACTTAAATCCAATTCACTTGCTAGTCAAAGCATCACCTTCCCGATGCCATGGTCCTCTTCAAGAATGAAGGACAAACAACAACTCTCTGTTGAACTTTGAACTTGAATCTCCTTTCAGACATCTTAAAGTAAAGGTCCAATAGACATCTCAAACTCAACATCTCCAAAACTGAACTCATTATGTTTCTGCCTAAATTCTCCTTACCTTCCCTATAACTGTACATTGTGATATCATTCTCCCTGTCCCTGAGACTCACAATCTACATATCATCCTCAAATCTTCACTATACCTCACTTTCAACATCCAATCTTTTGCCAAGGTCTGCCAATTTCACCTTTGGAGCATCTTCCAAATACTTTCCCTTCTGTTCTCTGACACTGACATTATCCTGGTGAAGGTTCTCATCACCTCACAGCTAGACTAAGACTTTACCTACCTCATATCTCTTCCTGCTCCAATTCACCCACCATTCAGCCATGAGAGAAATTTTCTAAATTGCAAGTCTTACCATATCAACTCCCTACTCCATAAATTCCAGTGACTTCCTGTTGCCTTAAATATTAAACACAAAATCATCCATTTGTCATTCAGAGCCCTTCAACATCTATGATCCCTCCTACCTTTGCAGGCTTCTTATACTTTGCTCCCTCCTATATACTCTTTGATCCAGTGAAATCGGCCTCCCTTATTTTCTACAAAGAAGACACTCCATCTCTTGGCTCTAGGTATTCTCTCTGACTGTCCACCATGCCTATAATATTTTAATTCTTCAAGTCCACCTACTTCTTTCCTTGGTTTCTATTAAATCCCAAATTTTAAATTTCAATTAAATCTCCAAAACTGAACTTCCACAGGAATTTTTTTCCCCAACACCTATGAATTCTAGTGTTTTTCTCTCTTTCACATACTACCTATTTACCTTGACTGTAGCTTTTTGCACATATTTGTTTGTTTATTGTCCCCCCTGTTAGAATATATACTCATTGAGGACTGGGAGTGTCTTTTGCCTCTTTTTCTATCCCCAGCACTTATCATACTACTTGGCACCTTACACAGATAGTAATGGTTAACAAATGTTTATTGTCTGCCTCACTAACTTGACTAACCACTTTTCTTATACTTAAGAAGCAAAACATAATATAAAACAAACAGACTCTTAAGAATTAGAGGTTTGTTAGCAGTCATAGTTCTCCCAAAAAAGAAGATAAACGGGAAGGAAAAGAATGATAGTATGCTAGCTCCGATGAAAGGTATCTGAACTTAGTATAATCTACCCAATATGTGTCTCCACTATATAGTTCAATGACACAGACCCTCTATTGTAGTCCAATGCTGAAGATCTCATGACTGCTTCTTTCCCTCCATGTCTTCTCATATAGCTGAACATAGCTATATGATTTCATCAGTGCCCATGTGCCTGCTCTTGGTGTGGTGCATCTTCTTCCTGGTGCAAATTCTGGAAGGTTGTGGTTAGCTTGTGAGTCTGACCTACCATTCATATGATCAGGGTAGCTCCCTGAAGTCTGAGGAAGGGAACACTGCAGTAATTTTCACTCTAACATCAGCTATCCATCTCCAGCATTCAGAACTTCTTGGTAACTTAAGAAGACACTACACATATTTTTCTTTAAATGAACACTTTATTCTGCATGCTAACTTCAACATTGAAGAAGTATTTTAGAGCTCTTTAACTTCTCTTACAGACAGAAAACCATTCTCCACTACGTTAAAAAATAAATACCACCTATATGAACAGAGCAGAAAGACTAACACCTAAGGAGGTCATTGAGAAATTATTCCTACTCTTTACAGTCAATGGAAGAAAATCCTCAGCCCTCTGTCATTCATGCTAGAAAGTTTGGGTTGTTTTTTTATTTTGTTTTTAACAGCTCCTGTGGAGGATTTTAGGCTACCTGTGTATATAATTGGTAAATTATCCAATCAGTGAGCTGGAAGGGTCAAGTGAAAAGTATAGTTATTAATTTGAGGGGAGCAGTAGATGTTTTTGTCTGACAAACCAGCTACCGAAATTTTTCAGTATTAAAATGTTCCAACTACATTAAATTAATGACTGAATGAATATTTACAATCTAGCCTTTCACTTATTCTTCAGTTTTACTAATAACACAGCTTTGTAGAGCACTTAAAGTATTTTCAAAGGGTTTTCCTATCAGCAACCCCATAAGGTTAGTAGAACTAGGATCTTTTCCTCCCATGTTTAACTCAGAAGGAACCTAAATTTAGTGAAATATGGTGATTTTCCCAAGGTCACAAAGCTCTTAAAATCAGAGCTGAATCTGAAACAAAGATCTTTCAGATAAATTATTCTTTCTACTATACAAGAGTTTTGGATACATGCAGTTATCCAAAAAAATCCATGGTTTTTCTATTATTAGGGTCTGGGCAGGTGGTGTCTCATCCCATAGATCATAAGAGAAAGTTGAGTGCCCAAAATTCAGACACTTGGAGTGCTTCAGTAATCAAGCTTCTGTGGACCAAACTAATTTGGATTGAATTCTACTTTATAGCAAATGATATCAAAATGTGTTTCCGTTGCATATATACATAAAGGGAGTAAATTCAAATTTATAAGGTTTCCTTTTGATGTATTTTTTCTATAAAAAAATCATAAATTTATGTTTTTGTTTTTGTTTGTTTTTTAGTATGTAGCTCGGTAATATTTCCTGCCTCTTGAAGAAATTCATTTTTCATTTTTATTTTGTTGTTGTTGTTGGTGGTGGTGGTGGTGGTTTTATATCTTTTCAAAATCCTACATAGCTATTAGGTGTGACTAAATCAAGAAATCTGGCCTTTTACTATGCATTAAAATTACATATGCTATGCTCAGACAAAGTTGTTGCTTAGATGGGAATATTCCATCTAACAGCATATTTCTGTTAAAGGACTAGGTTTATTGTGTTTTCATAAAACATAGGATGAAACCATTACAGGTTTAGAACATTTTATTGTTACATATGATATTTGGAATTAATATCAAAATATGAACTAAAATACTATTAAAGAAATAAGAAACAGCAGTTTTGCCACTATTGAAATACTTTATTAAAATCCTACTTTCTAATGCTAAATAGTATACCTCCAATCATGTTTAGCATTACAAAATTATTTTGAACTAAAAGAAATGATGGAAAAATGACAGCATCATTCTGCTTTGATTTAGTTGCACATTTCCATTAATGAAAGAGTACTGCAAATGACCAATCTATTTTTCCTTTAAATTAACAGACCAGTCCTACTTATATTGAATCCCTGCCTACTTCTTTTGATAGTAGTGTGTGTTTGTGTGTGTGCATGTGTGCGTGTTTTCAATCAGGATGTTCAATGCTGACCTAAATATAGATGTTCTCACTATTTCCATCAGAACACTCATCCAAAAAAGAATGGAAGATTGAAGTGATTGAGGACAAAGGAAATCTGGATAGATGTCTGGTTTAGTCTTCTGCAAGAATTGAACAATAGTCAAACAGGCTAACCCAAGGCTCCTCAGTCCTCCAAACCAAGATACCTCCTCAAAGTTTATTGCCTCTTATCTATACAATAATGAGCTGGTGCAGGAAATTTAAAGCATTTATTATTTTATTCTATGTGGAATCTAATGACAGTGCAAGGCTCCACTGAACTTTTGGCTTCACCTTGCCTAAGGCGGAAGGGGCATCTTGTTCACTGTGTATGTTTGATAGATTGGCAACAGTAAAATCTGTTACTCACACACAAAATATAATGCAGGTAATTAAGTGCATCTGATTTAATAGGATCATTTGAAAGATGATTCATCAGTGGTAGGTGTGAATAGGACACTAAAACCAAAACTTAAAAAAAAATACCCTTCAACTTGATAGTCTCTTGACTCCATTTTAGTTTAATAGCTAAATGATTCAGAGCCTTTAAGAGTCCTGATTCAACCCTCATTCCTTACCACTGAAACTCTATTTTAGTCTCATGCCAAATTCTCTATTTTCAGGACACTAAATAATGAAATCTCTATAATGGGGGCCCAAAGGATAAACTGCTTGAGAGTTATACAAAGATCCATAACTCATAAATCTACTCAGATATTTCTGATATTAAATTATAAGTGTAGAATTAACAATAGTCAAAATTGGAAAATGGCTATACATGCCTCTCCCAGCTTGACTTTTTAATACATTCTTAGATGCCCTTCTCCAAATACCAGTCTATCCTCCTAACTGCATGCTATCCCCCCACACATTTGCTCCTTATAATGAAATCACTTCACACTATCTATTGAAAGGACTCCCAACAAGTTCTTTCTTCTAGTGAATGCCTTGTGCCTTGACCTACCTGTTCTCTCTGCCCTCTCACCTTTCCTCTAGCCAACTGCGTGTGCGAAAGGTTTTACAAAATTAATTCAGACTCTGCTATTAATACATTATCACTACTTTATGTTATTCCTTCCAAGAAAGTTTGTCTAATAAGAAGCAATGTTCTAAACATTAGAATGGCACATATGTGAATAGGTTTTCACAGTCTCATAATTGGACACTGAGGCAAGTACTTTTGAGTGTGTCTTCCTGAAGCCTGTGCAACAAATATATAGGTAGCCTGCTAATCTGCATATTAATAAGAATATTCCTATATATCAATCTGATATTGTAGCAAAGGGATACATTTTGTAGATATAGCATGCTAACATTATACCAAGCACCAAGCAGAAACTGATGTAGTGAATATTACCTCTTCTTTCCTCACAGATTAGTGCTTCAGTTTGGGGGTAATGATCTGGATTTTCTAGGAGATACATGATTCTCAGATTACCACAGAGAAAGAGAGGGGAATAGCATTTACTAAATTCTTATTCAATCCCATTCCAAAATTCACATAAATAATGTCATATGAGGTAGGAATCTTTCTCCTAGACCATCTTATTTTTTTTAATTTGGTGATACACCTCTGTACCAGGGCAGACCCTTAGGTATTTGAGACAAATTAAGTGGCTGCACATATTAGTATAAAGGATAATAACTTACTCAAATCAGTTGCCAAGTTAATATTGAATAAGTAACAAAATCTCTTCCATTATCTTGGATAGGAGTGAGGAGAAAAGACTGAGCGTATCTTAAAAGGTAGATACCACAGTGGCTTCAATAAAAGAAGTGACACCTATAAGTATATGTGGGAAAAAAAACCTTCAAGATAGAAGCCCATATTAAAATCCATGACTTCCCATTCTTAAACAAATACAACAAATTTACAGATCAGATAAGAGGAACTAGTGACTTGGTCCAAGGAAGACCAATTTGACCTCAAAGGCATCAATGAAACTTGGTGAATGAGTACCAGACTGGAATAAAGCTTTGAATTGGTATTTTGTAGTAAAAAAGAAACAGGATAGGCAAAATAAGGAGGAGATAGAATTAGATGTTAAGAAAGTTTATCCATATAAGTAAATCCAGGAGTCAAAAGATAAGTAAAATGGAGAGTATCTGAATGATGGCAAATGGATGGAGGAATAGAAGTGATTTTACTATTTGTGTTTACTACAAATCAGTTGAACAGAATGAGGAGATGGAGTTTGGGAAAGAGAACACAAGCCAAGAACAGAGGCATGATATAATGGTGTTTGGTAATTTCATTTATCTAAACATGTCCTGGAGTTTCTGCCAAACTGGAATAGCTACTAATGTTTTGGTTGTGCCTTATTAGTAATTTCATCTTTTAAAAAGTGAAGGAACTAGGGGGGTAGAGACAAGATGGTGAAGTAAAAGCAGGAACTTGCTTAAGTACCTGTTTTGATCACCTCCAATACCTGTAAAAAATTATTCTAAATAAATTTTAGAGCTATAGAACCCACAAAGTGACAGAGAAAAATGAATCTCCTGCTGAAGGCAGCCTGGCAGGCCAACAGGAAAAGTCTATCACATCTGGCTGGGAGCTAAGCACAGTCCCACAGGAGCCATAAGGGCCGAGACCCAGGGCAGCTCCAACCAGCAGCCCAGACTGGCCAGAGCAGACTTCAAGAGAGTGATACACTGGCCACAGTTGCAGTTTCCAGACTTCTCAATCCATAAACAACAAATAGAAAGTAAAAGGTCAGTAGGGAACTGTGTTGGAACTGGGTGAGAGAAAAGCACCATCTGGCCCCTCCCCATAGCTGCCTCCAGAACTCCTAGCCTGTGGATCATACACGGACCAAGCAACCGCTCAGAAAGTAATCACACTGCCTTTACCTGCTTGGATCTGGCTCCGAGGCGTGGGTGGTAGTCCTGGGATAAGGAAGACTAGTGTGCCAGAGCTTGTGGTGATTGTACAGAGGGTGTCCTCCTCATACCTCTGTATACAGCTCTGACAACAGTTGCTAAAGCCCCAGAACTTTGGGACATAGCTCTCTCCACTCTGGAAGAAGTGTTCTACCATGGTTAAACAGCACAAAAGTCAAGTCATTGGCTAACAAGATGAGCAAATAGAGGAAGTGCAATAAGACCAAAGATTCTTTTTTTTTGGGGGGGGGACAATAGGATCGAAAGATGGAACCAGAAGAAGTCAACAAACTCAAAACTCCTGCATCAAAAGCTTCCAATTAAAATGTGAACTAGTCTCAGACCATGGAGGAGCTCAAGAAGGATTTTGAAAATCAAGTAAGAGAAGTAGAGGAAAAATTGGGAAGAGAAATAAGAATGATGCAAGAAAATCACGAAAAGTGAGTCAACATCCTGACTGAAGAAAATAACAACATAAAAAGTAGACTAACTCAAATGGCAAAAGAGGCCCAAAAAGATAATGAAGAGAAGAATGCCTTAAAAGCAGAACTGGTCAGATGGAAAAGGCATTTCAAAAACTCACTGAAGAGAATAATTCCTTCAAAATTAGATTGGAGCAAATAGAAGCTAATGACTTTATGAGAAATCAAGATATTATAAAACCGATCCAAACAAATGAAAAAATAGAATACCATGTGAAATATCTCATTGGAAAAATGACTGACCTAGAAAATAGATCTAAGAGAGAGATTTTTTTTTTGCTTTTTATTTTGGAGGGGGGAGGGTAGATCAATTGTGGTTAAGTGACTTGCCCAAAGTCACAGGACTAGCAAGTGTTAAGTGTCTGAGGCTGGATTTGAACTCAGGTTCTCCTAGCTCTGGGGCCAGGGCTCTATTCACTGCACTACCTAGCTGCCCCCAAAATTATTGTACTACCTGAAAGCCACAATCAAAAAAAGAGCCTAGAAATCATCCTTCAAGAAATTCTTGAGTAAAATTGCCCTGATATTCTAGAACCAGAGGGCAAAATAGAAATTGAAAGAATTCACCAATCACCTCTTGAAAAAGATCCCAAAAAGAAACCTCCTAGGAATATTATAGCCAAATTCCAGAGTCCCCAGGCCAAGGAAGAAATATTACAAGTAATCAGGAAGAAACAATTTGAGTATTGTGGAAATACAACCAGGATAACACACGACCTAGCAGCTTCTACATTAAGGGATCCAAGGGCTAAAATCTGATATTCTGGAGGTCAAAGAAACTATAACTAAAACAAAGAATCACCTACCCAGGAAAACTAAGTATAATGCTACAGGGGAAAATATGGTCATTCAATGAAATAGAGTATTTTCAAGCATTCTTGATGAAAAAAAAATAGAGCTGAACAGAAAATTTGACATTCAAATACAAGAAGCAAAAGAACCATGAGAAGGTAAACCAGGAAAAAGAAATCATAAGGAAGTTATTAAAGTTGAACTATTTACATTCCTACATGGAAAAATGATCATTGTTACTCATGAGACTTGTCTCAGTATGAGGATAGTTGAATGGAATATATATGCATGTATATGTGTACATACATACATACATATATGTATGTATAGGAGGGTGTATATGTGTATAAATATATATGTGTGTATATGTGTGGACATGTATACATAGACAAAGAGTATGGGATCAGTTGAATAGGAAGGGATGATATCTAAAAAATAAAATTAACATGTGAGAGAGGAATATAATGAGAGAAGGAGAAAAGGAGAGATAGAATAGGGTAAATTATCTCATATAAAAGAGGCAAGAGAAAACTGTTACAATGGAGAGAAGGAGCAGGAAGTCCAAAGGGAATGGGTCAACCTTACTTTTATTGAATTTAGCTTAAAGAAGTAATAACATACATACTCAATTGGGCACCTTATCCTACAGGAAAGTAGGGGGGAAGGGCATAAGAGTGGATGATAGAAGGGAGGGCAGATCAGGGAATAGGATAGTTAGAAGCAAGCACTCTTGAAAAGGGACAGGGTCACATAAAATAACTGGCTGTGTAACCTTGACCAAGTTACTTAACCCCAATTGCTTTAAAAGAAAAAGAAAGAAAAGGAACAGGGTCAAAGTAGAAAACAGAATAAGGGGGGGGGGGGGGGGCGGCACGATAGGATCAATGGAAATATAGTTAGTCTTTCACGATGTAACTACTATGGAAATATTTTGCCTAACTACACAGGTACAACCTATGTTGAATTGCTTCTCTTCCTGGGGAAAGAATCTAGAAATCAAAGTTTTACAAACAACTGTTTTAAAAATTGTTTTTTTTTTTCACATGCAACTGGGAAATAATATATACAGGCACTGGGGTATAGAAATACATCTTGCCCTACTAAGAAGTTATTATGGTAATGGACTTTAAAATCCCCTTGTATTGGCTTGGTTTTCAGGTTAAGTAATTAAAACACAGAGCTTGTGAATCCTGGTTGTAGGATGGACTTGTTGATGTGAAGAGAAGGGGCTGAACTAGGAGAAGCTGGTGCTATAGATGAGAGAAGCCAGAAGAACTTTTGGGAGCAACATCATGGAGGGAGAGAGCGAGAGAGAGAGAGCGAGAGAGAGAGAGCGAGAGAGAGAGAGAGAGAGAGAGAGAGAGAGAGAGAGAGAGAGAGAGAGAGAGAGAGAGAGAGAGAGAGACTGTCAGCTAAAGCCACCCGGATTGCTGAGGGCCAGTTGGATCTGCCCAGGACTTTTGAGAACTGCCACCTGCAGCTGCCAAGAACTGAGGAGGCATGGCTGTGGTGCCAGTATTTTTTCTGCCTGTTTTGATGTTACTTTGCTTGATTTGTCTGCTGGTAAAGGGCAGTGATGTTGTTGCAGAGATCCTGGAATCTTGCTATTGGTTCTGAAGCCCTGAAGGAGGATTTTCTTGTTGAATGTTAATAGAAATCCTGAAGGATGGTCTTACTGATGTTTTCAGGGGTCCTGAGAGTGTTCTGCAGGCAGAGAGTGAATTGATGAGGATGCTGGCAATGTATATTTTGGCTTTGTTAAGCTTTGCCTTCCCAGGAATAGAGAGTGATGAGAACTTCCCTTGGGTCAAGATGAAGAAAAGACCACTCCTTGGGTATTGAATGCTGTGATGATATTATAACCTTGTTGTGGCTTAGGAGTAGATGGTCTTTGTGCTCTCACTGCCCTTTGAGAGGGTGCTTGGTGGTGATGGATGGTATTGTAATTCATTTGTGATCCAGGGGTAGAAAACTTTTGACTTTTATACTTTGTGACTGACCAAAAGAACATACTTTGGCTATTATTGGAAACCAATCTCCAATTGAATAAAGAGAAAACTTAGTGATTGACTAAATGAATGTACCATCCAGAGGTGGAGTACTTGGACCTTAGTACTTTGTGATTGAATTGAGAACTTACTAAATGACTGAGTTACCTTGTATTTTGATTTTGATTTTCTGTGAATGTTTTGCCTTAACCTGTCACTGAATAAATGGAGTTTGCTATACTCCTAATCCAAACTGGAGGTTGCTTGTGCTTGGAATTACAGAAGTTATTAGGGGAGGTGAGGGAGAATGGAAGAGGATATAAAAGAGAACAGAATGGGTGAAGGGGTATTCAGCGGGATCTATCTTGGGGTGGGGTATAGGGGAAATACAGGAATAATATTTGTAATTCAAAATCTTGTGGAAATGAATGTTGAAAACTTAAAATAAATAAGTAAATTGAGGGGAAAAGTGAAGAAACTACCAAGAAAAAAATCTGTCCTATAGTTGATTGTCATGAACAGAGATAATCTTATTTCTGAGATAGAAATGATAGGGAACTTGAGAATGGGGAAATGATTGCTCCACTCTAAAGCTTATTATATGGAAGGAGAAGATATCTGAGTGCAGTCTGGCACCTAGCTTAGAAATTTCAAAAGTCAGTTTCAAAGCATTGAGGAAAGATAGCTAGGACTCAAATTGATGAAATGCTAAACAGCAAATCAGTATAAGAGGGATAGGAATTCTCAATAATGAATTCTAAAGATAGAAAAGGAAATGATCCCAATGAGGAGGGAAAATGAGATTTGTCTGGAAACTAATGTGGATGCACATAAATTGCAATGATTAATTTAGCTTTTAAAAAAGAATGATAAAAGCAAGTACAGGTAGTAAAGGATGGATATAAGGGTATTGCATGATGCTGAAAAAATAATAGCAAGAATGCTAAAGTTCAAAATGACCTAAAGCTGACATAGAAAGTTAAGGAAAATAAAAAGCTTGTTGTAATATTTTGAGAAAAAGAATGATTAAATAAGAAAAAAGCATGTTTGCCTGATGTAATTGAAAGTGGAGTGAAGAAAGAGCTTCTCAACTTGCATTTTTCTTCTGTTTTTTCTGCCAAGGAGAATTAAATTTATACTGGAATTAAGAGAATAAAAATGATGCCCAAGATACAGTAAAAATAGAGAAAGAGACTACTCATCTGCCATTGATGAAATCAAATCATTAGTCCCAGATATAATACTTCATTGGGCCTTGAAATAAATGAGTTGTGATTGCTGAACCACTGTCAGTGTTATTTGAAAGAGTACGAAACAGGAAAGCTAACAGAGCATTGGTGAAGAGAAAATGATGCATTTTTTTTAATGAGAGAAAACAGAGTCTGAAAATTATAAACCAATGAGCTTGATTTTTATTCCTGAGAAGTCAATTGACATTTATTAAGTACCTACTATTTGTCAAACACTATGTTGAACCCTGGGCATGTAAAGAAAGGGAAAAAATAATCAGTGCCTGCTCTAAAGGTACTCATAATCTAATGGAAGAGATGAAATGCAAACAGCTATACTTAGATGTGTTTGTATATGTGTGTGTGTAAATATATATGTATATATATATATATATATTTAAACTCCTATATGTATGCATACACAAATACATTTATATAAAATACATAATATAAATGTGTGTATGTACATACATATATACATGCATATCTACGTGTATAAATTTGAAGATAATTTATGTGAAAAATGCAAAATAGATCATTTTAAGAAATGGTCAATGAACAGCTAGAAGGGAAGTAATAATTCAATGAACTAGTATGACTTTACCAAGAACAAGTCATACCAGATCACTTCCATTTTATAGGATTACTAAACTAAGTTTAACTGAAATCTCATACTATTCATGTAGAGAGATGTGCACTATTCTAAATAATGTATTTAGATGGATTCTAATGCTGTACTTAGATTGATTCATTAGAAATTGTTAAATAGCTGAACTCATGATTTAATGTTAATGTGGCAAGAGTTATTTTTTGGAGTATCCTGGGGATCTGGGCAGAAGTTATTCATTGGAGTATCCCAGGGATCTGGTCTTGACCCAATATGATTTAACATTGTATCAGTGACTTGGCAAAAGGTATAAAGAATATTCTCATCAAATTTGCAGATGACATAAAGCTGGAAGGGAGCAGTAACACACTGAACAGTAGAGTCAGGATCTAAAAAGGTCCTGACAGCCTAGAACATTAGGCTGAATCTAATAAGGTAAAATTTTATATGATACAGTTTCAAGTCTTACACTTGCATACAAAGAATAAGCTTAAAAATACAAGTTGGTTAGACTACATTTGGTTGGTAAGAGATTTGCAGGTTTTAGTTAATATAATAGCTCAATAAGACTCAGCATTATTTTGTGGCAGTTGGAAATATATATATATATATGTATATATATATATATATAAAATCTTGGGCTGCAGTATGAGAAGCCTAGATTCAAAGAGCCGAGAAGCAGTAATCCCACTGTACTGACTTCTTCAGACTTCATCTAGTTTATTGTGTTAAATTGCCTCACAGTATAAGAAGGGTGCTGACAATCTACTCATCATCTGAAGTCAAGCATCCAGGTTGGTGAAGGAACTTGAGTGCATGTCACATGAGGATCAGGAAGAAGAACTGGGGATGTTTAGCCTAGAGAACAGAAGACTCATTGAGGATATGACAGCTATGTTAAAGTATTTAGAGGCTTAAATGTTATTTGGTAAAGGGAATTAGACTTATTCTTTATGGCTCCAGAATTCTAAACAATGGGTAGAAGTTTCATGGAAGCAAATTTAGGCTTGGTATCAGGGAAAAAAATTAATAAATCTTTTTAACAATTAGAACAGTGCAGAAGTAGAATGGGTTTTGAGGAGAGGAAGTAGTTTCTGTCTTCTTTCATGTCTTCAACAGACTAGGTTGGCAAATATTGAATATGTAAGATAGTATATCTTTTTATGTATATATTGGATTGAATGTCCCTTCCAAATCACAGTTTTATTTTCTTTTTTACTTTTCATATCCACCTTGCCTTTCAATGTTATTTTATTTTCCTTTTTGCTGAAGAGGGAGAGTGAGTGAGCACCTATATTAGTCTTCTATTTTATACTATAAGACCCATTCTATACCTATTCCATATTTCATTAGTACAGAAAATTCCTCATGGGCCAATCTATAACTCTGATCCAGATTGTTAGCTCTTCTGAATGGATACTTGGGAATCCAGAAAGATTAAGGGCCTTGCTCATGGCAACCCAGGCCTTACTGAATCTAAATTTCCATGATACTTTTTGTAAAGATAACTGAGATGTTACAAAAAAAAACATTTTCAAAATATGTATGAATGTTTGACTATCTATAGTTATGGATTCAAATTGTGGCAAATGCTATCCACATGTCTCATATTTTTTAGCATACACACATATATAAACACATACAATCATGTTAAACATATTTCTGCATTAGTCATGTTGTAGAAGAAGAATCAGAAGAAAAGGAAAAAAAATATGAGAAATAACAACCAAAAAAAAAACAAACCTCTATTCATGTGGAGAAGATAGAGAGATATTGACTATTATAAATGATCTAGTTAGATGGATTCTAATACTGTAGTTAGATGGATTCATTAGAAATGGTAAAATGACTGGATTTAAAGTGTAGCTGCTAATAATTCAATGTTTATATGGTAGGAGTTATTTATGAGAATGTTAATAATATCCCCATCAAATTTGCAGATAACATACAGCTGGGAGTGCTAATACAATAACAAATAAAGAAAAAAGTGTGAGATATATAGAGAAAAAAATAGTGTACTTTGATCTACATTCAGACTCCATAGTTCTTTCTCTGAATGGGGGTAGCATTTTCCATCATTAGTCTTTTGGAATTGACTTAGATCATTGCATTGCTCAAAAGAGCTAAGTCTAGCAAAGTCAATAATCACACAATGTTGCTCTTACTGTGTACAGCATTCCCCTGGTCCTGCTCACTTCAATCAGCATCAGTTCATGCAAGTCTTGCCAGGTTTTTTTTTCAAGACTACCTGCTAACCATTTCTTATGGAATGAGAGTATTCCATTACTTTCCTGCAACTTGTACAGACATTCCCCATTTGATGGGCAGCCCCTCAATTTCCAATTCATGGGTGCCATAAAAAGCTGCTCTGAATATGTTAATACATGTGTGTCCTTTTCCCTTTTTTATGATCTACTTGCCATATAGACCTAGTAGTGCTATAACTGGATCAAGGAGTATTCACAATTTTATAGCCCTTTGGTTATAATTCAAAATTCTTCTCTAGAATGGTTGGATCAGTTCACAACTCCACCAACAATACATTAGTGTTTCAATTTTCCCACATCTTCTCAACATTCATCATTTTCCTGTTTTGTCATGTTAGTCTATCTTATAACTATAGTTTGGGATCTCAGAGTTGTTTTAATTTTCATTTCTCTAATCAATCGCGAGAGAGAATTTTTTTCACATGACTAGAGATAGCTTTAATTTCTTCATCTAAATACTGCCTGTTCATATCTTATGACCATTTATTAATTGGGGAATGACTTATATTCTTATATATTTGATTCAGTTTTCTATATATTTTAGAAATGAGGCCATTATCAGAGACATTGACTGTAAAAATTGTTCCCCAACTTTCTGCTTCTCTCCCAATCTTGGTTACATTGGCTTTGTGCAATTAAAAAATAATAATAATATAATCAAAATTATCCATTTTGCATTTGAAAATGTTCTCTCTCTCTTGTTTGGTCATAAAATCTTCCCTTCCCCATAGAACTAATACGTAAATTATTCTTTATTCTCCAATTTGCTGATAGTTTCAGCCTTTACTTCTAAGATGTCTACCCATTTAGACATTTTCTTGATATATGGTATAAGATGTTGGTCTATGTCTACTTTCTGTCACACTATTTTCCAGTTGTACTCTTGCCTCCTTAAAGTCAATTGAATTAAGGATTTACTAAATGAAGCACTTACTAAAGGAATGTTATCTTTTGCTTAAAACTATGTGATCAGCTTGGTGAAAAATATGTGGTCATTTTAGTGATAAGTTGTAAAGTTATAACATTCTGAATGCTGTACTTTGTTTTCTGTGAATGTTTTGCTCTAATTTGTTACTGAATAAATGGAGAGTTCACTATACTGTGTAATCAGAACCTTGAAAGTTCTTCACAGCAGCAGTCCTCTGGAAAGCTCCTCGCGCTTGGCTTTACAGTGTTTTATTTAAAATTGCAATTTCAAAAGAACTTATTCCTATAGAGCTATGAGCTTATGCCTTTCTTTGATTTTTAAAAATACTTTGCAATTTTTTGTACACAAATAACTGTATTTCTGTTATTTCTGTTTTTTAATCCCAACATAATTTATATGTATTTGGCTTTTTCCATCTACTTGGATCAGAAATTGAAGATTAACCCAAATAAATAATCCCATTTCTTGGACAAATGCTCATTCTCCTGACTGACCCTACTTCTAAGGTTAAAGTAGTGATATTCTTTGATTCATTTGAAGAAACATTTAATTAACTATTATGTTCCAGGTACTATTCTTAGCACCAAGAATACAAAGTCAAAAATTATAATAGCCTCTGATCTCAAGGAACTTTTATTCCATTGGAAAGGAAATGTCATGCAATTAGTTCACTAAATGCAAAGAACAAACATAAAATTCATAGAAAGTAAGTTGAGACACTGGAATATTAAGAATTGGAAGGACCAGGAAAAACCTTAGAATAATGAGGCAATATTGAAGTTGAGTCTTAAAGGGAGCTAGGTATTTCAAGAGACCAAGCTGTGGTGGGTATAATTAAAGTTTAAATTAATAAAACTGTAAATTGAACTGAGGATGTTGGGGCATTCTGTATTTAAAATATCAGTGATCAAAGGATGTGAATAAACTGTTCTTAAAAGAAAAATTCCAAATGATTAACAACCATAAGAAAGGCTTCTCTAAATTATTTCTAATAAGAGATATATAAATCCAAACAGTTCTGAAATATTACTCCATACACTGCTAATAGGCTAAGTTGACAAAATATAAGAATAATCAATATGCATCGTGCTGCAGAAAGAAAGGCTTAATAATATTGTGTTGGTAGAGTTGTGAATTGATCCCAATATTCTGGAAATCTATTTAGAATTATGCTATGAAATTGACTAGCATAACCACACTCTTTGGCCAAGAGATTCCACTGTTAGTTATAATCCCAAACAGGTGTAAGACAGAAAGAAATAATTACATGCATAAATATATGTACAACAGCGTGTTTTATAATATAAAATAATTAGAAATAATATTGTTTGGTTGGGGAAAGTCTAAACAAAAGCCAGTCTATTGATGCAAAGAATTATTAATATGTCCTTAGAAATAATGCGTTCAAAGGTTTATATGAACTATAAAGACTCATAAGAATGGATGAAGGGTGGGTAAGTGGAACCAGGAAAATAACATTCACAATAATTACAAAAAAAATTGAAAGAATAAAGAACAACAATAACAAATGAAACACAACTTTCTAATGATCATTGTCAAGATTGCCTCCAAAGCAGAGAGGAAAAAAATTTACCTTGCTTCCTTCCCCCCCCCCCAAAGGAAAAGGACCATGATGGTGAAACATTATATATGCCATTAAACTCAGTTTTGAATTAGCTAACTTTGTTGTACTATTTATTCCATTTTACTCATTTATTATTTTTTTTCTTTACTGCATGGGATTGTTTTCTTGGTATAAGAAAGGTTAGTGACACATTTGGAAAGGAAGGCAGTGTGTAAAAAAACATATTAATAAAAAATGATTTTTTTAAGAGAGAAAAGAAAGGTCACTATGCTTAGTCTAAGAAAACCCAGTTTCTAGTTCTGGTACTGCTAGTAAATAATACTGTAGTATTGTGGAGAAAATACTGTAATCATAGTTCTCAAAGAGTGGGGTGGTGGTGCAGTGAGTAAAGTGCTGGCCCCAGAGTCAAGAGGTCCTGTTCCGGCCTCAAACACTTAACACCCACACACACACACACACAGACACACACACACACACACACACACACAACCTAGCCATGTAACCTTGGGCAAATTACTTAACCCCAATTGCCCTTGAAAAGGAAAAAAAATTCTGGTAAAACAGTAAAAAAACTTTAAGGGGCGGCCAGGTGGCTCAGTGAGTAAGAGCACCGGTCCCTGTGTCGGGATGACCTGGGGATCAAATCCAGGCTCTGATACTTAGCACCACACCCAGAAATAACTGGCCGTGTAACCTTGAGCAAGTTACTTAACCCCAATTGCTTTTAAAAAAAGAGAGAGTGGGGTTTTTCACTTATATCTGGTACTCACTATCAGTGTGGTCATCGTCAAACCATTTAACCTTTTTGCACATCAGTTTATTCATCTGCAAAATGGAAATAATAGATTTAGGATTTTTGGGAAACCTAAGTATAATGTCTATAATACTGTACAGCAAACTGTTCTATGTAATTGTAAATTACAAAATTTAAAGTTCTATATTATTCTATGCCATTATTAGTCAAAATTTTTTATTGTCACATCCTAAATGGGTGCCATTTTCCCAATCTATAAATTTGAAGACTTCCTCTAAATATCTAAGGTCCATTATAGTTTTAAATATCTATGACTCCATGAAATTGAAATTTATGATAAGCCCTAACCAAAAATGAGTTAGCTAAATTTTATTTATAGTGACCTACCTATGTAGCAATCTTACCTACTTTCTCCATATCCTTCTTGAATCACTCCATCCATGTTTTCCTCATTTGATCAGTATCTAATTTTCTTCCTGCCTTGTATTGAACTTTTCAGTTTCATATTTTCTTTAACAGGTATAGTTTCTTGTTGAATTCTAAGATGAGTTAACTAATGAGTTAATTAAATGAGTTAATGTTAATGAGTTAACCCAAGTCAAACTTTGCAAAATGAGAAAAAAAAAATAGGGGACACACCAAAGGACTTATGCCTTCTGGAGCACTCCAAACCTTTTCTCAGAACTAAATAAGTCTTAGAGGATGAAGGGGGCAAGTGATGATCACCTTGTTAGCTTTACTTTCTCTGATGTGAGCATTGGTTCCAGAAACCCCTTTATAGATTCCTCTAGCTCCAATTGTGAGGCTTCAGGCCACAAAGGAAAGGATGACAGGTTGATGATGGAAATGATTCAGGACAGGAGGACCCTTAATGCACCTTTCCAATCAGACCACCACACAAGTGGTCAACTACTCCACTTATGCCTAGGAGGGGCTCTGATAGGTATAAAGAACAGAAAGTGAAAATTGATTCTTTGTTTTAGCTTGTTGAATACTTAGAGTTCTTGATCATGGCAGGTGATTAGCCAAGCTTTATTATAGGCCATTAAATCCTAATAGTCACTGATGTTGCTTTGTTGCAATAAAATATTCAGTTTTGTCTGTTTTCCCCACTTTAAAGCTTTCAAATGGGATTAACTACTTTTATCAATCATTGGACAAGTCCCAGGTTTTTAACTGAATGAGTTACAAAAGGAAGTTTAAAAATCTGTTCCTTTGACAATATCATTAATACAGATGTGCTTATGTAGGAAGAAACATGTGTCAACCATTACTCTCACATTTATGTTATATACTAGAAAAATGCTAAGACTGAAAAGCTAATTTTCATATTTTAATACAACATAGGTGAATTCCCACATCATAATATTTCCATATTGCTGATTACCCAAGTCTATTTTGATTTTTTTCCCTCATAACTGATTTAAAGTAGGCTCTCTCTCTCTCTCTCTCTCTCTCTCTCTCTCTCTTTCTCTCTCTCTCTCTCTCTCTCTCTCTCTCTCTCTCTGTGTGTGTGTGTGTGTGTGTGTGTGTGTGTGTGTGTGTGTGTATCACTCCCATTGGCAGGAACTATCATCCTTGGCAAGAAAAGTAATTTTTATGGGGATAGCAATAGATGAATTTGTTTCCCTATGTACATATTTTGTGTTCTTTTCTTTTTAAAGTTGTCATCTACATGCTATAAAATCTGGACATATTTTGTTTCCTTTCTTTGTTAGCATCTCTATAAAATGGCTATTAAAATTTATTCTATATTGTGTTCCCTAGAAAGGTTGGATTGTTCTTTGTTTATAGAGAGCATTTTCATACATCCCCCTTATCTGTGCCATTCTTAGATTTGTAATACATATATCATCCTCCAGGATTCCTGGAAAAAAAGACAAAGGGGAGAAAATAATTTTTTATCAAACAGAAATTTACTGACTTCCAGTATATGAAACTATAGAGTAGAAGTCTTCATGTTCACTGAATTTCTGAGACTTAGGACCTTTCAACATATGGTATCCCACCTCTTTTCAGGTGGAAAAAACCAAGTTCTCTCCCAAAAGATGTCTCATTTCACTGTTATCTTCTGCAAGTCTTGAAGGAAACTGTGAATGAAAACTTGCAAATATTTTATCCTCAACTTATTCCTTCTCTCCAACCCTACCTGCCCATTTCTTCATAATGCTATCACACCCTCCTTTTGAGACAATATCTTTCCCCCACCCCAAGCATATTCCATCCATGATGTCTATATGTTTAGGGATAGAAGTAGGGATCAGATCTCCTACCTCACACTGTGGATTCTTTTCTTTGCAGCGAGGTGTAGTACAAAGAACAAAGGGCAAAAGACCTGAATTCTAGCCTGGGGTATGTTATCAACTCAGGGTTATGTCTGTGACCACAGGTGAGGCCCTTTATTTCTTTTATCTAGAGTTTACTAATCTATTAATCATCTAAAAGAATTGTACTAAATAATCTATAAGGTTTCCTTCTGGCCAAACATGTAGCTTGCTCTTTGGATATCTCATTTAGGACCAGTTTTGCCTTTATCTATTTTGGACATAGTAGATATAATATTGATATTTTACTATCAAAATCAAACAGTCCTCTACGCTACATTAAGTTGATAGTCACCAAATATGATCACAAGATTTGCTACATGCTTTGGGATCAGGGAATTAAATTCTCTGTATAAATGACTGCCATTATTTCCATTACAACATTAAGGCACTTCAGGATGTGTTTTATTGGTCCATTAATAGATTCCTTGAGTGGTGGAGTTATCTGGCTAGCAGCCCTGTGTCTTTGAACACAGCTAAGATGTGGGTTAATGGACTAATTAAATACATTGTCATATGTTGGTACTACTTTAGTATTGGGGAGTTAAGTGAACTACCAAATTGGATGGAATATTTTAAATTGAGTAAAAACACAATGAATAAATTCTATAAAAAATGATAGGTCATAGAGCTTAAAATGGTTGTCCTCTCATAGAACCCCAGATATAGTATCATTAGAATTTATTTTCATTTAAAAATATTGTTATTGCTATCTTTTGTTTTAACATCATTTTCATTTCTGATTGTATCAATGCCTCTTCCTCTTCCCAGAGGGAGACATTCCTTATAACAAAGAATATTGTTTTTAAGTTGACCAAAAATAAACAATCTAACAAATCTGTCTGAAAGGGAAGGTTTTCACTGACATTTTCACCTCTGCAAATAAGAGGAGGTGTATCTTCACATCAATTTTAGAGAGACAAGCTTGGTCCTTATAATTATATAGTATTCAATGTATTTTTCTTCTTTCTATTTATGATGTTCTGGATATTGTGGATATTGATTTGCTGATTCTGCTTACTTATCTGCATAAGTTCATATGATTGCTTACATACATTTCTGAAGTCTTCTTATTCATTATTTCTGATGGTAAAGCAATATTCTCTTATATTGTTATACAGCAATTTGTTTGGCTCTTTTCCTATAAGTGGGCATCTGTTTTGCTTCTAGTTATTTGCTATTACTACAAGTGCTGCTATTATTTTTCCATCCCTATTGACTATGTCTTATATCTCTTTTGCCCTATAAGATCAAACTCCTTGAAAGGCCATCTACTAAAGGCACTTCCTACTCTCTCTCCCCTCCCTCTCTTCTTAACCTCTAATAAACTAGCTTCAGATCTTACCATTCTGCCAAATTGATGTCTCAACATTACTGTTGTTCATTGAGATACAATCTAATAAACTTTTTTCAATCCTCATTTTCCTTGACCTCTCTGTAACCTATGACACAATTGACCACTCCCTCCCTACTTAATACCCTCTTCTCTCTAGGTTTTCAGGACACTGCTCTCTCCTGGTTCTCCTTTAATGTATCTGACCTCTCCTTCTGATTCTCTTTTGTTGGATCCTCATCCAGTTCATGCCATTTAGCCACAGGTTCCCCCAGGGTTTTGTCTTTGGTCCTCTTCTTTTCTCCCTCTCTACTACTGCACTTGGTGGTCCATTAATTCTCATGTATTTAATTATTATCTCTATATTGATGATTCTCAAATCTACCTGTTTTGCTGCAACCTCTATGCTGGACTCCAATCATCCAAATACATTTAAGGCAATTTCAACTGGATATCTAACAGATATTTTAAACTCTACATGTCCAAAACAGAACTCAGTAATTGTCCCACTAAATCCTCCCCACCTCCTATTTTCTTAATTATTGTCTAAGGCAAAACAATCTTCCCAGTTACTTAGGCTCAAAGCCTAGGTCTTTTGATCCTCAAATTCTCACTGCCTCTCATCCTCTAGGCCCATTAGCCAATCTGTTGCCAAGATCTGCCAATTTCAACTTTGTAACATCTCTCAAGTACTCTGCCTTCTCTCCTCCAACACTGCCACCAGTTTGATACAGGCCATCATGATGTCATGCCTGTACTATTGCAATAGCCTCCTGGTTACATGCCTTCCTTAAGTATCTCCCTACTCTAATCCATCCTCTATTTTGCCACTAAAGTGATTTTTTTACAGGTTTGATCCTATCTCTCTCTACTCAACAAACTCCAGGGGTTCCCTATAGCTTCCAGGATCAAATATATACTGTCTTTGTTATTCAAAGTCCTTCATAACTTAGCCCTATCCTACTTTTCTAAACTGGTTATACCAAACTAATTGTCACATAATTTTTATCCAGTGATACTCACCTCCTTAGTTTTTCCTGAACAGGACAATCACATTCCTTGGTTCTGGGCTTTTTCTCTGGTTGGCACCCATGTCTGAATGCTCTCTCTTTACTACTGGCTTTCCTAGCTTTCTTTAAGTTACAACTAGAATCCTATCTTTTCCAGAAAGCCTTTCTCAAACACTCTTAATTCCAACACCTTCTGTCTCTTAATTATTTCTCATCTATTTTGTTCATAGTGTATTTACACATATTTATTTGCTTGTTGTCTCCTCCATTAGATTGTACACTCCTTAAAGACAGGGATTTTGCCACTTTTTGTATCCTCAGAGTTTAGCACAGTGCCTGGTAAATAATAAGTGCTTAACAAATTTTTTATGACTTACTAAGATTTTATTATGATGGTGTAATGGGAATGTAAATTTTAAAGATCTTCCCTGCCCCTAGGCTAAAGTGCACCTGGAGCCTGGGGTGGGAGGCTTGTTTTTCAGTAGATACTTTTTTATTGGCCAGTGGGTCCAAAAGGTTGTTACATTCTCTGAGCCAGGAGAAGGCTATATAAGCCCTGATGTGTAGCTTTGTTTTGGGGGCTCACTTTGAGAAGCGTTCTGTGATTTGATATGGATTCTCGGAAGCCATTGTCCAGAGCGCCCCCCCCCCAGCTTTGAAAAACCCAGATGTTGAAACCCAGATGTTGATTGGGTATGGATGTAATGGCTGGACAGTTTGGAAAGGGGTCTACTTGATCTGTTTCTGCCTTGATAATTCTGTCTGTATACTTTGAAGTTCGGGGTGCTGACCTTTTTCCCCTGAACAAGGTAAACGATATATGTCTGACTGATTAAAGTAAGCTTGTTAACCCATTTTGAGTTGCTTTCCTTTATCAAAGCAGATCCAGGAACCTGTGGTGGCAGCAAACCCTGAGGACGCTTGGGGTGCTTGCTGCTACAAAATGGCATCACGAACAGGATCTGCAGAGTAAAAGGAAAGTATGGGGACTGGGATAATTGTTTGTTTCCCAGTTGTGGTAGCTGTGATTCTGTGGAGCCATGGAGCAGGAGAGAAGTTTTGGGGGCTCAAAATGTATCAGCAATGCCATATTCACAATGCCTATGGAAATTACAGATATGCTGATATAATTATCCATCACAAAATACATCATGCTTGCCATATGGGGGAATAAACTAGAAAATTTATTAAGATACCAAAAGACTGAGTCCCAAAACCAGAAAGTGAAAGCCATCAGAGTAGTTATGACATTGGCACAGGTAGATAAAGTAGAAAGTACCCACATTCTCAAGCCTTTCAAACAGAACAGGCTACCTCAGGCAAAGGTCCTCCTCTCCTCACTCACAGCAACCACCCAGCGTCCTGGAAGTGTTCTCCCAGCAGCGGTGGCCCCTGGCAGTCCTCAGCAGGAGTCCTTAGCAGAAATTCTGGCTGACTCAAAAAGGGCTTCGCGCTGCCGCCACCACTGCCTCTGCTGCCGCTGCCACTGTCACCGCCACTGCTAGCCACCGCAGGAACTCTAGCTTGGCTTCCGCTTCCTCTTGCTCTGCCCCTTCCTGCTACGTCAGCAAGTCCAATGGGGCATGGAAGATCTTTAAATCCCATAACCCTTACAGATGGGTTGTTTGTTTTTTGAGGGGAAAGGCAAGGCAATGGGGTTAAGTGACTTGCCCAAGGTCACACAGCTAGTGTATCAAGTGTCTGATGCCAAGTTTGAACTCAAGGTCCTCCTCACTCCAGGGGCAGAGCTCTATTCACTGTGCCACCTAGCTGCCCCCTAAGACTATATTATAGATCATAATTTAGACTTAGAAGGGGCCAGTAAGTCAGGTCACCTTATTTTCAGACATGGAAAATGAGACTAAGAGTAGTTAAATGACTTGCCAAAGGTCACAGGGCTAATTAATATCTATGATAACATTTGAATATAGGTCTTTCTGATTCAAAGTCTAAGGCATTATGTATTATACCATGTTGGCTTCCATAATGACAATATGAGAAGAAATCGATTAATATAGTAGAAAATGAGCCAAATATTAATTTATATTTGAGACCATGCTTTGTGGAAGTCCTTCAAAGCAAATCAATCTAACTGAAAAATAAAAACCATAAATTCAAAACTGAAATCAGAAATTCTGTAAAATCTGCAGCCTATAAATTAAAATTGTAAGTGAATTGTATCGTAACACCCTGTACAACACTCTTCTCCCTCCCTCCATTTATTCAAGCCTTTCTACACAATGATTTTTTTTTATAATCTGGAATGCTTCCTTCACCCTTATAGCTCTGCTTATATACCCCTTCTTGAGAAGGATCCCATGTATCAGATTGATTTTGAATTTTAGAGTCAAAAGATAGTTACCAGTTCTAAACTTTTATTATTCTATTTGTAAACAATGTTTCATCTCAGGTTAATAAAACAACCATGAATGATGAAACAAAGGAAAGGGTCAAATTTCCCCAGATATTAACTGAGATATGTCCCGATTTTTATAAGTTCCTAGTTTATGTGAAAGGGATATAAATAAAAGGATAGAAAAACTCAATTATTATCAGAGCAGAAAAATCCATTTGTACTCTATGTAAAAGACGATCCACCACTTGAAGGACTGGGAAATCTCTTTGATTTTTCCTGGTAGCTTATATTAGAAATATTAAAAGTATTTTTCCCTCTCTTATACAAATGACTATCTTACTATTTACTACGTTCTTTAGCTCATTGCCTTAACATCAAAAGCATTCATTTAATCAACTAATAGGTAGACATTACCTGGTAATTAGGCACTAACTTTTCTCTTGTTCAACAGATACATATTGAGTTACTACTATGTGCAAAGTAATATACTTTTAGATATTCTGAGGGACTGTAAAAAAAAAGAGGAAAAAAGGACTAAAATATAGTCCCTGTTTGCAGTCTAGTAGGGAAGATAATATATAATCACAAGTAGAGACTATAACCCAACAATGTAATAATGGAAGTTTCAAAGTGTTATGTTAGTACAAAAGGGAAATAATACATGTGGACAGGAGGATAAAGAATCTTTTAAAAATGCAGTTGAAATTTAATATGAAGCTTGAAAATGTTTAGAAGTTGGACTGAGAAAGGGCCATGTCAGGTAAGGGAAGAATATAGGTGTTTGCTACCTACTGTGACAGCTAGGCTTGAGTTGGTTTGTTAGAAGTTTAAAGGATGGTGTGGCTCTCTGTGCTGTTATGTTTTATTAACTTCTTTACCACTGTGATGGAATCAGCTTATTGGTTTTGGGATTTGGTTTTCTGTTAATGTTAAAATAAATGTTTTGCTTCTGTCTTCTATATGGAGTCTGTTATATTTTTTGTGATTAAGCACTATGCAGGTATATTTATCATGACCTTGGGTCCTGTGAATATTGCATTGGTGCTACACCAGTCTGGGTAAGGTGGCGCCATTTTTTTTGTAATGGCAGAATGATAAGTTTAACCTTTGTTGGTTGGGCCAAAGATCATTCAAAGGGAGTCATTAAAGGATTTTGAACAAGCCCAGATTAAAATCACAACAGACTTTAAAATAAATGAGATAACCTTTTTCAAGTGTCGAGTAAAGATTTGAACCTAGATTTACTGAGTCCAACCAGAGCATTCTTTTTCCATTACACCATGTTTTTGAGTGAAATGACTAACAATTTTTATGCATAACCTTAGAATTAGCCTTTTCATTAGGGATATAATTTAAAATAATCTTAAATAAGACTCTTCTATATCATCCAGAAATATTTTACCTTCTATATTATTGCATTTTTCTCTTCTCATCACTTTCTCTCTCAGTATTCTTAATTTCTATAAATCCTCAGCTTCTGTACTACCACGTTAGAGAAACCTTATATGATCCCTTCAGTTGACTGTGCTCTCTCCCTCATAAAATTGCTGTGTATATTGTTGTACCTATTGCATCCCTGCTATATAATGGGAATTTTTAAAGGGCAATAACTGTTTAATTTTTGTTTATATTTTCCCAGCACATAAGACAGTGCCTTGCACAAAAATTTTTCTAAGTAAATGTTTACTTAGTTGAATTGAGTGGGGTTGATTGTAAATGTGCAAAATTACATGGAAATAATAGGAATGATTAAGCCTGTTACTGCTAATCTTAACAGACTATTATTAGCTAATGTGTCATCTCTGGGGACATTAGTCCAGTTTAAGAATGAAAGTAGAGGATCGCTTTGATTATTAATGAACTCTACTAAACTTTGAACTGAGCACCATTTCAGTCCTGGGAAGAATGGTTTGCATTAATTTGTGCATACTTACTCTATACTGAATTTTTCTATTCTTTATCTCTTCCATAAAGGAGCATCTTGGAACCCCATTTTAAAAGAAGAAAGTGAGACTCAAAGTTGTTACTCAGTTGGCCATGATCACAAAGCTAATAACTATCAGAAGGAGTATTTGAACTATTGAAGAACTTGAAGACTATTCCAATCACTCAATAAACATTTATTAAAAACCTACAATATACCAGGCACCATGATTAGTGGAAAGTGAGCTCTGCTGGATCCTACCAAGCTGGAAAGATTTCAAATATGTGATAAATTATCCATTTATTATGCAAAAATCAGCCTGGTTATAGAAACCTGAAGTAGGCATTGTGGTTTCTTAGAGATTTTACATGGCCTGAATTAAAACTGTATCTTTTTTTTTGCCTTTTGGAGGGCAATTGGGGTTAAGTAATCTGCCCAAGGTTACACAGCTAGTTTTGTGTGTGTGGGTGGGTGGGTGTCTGAGGCTGGAACCGAACTCGGGTCCTCCTGACTCCAGGCCAGTGATTTACTCACTGTGCCACCTACCCATCCCCGAACCATATCTTTATATGAGTTATTATCAAAAGTATTTTGTGGCTAGACATGGTGATGCATTCTTTTCATACTGTTGCTAATGTTGGTGAATCACTTGAACTCTGAAGTTCTACGTTTCAGTAGGGTTAAATCAATTGGATGTTCCCATTAAGTTTGCAGTAATTTGAAAAGCCTTAGGAAGGGAGATCCACCAGGCTGCCTAAGGATATGCAAACAAGACCCATGTGAGAAAAAGAGCAAGTCAAAACTTTCATGTCAATTACAAGAGGGATTAGCTATGGAATGACCACTTTACTTCTACTGCAGGTAAGAAAAGTAGATTCAATCTTTAAAAAAGGATAATTTTAATTAAAAAAATCATTCTTATTAAAGTCATTAAAATAACTTTTATTTTCCTACCTCACAAAATGTAAAACTAAATCCAACAGGTCTTTAAAAGAAATCATTCAGAGAATATCTTAAGCTCTAAATAAAATTAAAGATTACAAGTTATATAGCTAAATTCTTTGTGACAATGGGATGGAAACCCAAGATTTTAACTGTAAATCAAAAGAAAGTCTTCACATGTTCTTGGTATAGTAAAGTCTGATGTCACTCATTGTGATAGTAATGGCAATTAAAGATTCCCCTGTATTGGCTTGGTTTTCAAATTGATTGTATTAAAACCCAGAGTTTGTTAATCCCACCTGTGGGATGGGCTTGTTGATGTGAAAAGAAAGTCCTGAATTGGGAGGAGCTGGTGATGTAGATTTGGAGAGACAAGAGAGAGGCGGAAGTTCTTTTTGGAAGCAGCACCTCGTGGAGGGAGAGAGACTAAGAGATTGCTGGTGGCCGCTTTGAATTGCCCTGGACTTTTGAGACCTGCCCCCTGAGCTGCCAAGGACTGAGGAGACATGGCTGTTTTGCTGGTACTTTGTCTGTCTGTTTTGATGTTATTTTGCCAGATTTGTCCACTGGTGAAAGACTGTCCTGTTGAAGAAGTCCTGGAACCTGGCATTTGGTTAAGAAGGCCTGAGACTGTCCTGCAGACAGAGAGTGAATACTGTCCACTGGTGAGGGACAGTACTGAGAGTGAATACTGTCCACTGGTGAGGGACAGTACTGTTTTTGCAGGGGTCTGGAGACTGTCCGGCAGACAGAATGAATACTGTCCACTGGTGAAGGACAGTGCTGTTGTTGCAGGGGTCTGGGAGCCTTTCTGTTGGTTCAGAAGCCCTGAAGAAGGATTTTCTTGTTGTATGTTTACAGAAATCCTGGGAGAGGGCTTTGCTGGTGTGTTCAGGGGTTCTAGGACTGTTCTACAGACAGAGGATAAATTCATGAAGGGACTGGCAATGTATCTTATGGCCTTGCTAAGCCTTGTCTCCCCAGGAACTAAGATTGCTGAGAACTTGCCTCGTGTCAAGATGAAGAAAAGACCTCCATTTGGGTATTAAGTGCTGTGTTTAAACTTGATGTAACTCTGGGGTAGATTCAATTGTGATCCAGGGGTGGGGAACTTTTGACCTTTTTGTGTTCTATGGTTGAGCAAATGAATGTATTTTACTTATGTTTGGAAACTAATCTCCATTTGAGAAGAGGGGCTTTGTGGTGGACTTAATTAAGGTATAGCCTAGGGGTGGAGAAGTATTTAGAACAGAGACTTTGTAATTGATTGAATGATTGGAAGGTCCTGGGGTGGGGTAGTACTTGGAGATTATTTAATCATACTTAGTAAATACTGTATTTTGAATGATGTCATGTTTTGATCTTCTCTGTTCTGGGTTTGTTACTGAATAAAATAGAGAGCACCTATGCTGGTATTTTGAACCTGGGAAGTTGCCTTGCTTGGCATTACATTACACTCATGTGAACCATTCCACAAAATTGATAGTAATACAATAGAAAACATCAAATTTGTCTAGCAGTACACTCAACTTAATTATCAACATTAATGGTTCAAGCAATAGATATTCCAAAAATAATATATATGCAATTCTGAAATACATCTATGATGGGAAGGAGTTAGTATAAGCTCCATTCTAATCATGTATTTCTTATTCAAACTGTTTAATGTTTTTTATCTGTTGAGTACATATTGACTAGAGGAGATTGATTGAGCCCCAAAAGTTCTGGGTCTATATTGAAGACTCACAGTAGATATACAGATTCAAATTATTCTGCAAGATAATCCACAAAACAAATTAGACAAATATGGATATTTGAGCTGTATATAGTTTAAATATTACACTTTGTATTGCTTTTTAAAAATATATATACAACTTTAAATTCACAAGCTTTGTTAACATCCAACATTTCCAGAAGGGCAGCATTACATCACCTCTGCCATTGGCTTTCATCAATGTCAAACTGGTCCTACTCAAGAAACTCTATATGGGATTCTTTCCTACCATAAAAGGCACTGGTTACATAAAGAAAAGCCACATAGAGCATTTCCCTTGGATTTAATCACCACCAGACATTCCTTAGAGTCCCCTACCAAGCTTCCACTCAAAATAATATTGTTATTAATTCCTGCCAGGATATGCTATCCATCAAAAGTCAGGAACCTAATAGGTCCTTCATGACCACTGAGAATCATAGTCAGTATTGATGAGACTATGGACTATACTTCAACCAGGATTCCTTCAAAGACACCCATAAAGTGGGTATTGATGATCTTGGCTGCTAAGCGGGTGCATTTTCATTTGAAAGTTTTCAGGCACTTCCCCATGTTCAGATCACATGCCATCCGATTACCACTAAAGTTGTTGCATGTCTCTATTGGACCTTATAGTGCCTCTTGCTTCTGGGCATTTGCATCCTCCAGGATTCTGTAGCTCCTGTAAATCACCTTGTGGATGAAATAACTTGTGCCTCTCCTCTACATAGAGCCCTCAGGCTAGAAAGGAATAAGCCTTTCTGGTCTACCACATATATGTGGGTTCATCTCTCTAATCAATAACAGAAATAAGAAGATAACAATATTTCTATTATCATGGTAGGATGAGATTCAACAAGTAAAAGTCTTGGTGGCCATTATTCTTTCTCTTGGGTCTTTTTCTAATTAATAATAATAATGAAACAAGGTCTGCCACACATTGAGAATAGAGATTGAACACACCACTTTTAAAAATGTAATTCTCTTGTTTCTTGTGAATTTAACAATAATCAGTAAACATTCAAGTAACCAAAAATGAAAAATAAAAGTGATTGTAAAAACAATAATCACCCTGAGCACCTAGAAAAATCTCATTATCAAAATAGATATTTATAAATCAGCATTAGATTAACTATGAAACAATTTTTCCTGAAATTATACAACTGAATTTTGTTTTTTGGTCTATATGTAGGACTTTACATTTTACTGGGAAGCAATATCTAAATTTGATATGTTCACATTAAATTTATTGCTATTGTTATTGTTGTTGTATATTTCCATAGAGATTTGTTTCAATTCAACAAATATTTATTTATTAATTTATGATAAAAATTTTTGAACCAGAAGGACTGACAGAATTCCATGGCATACCACATACACACACACACACAGACACACACAGACACACACACACAAATCCCTCAACAATGATATAGACTCAAATAATTAGTTCTGGATACTGCTGCTCAACCAGCTACAACTTCATCTAATACTATTAAAGCCCTACCTTAATTTTGTCCACTAGACTATCATAATCAACTTTGTCAAATATTTTGAAGAAATGAAGACCCAGAGAATGTAAAGCATTCCCTTAATTTAGAAGTCTAGCAAGCCTATCAAATGAAAGAAATTAGATTACTGTATTATGACTTGTCCTTAATTAATCTACGTTAGCTCTTAGTGATAACAGTTTTTTCCCCATAAATTGTCTTTAAACAGCACCTAAATAAAGGGGTACATTGTGGTACAGTAGAAGAATACAGAATCTAGGATCAATCACAACTTACCTTTGACACTGCAGGTAGGACCTTATTAAATCACTTATGCACCCTCTGCCTCAATTTCCTTATCCATTAGATGAGGGAATTAGGTTAGATGGTCAGAACCACCAGGTGCTAGATCAGTGGACATACATTTAAAATATTTCTTATTAATTAAAAGTCTATACTCTGGAATTCACTTTTATCTTTTTTTAAAATTATGTTTCCCATATAGGAGAATCTATCATCTCCCCAATATTCTATGATTTCTCAATAAATATCTGATAATGGTTTCTCAACTTTTGTCTTTTTTTCAGCATTTTACCATTTAATTTGTTTGAGACTAGACGCTTCAATCAGTAAGTGACTCAAAATAGCTACAGTGCTCAGGTACTCATTTCTCTCCAATTTTACACTCAATTCTCCTTTGATGGCACTTCTTCTGCTCTTTCTAGCTGATAGATCATTCACTTTCTTGAAGAAGATGGAACATTGGAACAAAAATGGGAATTAACTAGTTCCTTATCTTTGTGTCCTCTTTCCCAAAAAAATATGCCTGTCCCTTTCTTATTAATCTTCTTATTCTGAACATAACTTAAACAATAACATAAAATGCACTTTTAACGTAATTTGCAGTCTCAGTTCTTGCCTTCCAGCTTTTGAATCTGTCCTTAGTTTTGTGACAATATTTTATACTTCCCTTTTTATGTGATCCTGCACCTTATATTTTTGTCCATTTCTTTTAAAATTAGAGCTCATCAGAGAGTTCCTTGTGTAGCCACAATAGTTTCTTTAGGAGTTTCTCATTTTGTTTTGCAATTACATTAACTATTCTTGCCATATTCCCTGAGTCATGTCACCATTTTGAATTTCTAGTGTTATCAATGTATCTTCAAAAATCACCTTTCCACCATTCTGCATATACATATATGTTCTGTCATTTTGGTGTTTATCCCATTAACATTTTGGAGCATAAGGTTCCCAAAAAATCAACTCCTAGAATCATAGAAATATGAGCTTAAAAATAACGATAGAGATAATTTATTCCAACCTCCTCATTTCACAGATGGGATGACTGAGGCCTGAATTGTTGGTTACTTGTCTGATACCTCACAGCTATTAACAGAACTTGGACTAAATTCCAATCGCAAATTTGGGGCTTTCTTCTACTAGACCATAAGTTGTTTAATTCTAATAATTTTCTGCCTGCTACCACTGTTCAATCAATCATAGAATCCTAGACATTATAGGATGATCTTCGGTTCTAGGTTTCCAAGTGAATAATGTTGTCACCAAGATCGAAGATTGAAAAAAAAAATCCCAGATATTGTATTTTTCTCAACATTCTCTTAATCCCGACAAAGACATATGCCCTTTGCCGTATCCAGGAGCAAAACAGGTGACACAGGTGTGATTCAGATTGATTGATTGATGACCCTATTTCCCCCTTCCCACTTTTTTCATGGCCTCCAGGAAGCATAATCCCTTGGTGTTCTCTTACAGACTCCCCAAATCTCTTTTCCAGGCGGTGGCTAAAACAGAGAGAAGCGGAATCTCACAGCACATGGGAGGTTAGTGTGGTTCCACTAGGGCAACTGGGCATGCTCAGTAGCCAGGACAGGTTTTGGTCTCAAGTAGGCAGCCAGTTCATTACACCGGCGCTAGGCAGTGAGGGAGCTGAGGGAAGGCAGCTGCAGCAAGAGGAGGAAGAAGAGGAAAAGGAGGAGGAAGAAGGGGAGGAAGAATAGAAAGGGGATGGGAGCGCACTGAGGAAAACAGCCATCCCTGGGCGAAGGAAGAATTGGTGGGGAGTGGACGGGTGGGTGGTGGAAAAGACCCTCCTCCTTCCACTTCCAGTGTCTTGTGTCTGCTTTGGAAATAGAAGAGGAAGGAAATTCACGGATAGAAAGAAAAAGAAAAGGAGTGTCAAGAGAAAGGGAGTGGGGAATAAAAGACTGTGCGAAAAGAAAAGGCAAGAAAGCGCTACGGGGAAAGGATCCCAGCAAGCCCGGGGGTGGTAGCGCTGAGCCGGCGCGGCTGCTTGGACAGGTGCCGCTGCCCGGGAGAAGAAGGCATGTGACGCGGAGCCCGCCGCTGCCTGCCGGCAGAGCGCTCGCTGGACCTGGAGCCCACACCCGGGGTGGGGGACTAGTTCCCCTTCTTCCTTTAGTCCGTGCCCGCGGAGACTATAGAGTTTCGGGTTCGATCATGAACCGGAGTCTACAAAGCGTGAATCTGTCTTGGGCATCTTGGTCCTAGGTCATTTGTCCGCTGATTCTGCCCAGAACAGGAGGAGACAGAAAGTGGGGTGACCAGTCTAGGCGCCTTGTTGAGGGAACCGGAAGGGTCCTGAAAAGGCCGAGGTACCTGCAGCTCACTGAGGTCCCAGCCACCAGGTAAGGAAGGGGCGAAGAGCCCAGGGCTATGGGGAAAGGGTGGTGCCCGTGTCGACTGAACCTTCTTCTTGCATTTGCGTGTTGTTATCTGGAGGAAAAAAAGTTTTCAGCTCGGGTGGGAAAGGTCTTTCTAAACTGGAGTAGAAACAACAGAGCTGGGAAGAATAAGGAAAAGGATTGCCCCATCTCTTCTCGAGCTGCTTGCACCAGGACCGCCCATAGAAGGGTGGAGATGGAAACGGGGGGCTGTGAGGGGACTGCCTTTGTCACAATGGGGTACAGCGAAAGGACTAACCTAATGGCGAATTGCAACTGGGTACTCCCCACGACGCCTTTTGGGTCGTTTCCTTCCTTCCCAGTAACAGATTTCTGTCTGGGAAGGTCGTGGTGCCTAGGCGAAAATAACTTACAGAGTCTTGATTTTGCTTCCCCCACCCCGGACTTCTCCCCCCCCCCCATTATTGAAGAGGGGCAGAGCAAAGATAAGCTTAGTCTTCCAGTGGATCTTGATGGTTTTCGGGGGGGGGGGGGCTAAGGGGGAGAGTGAATCAAGATCCTAGTCTTGAGCAACACCTAGGTGAAGGTACGCAGCTCCGCGCGCGCGTCTCTACTCTCGGGGCAAGGAGTCATCCAAACTTGCGGAGCAGCTGCTGAACTACATCCCTATTTCTTAACCAGCACTGTCAGTTCCGCACTTGATTCATTTTAAGAACGTTAGTTAGCTGGACTGTTTTTGTTTTGTTTTTTTTCTCTCTCTTTCTTTTTAGCTACGTAGAAGAGGGGAAATTGACTTATGTAATAGAATTCGCTTGTATACATAGTAGGGTGTGCATGTTGGAATTGTGAGCCTCTTAAGATTGTGTGTATGTGCCCATGAATATTTAACTCTTGTGCTGCTCGTAGAGTGGAAATGTTACAAGGAACTAGGGACTTGGGAAATCTATCCAATACAGAAAATTCTCAAGGATGTAATGAATCATTTATTGGCATGCGTTATTTAAACTATTGTGGCGGGGTTCAAAGCACTATTTCTCTCCCTCTGTCTTTTTAGTCAGGGGTACTGCTGATGCTTGCTATAGCTAGGAAAATGCTATATTTATCATAACAGTTGGGTTGTTGAGGAAAATGAAGCTTTTTAACGTATGTTTTCTCAGTGGTTAGATTGCTCAATTTGAGTTCAAACAGGACTTTGTGTGATTTTTCTCTGTAATTCTGTAAATCTATCCAATTCTGAGTGGTTAAAAAAAAATCTACAAGAGTCCCTTTTAAGACTGCATTTGCATAAGCAAGCCACTAAAGATTTCAGTAGGCAAAGAGTGTTATGACAAATGAACATGGATCAACATTGCCAGTGCTTAAAACAGAGTCCAAGTATTTACTTTAGATAAAACCTCTGATGAATAATAATATTCACTCCAGAAAGTGTGAATCTGAGCTCAGATTTCAAACAGAACCTGTGTGTTTACCGCAATAAGGTAATGTAACTAATATAAAGATTTGCCAGGGTCTTTTCCAGGTATATTGCTATATTTTGGGGGTCCCCCCTTGTAATAGAAACTGGTATTTCTAGGTATAAATGCACGCAAAAAATGCATGTTGGTCATTGGTTCTTGTGTGTGTGTGTGTGTGTGTGTGTGTCTGTGTTTATGAGTGCGTACGCGTGTGCGCCTGTTCTAAGATATCTTATTTTTGGCTGCATTATCTAATCTTTCACCGAAAATGCTGAATAGATAGATCATCACACAGTTAATAACGTGTTTTAATTTAAATTTTCTGTAATATTCCCCCCCAAGCAATTGACACAAAAGGGTGATTTTTGTGGAATAGAATTTTGTTTGATATGGCTACTTCCATTTAAGAATTTATCATAGTTTTAATACATTGTATCTACCTTTCTGATCCAGAGGACCTGTTTCTTTTCTTTTCAGACTGTCAATATGTTTGTTTTCTATTAATATCTGAAAGATTGTTTAAATTGGAAGATCTGTGATGACAACCCAATATTATAGAATCTATAATTGAATTGAATATTTTATTTCTTTTTACTTAAAACAATGAAGAATTGGGTGTGAATTTTGGAGAACTGGGTCATTTGAAAAGTTAGGTCAGGAGATACACTTTCTTACATGTTACTGCAAATCTGGTAAAATGGCCTTTTTTTTTTTTTTTGAGAATTGTTTGCCAGAAAATTGAAAGTCTTATATGAGTAACATCTTTGTATCAACAATTAAAGTTAATATAAGAATACATAAAGTTTAGTAAAATATGACATTATTACTTCTTTCCTCTGCCAACCTCTCAAATCATTTCTAAGATATGGTTTCTTTCTCTCTGGTGCTTTAAGAACACCCACTGCGACAGGGAGTTGAACATACATATACTGAAAAAGCATAGCTAATTTATTACTATTTAGAGCCCTATTTGATCTTTTGTTTTTGAGTTATAGGGTGTAAAGGAGGCAGCTACTTTAGATGGTGTTCAGTGTGTGTGTGTGTGTGTGTGTGTGTGTGTGTGTGTGTGTGTGTTTCTTGCATAATACTGAGGTATTAATGCAGACAACCTGTTGAGGATGAAAAAGGAATAGAGACTGGAGCTGGGGTTTCTTTCATATGGAGAACTTCTAGGGGTGGAAAATCCTTGTCCTCATGCAGGTTGGCACTCTCTTTGCCTCTTGGAGAAAACTAGAATCTAAGTGACTTGCCCAGAGTTACACAATCGGTGTCAAAGACAGAACTTAAATCCAAGTCTTTCCATCTTTGAGACTAGTCCTCCAACTGCTATACCATGCTGTGTTTTGTTGAGAATGTGACTTAAAAATACCCTAAAATTATCATTTATAGAATTGTTTGTATCAGAAAATACTTTGAGTAGAGAGAAATTAACAGATAATTTTTTTAACTTTCTTGTTTAGATAGCTGCAATCATGAATTTATCTCAGATTTCTATTTAAAAGTTCTTCATTCTTTATGAAATGATTCTAACAAAAACACAATTCCCAATTATTTTTCTGTCACTACTGCCCCCCTCCCCAGCACTCCCCTGTACTCCCACTGGACATTCTGTTCTGTCATATTAGCACTTGTCACTGGGAGAAACAGATACCCTCTCTTAAATGGTCTGGCTACTTCTCATATGAGGATGAAGAAATTGGGTTGTTGTGCTTGCAATTCAGGGAAGTTTATATTCTGAACAGCTGTGGTGTAGTGCCACTTCAAAAGATGAGATGAATGAACTGTGAATCATATGAAGAAAGAGACTCAGATCTGTGTGTATGGGAGAAATGCATCAAGGCTTTACTTACATAATGGAACATAATTATCTTGCTGTAATATATTATTGCTAATAGCAATATACTCACATTATGGTTTGGTTTTAAAGTTTCGATGAGGAACAGGAAAGGATATCTTTCTCCTTGTGAAGGAAGGTGAAAAAGGTATATTTTGCTCAAGAGAAAAACAAAAGTAGGACACAACTCTACTTAAAACTGTTAGCTTTTATATCGATCAAAATGATTGCATTTACATAGGATTTAATTAGAGATAGGAATGCAGTTGCAAATAAGGAATTGAAATCTTATTCCATGGAGAGAGGTTGAGAGAAGTGGCAGTACATAGCCCTTCCCCAATTCAGCTGACATTGATATTGTGCCGGTTTGAATTCTGCAGAAATCACCCCCTGGCAATTGGATATAGAATTTCAAGTGGGTATACCTTCAGCAAAAATAAATGAAAAATTTAGATTTCAGAAATGTGAAAATCATTCACCTAAGTTCATCAGGAAAAAAAATCAGGTGCAATTAACTGTTAATTCCTTTATGCTAAACAAACCCAATTATTTCACTCTTGATGCAAAACAATTATGTTTCTCTTTCTTTCAAAGTTCTGCTCAGGTGCCTCCTTTTGCAGCATTCTCTGATTTACTGTCCTGAACTGATGGTGATTTCTCTTTCCTGGATTTTCTTAAAGTTTGCCGTCTACCTCATGCCATTATTTTATTTTGTACTCATGTACATGTCCTATTTTTCAATGTTTTAACATTTTTATTTAAAGTTTGAGTTTCTAATTCTGTACTTTCCTCCCTTTCTCCCCATGATCCTTGGTGAGATAGTAAGCAATCAGGTGTAGGTTATATATGGGCAATCATGGAAAACATTTCCATATTAGTCATTTTGTACAAAATTCAAATGGAATAATAAAGTGAAAAATAGCAATGCTTCAGTCTATATTCAAACAATATCAGGTCTTTCTCTAGAGATGGAGAGTATGCTACATCATTAGTCCTTTGGGATCAACTTGGATGATTATATAACAGAATAGTTAAGTCATTCTCAATTCTTCATTAAACAATATTGCTATTGCTGTGTACAACATTCCCTGGTTCTGTTAACTTGACCATGTGTCAGTTCATGAAAGTCTTTCCAGGATTTTCTGAGATCATTCTGCTGCTTGTTTCTTATAGCACAATAATATACCATTATACTCATATATCACAGCTTATTTCACCATTCCCCAACTGATGGCCATCTCTTTGATGTCCAATTCTTAGTCACCACAAAAAGAGCTGTTATAAATATTTTGTACAAGTAGTTTCTTTTCCTTTTTCTTTTTTTGAATATCTTGGGATATAGAGCTATTAGTGTTATTTCTGGATAAAAGAGTATGCACAGTTTTTCATCCCTTTGGACATAGTTCCAAATTTTTCTCCAGAATGGTTGGATCAGTTCACAACTCCAATCAGTGATTTAGTATCCCAGTTTGCCCACATCCTCTCCAAAATCCATAATTTTCCTTTTTTTGTCATATTAACCAATATTATAGGTTTCAGGTAGTACCTCAGAGTTGTTTTAATTTGCATTTCTTTGATCAACAGTAATTTAGAACATTTTTTATGACTATAGATAGCATTGATTTCTTTGAAAACTGCCTGTTCATATCTTTTTAGCATTTATCAATTGGGGAATGGTTTGTATTTTTATAAATTTGACTCAGTTCTCTATATATTTGAGAAAAAAGGTCTTTACCAGAGATATTTATTGCATTTTCCCAGTTTACTGCTTTTCTTATAATTTTGATTGCATTGGTATTGTTTGTGCAAAAACTTTTTTTTAATTTATGTAATCAAAATTATCTATTTTACATTTTGTACTGCTTTCAGTATCTTCTTAGGCCCTAAATTCTTTCCTCATCTAGAAATCTGAGAGACAAACTATTCCATGCTCTCTTATTTTGCTTATGTTATTACCTTTTATGTATAAATCATATACCCATTTTGACCTTATCTTGGTATATGGTGTGAAATGCTGTTCTATACCTAGTTTCTGTCATACTGTTTTCCATTTTTCCAGAAGTTTTTGTCAAATAATGAGTTTTTGTTCCAAAAGTTTGGATCTTTGTGTTTATCGTATGCAAGATTATTATAGTCATTTACTGTAAGGTAATTTGAAGCTATTCTATTCCACTAATCTACCACACTATTTCTTAGCCAGTACCAGATTGTTTTAGTAATTACTACTTTATAATACAATTTGAGATCTGGCAGGGCTTGATCACCTTCTTTCAATTGTTTTTTTTTTCATTGATCTCTTTGATGTCCTTGAGCTTTTGTTCTCATAGATGAAGTTAGTTATTTTTCTACACATCCTATTTTTTATATTCAATTTAAATGCCCCTCATGGCAAGGACTGGTTTATTTTTCATCTTTATCTTTTTATCATGTAACACAAGACATTACATAGTAGGTGTTTGTTAAATGTTTGTTGAATTTAATTTAAATATCACATATATACATTCATATATATGTATGTGCACACACATACATATAGTCACTTGGACATACATCAACACTCCCAAGGGAGCCTTTAAAAGTGTCAAATATGTGGAAAAGGATACCTCTTTTGCCTTCTGTGGCATACTCCATGAAATTTATGTTTTTATGCATAATGTCTTTTTAGTAATTATAAATTATCTAACATCATCTCTTTCAGATACTTTTCTTCTTCTCTCTACTATCTCAAAATTACATATTGTTAGCTTTCCTCTGGTGCACTAGTGCAAAGTTCAAGTAGAATGTGTGTTGTGGGGGGAGGCTTATGGAGCATGCTTGTATATTCTCTCTTTCATATTCTGCATTTCACCTTGAATTTTCAATATTCCTTGACATATTGCTATGTGGAGTAATAATGCAGTGTCCTTTTGGCTTAGTAGTTGGCTACTGAATCTTCTTTTTTGGCCAAGAGGCCTGGCACCATATACTTTACTCTAACATTTGGCCATCTCTATTATTGAGACTGAAAACAATAAGATTTATCCACCTGTTGCAACTTCCCACTTATTTCTTTCTGAGTGCCAATTACTTTGCCTGCTTTAATAGTTTCCATATTCCTGTGATTGAGGTACCAGCTGCAGCTTGACAGTTTGTCACAAAGTGGGTCCCCTGATGGCAAGAAGAATGTTCTCCACCAGAATAAGCTGCTCTTCAGTGATGATGCCAGCTCATTTCAAAATGAATGGGAACTTAAACGCTTTGAAGAGAAATGGTGGCAATACAATTTACCTCATAGAAATTACATCTGGCAGAAATTTACATGCCAAATCTATGTCTACCTTTACTATACATACTATGCTGTTCAGGAATAATTCAAATAATTGAAAACAAAACTCCAATTATAATTCGACCTATTCTTTAAAACTGCTAGCAAGATTATGTGTTCTAATTTTCTCCATTGGGGTATTTGAACTATTTTTTTTAGTATATTGAAGAGCTGTTCTGTTCATCATTGGAAACTTTGTAGTATAACCCCACTCCTTGTTTCTCTCCTCCCCTATGGACAGGTATCACGAATTTATGACATTACATGAATTCTGACAAGATAATTCTAAAAGGCATACATCTGGATTTGTAAACTGGTGATTTTCTTCTCCAGAGCAAAACACCTGGAGATACAATAAGTAGCTGGCAGATGCAATCACATCTCCCACTGGCCATTTGAAATAAAAAATTATTGGATCCTTTCCTGGATAGATACACTTCTTGGCCATCTCAATACTTCCAGTTGTCATTGCAAATGCCTTTGGTCTACAAAAAAGTGGAGAGACTAACCAGAGAATGTGTCCACTTAAGTTAATTGTAGGTTCATAATCAACTGGACAGGCTGGGTACCCTTGCTATAGATCCTGATCATTTTTTTTCAGTATTTGTTTTTCTTACATTTTATAGAAATAATATAAAATAGAAAATAATCAGCAAACATTTATTAAACAACTAATATATGTCAGGTATTGTGTTCAGTGCTAGAGATACAAGGCATTCCCTGTCCTCAAGTAGCATACAGTCTAATGGGGAAGACAATATGCAAGCAAATATATAGATAGTAAGCTATATACAGTAGAAATAGGAAATAATTAACAGAGGAAGGCATTAGAATCAAAAGGTTTTGGGAAAGGTCCCATTAAAAGATGGTATTTTAGTTTCTACTTAAAGAAAGCCAGGAAATCAGTAGGCAGAGTTGAGGAGAGAGTATTCCAGGCATGGCAGACAGCTAGAGAAAATACCCAGAGTCTACAGATGGAGTATCTTGTTCCTGAAACTACATTGAAGAAGAAAAAATACTTATTGTTTTACATTCATCCTATATTTATGCTTTTTTGTATTTATCAGTCTCGTCTCTCCAGAAAAAAAATGATTATTTTAGTGTTATTTGTATCAGTGAGTGTTTAGCATGATATGTCTACTAAGTATTCAACAAATAAGTGGTCATAGGGATTATGTTATTTTCTGATTATTATATATATTTGAACTTTATCTTTTCCATTACATTTTAAAATTCTGGACAGAGATTATATCTTATTTTCTTATTTGACTAAGCAAAAATATTTGTTGGTTGGTTATTGTCCTTCATATAATGGAAGTGTGAATGTAATGAGAAGGACAGCTATGAGACATAAGGACACCAAAGCATAGACAAACCCATCATTTCTAAGACTTGATTCATTAAAATGCTGTCAGAATTGTAGAGGAGCACAAAAATAATTATAAAGTCAATGTGCATTTATTGAATACTTACTAGGTGTCAGACACTATTCTAAGTGCTGAGGATACAAAGAAATGTAAAAATACTACCTTTCCCTAAGAAGTGGACATTCTAATGAGGAAGACTTATAAGTAACTAGGTAACTCTAGATACTTTTCATGACATAGAATCAAATTACATTTTGAGCTACTTTGTTGCTTGTATTTTGATCCCAACAAAACCTAAGATTACATGTTTGTATGTTTGTTTTTCCCCCAGAACACTGAGAATGAGTCACCTCTTCCAAGGACTTAGTTTGTTGTATTGCCCCCCAAAAAGTGTTGTTATCTTTTTTAAAAAGTTAAAATATGGAGACTTTTTTTTCAATTCCAAATTATCTCCTTTTACCTACATCCTCTCCCAAACAATGAAAACACAAAGCTTATTACACAAGGGAAAAAAAAAAGCTTTTACACAAATAAAAACAGAACTTATTACAAATGTAAAGTCATGCAAAACAATTTTTCTCATTAGTCATGCCCCTCCACCCCCTCAAAAAAAAAGGCTAGAGAAAGAAATAAAGAGAAAAAAATAATGCTTCTGTTTGCGCTGAGTCCATTATTTCTCTATATGGAGGTTAATAACATGTTTCATTGGAACTTTTGGAATTCTATTGGATCATTATATTGATCAAAGTTACTCAGTTTTTCAAAGTTGATTAGTTTTATATTATTGCTTTGACTAAATAGATTGCAATCTGATGAATGTGAGGTGGTACCTCGGAGTTCTGATATCTTGTATTTCATAATTGTTAATGACTTACAGCATTTTTCATATGTCTATTGATAAATTTGGTTTCTTCCTCTGAAATTGCCTATTTATATTTTTGACCATTTGTCAATGGGAGGAATGACTTTTATTCTTATAAATTTGATTTAGTTCCCTATGTGTTTCAGAAATAAAATTTTTATCAAAGAAATTTGCTGCAAAGATCTTTTCCCACTTTTCCTCCTTTTCTTCTAAATTTAGCTGGATTGGATTTGTGTAAAAACTTTTAAATATTATGTAATCAAAATTATCCCTGCTTACCTCTTATAAATCTCTCCATCTCTTGTTTGGTTGAGAAATCTTCTCCCTTCCATTGATCTGACAAGTAATTCCTTCCCTACACCTGTAATTTGCTTACATTACTCTTTATGATACACTCATTTTGAGCTTATCTTGGTAAATGAGGTAAGATGGTTGTGCCTAATATCTTCTGTAGGACTACTTTCCAGGGTTTACAACATTTTTTCAAATAGTGAGTTTTTGCCTCAAAAGCTCAGATATTTGAATTTATCAAACATAGTTTACTCTCCTTATTTGCTTCTGTATTGTGTACCTAATCTTTTCCACTGATCAATCTATTTCTTACACAGGCCAAGTTATTTTGATGATTACAACTTTGTAGTAAAGTCTGAGAGGTGATGTTGCTGGGCCTCAGTCCTTTTTTTTTTTTTTTTTTTTACCAATTCCCTTGATATTCTTGACTTTTTTCCTTTCCAGATAAATTTTGTTTTTATTTTTCTAATTCTTGGAAGTTACTCTTTAGAATTCAATCAGCCTGTCAATGAATATGAAAATTAATTTTGTTGGTGTTGATCTTTCCATTATGTTAGTTTAGCCTACTTATGAGCAATTATTGTTTTTTCCAGGTATTTTGAGGGCAGCTCTGTAGTGCAGTGGATAGACCACCCGACCTGGAGTCAGGAAGACTTGAATTAAAATCTGGATTCAGATACTTTCTAGCTATATGATCCAGGGAAAGTCATTTAACTCTGTTTGCCTCAGTTTCCTTATCCATAAAATGAACTGGAGAAGGAAATGCCAAACCACTCCAGTATCTTTGCCAAGAAAACCCCAAATGGGGTCATAAAGAATTGGACACAACTGAAATGACTGAACAACAACAGGTATTTAGATCTGTCGTTGTTTGAAGAATCTTATGTAATTGTGTTCATGCAATTCCTTGTGTGTGTCTTGGCAGGTAGATTCTCAAATATTTTATACTACCTGTAGTTGTTTTAAATGGAATTGCTCTATTCTATTTCTTGCTACTGGATTAGTGTGGTTATTTTTTAAAGGAGGGAAATAAAAATAAATTGAGTGCCTGTTAGTCCTGCAATCCTATGTAAATCTTTAGTCAAGTACCATCCCTAATATGAGAGGTTTTCACTGCTGTAGTTCTCAATGGATGGTTTTGGGTGATATTCTCAGTTGTTCTTTGCTCTGCTACTGTTCCTTCTGCCGTTCATTGTTGCTCCTAAAAGGGGCCCCAAGTGTAATTCTCTTTCATTCAGCCATGGAATTGTTTGGCTAGCCAAGTCACATAACCCTTTCTGCCAAGACAATATTTCATCATTTCATCCTGGCTCTGTGTACTTTCTCCTTCCCTCCTTCCCCTCCCCCCTTACTCTCCCCTCTTTTTTCTCTCCCTTTCCTCTTGCCCAGCTCTTCTCTTCCCCATTATCTCTCTCTCTCTCTCTCTCTCTCTCTCTCTCTCTCTCTCT
>NW_027187293.1:4827933-4835913 GCF_028583685.1 Petaurus breviceps papuanus | reverse complement strand
CCCTCCTCCTCTCTCTCTCTCTCTCTCTCTCTCTCTCTCTCTCCCTCTCCCTCTCCCTCTCCCTCTCTCTGTCTCTGTCTCTCTGTTTCTATCTCTGTCTCTCTGTCTCTGTGTGTGTCTCTCTGTGTCTCTCTTTCTCTCTCCCCCTCTCTCCACCCTCTCCACCCCCTCATCTTCCTCTTCTATCCCTTTTCCCTCCTCCTCTCTCTCAACCCTTTCTCCTTCAACTTTACCTTTTCTCTTCCCTTTTCCTCCTTCTCCCCTGTTTTTCCTCCCTTCCCATTCTCCTCTCCCTTCTCAACATCTTCTGCCTCTTGCCCTTCTCTTTCTCCTCCTCCCTCCCTCTTTCCCTTCACCTTTCATGCACTTAATGTTTCTTCCTCCTTTACCACCCCATCTCCCCTCTCTTCCTCTCTCTTCCTCTCCTTGCCCTTTTCTTGTCTTTTCTCTTCCTTTCCTCCAACCTCCCTGTCTCTCACATCTTATTTTCTCCTATAAGCTTATTATCATCTCACTGCAGATAATACACAGATCAATATAGTCATCATCTTGTATCTCCTGCCACTTTGATCTGTTGTACATTTCAAACTAGATAGGATATACAGAAAACTCAACACATGCAAAGTGTAACTCATTCTCTTTCCCCCAAATCTGACCCAGTTTTTGAACTTTACTATTTCTGTAAAAGACATCACCATTCTTCCAATCTTCTAGGTTTGTAACTTCGAGCTGCCATAAAATCCTCACTCTTCTTCATCCCACATATAAAATCTGTTGCCAAATCTTGCCATTTCTACCTGTAAAGCCTCTCTCATATCTCACCTATTTTCTTTTTTTAAATTTTATTTTCTATAAAAATTTTCTATAAAAATATTTTAAATTTATGAAATAAAATGAGCATTTCCTTAATATAGTACAATAAAAAGATGACTACACATGAAACTGCAAACCTACTATGCACAACTTGCTGATCCTTTCAAATATACAACAAAATTATCATGTAAATTTCTTTTCTTCTTTCTCCCCACTGCCCTAGAAATGACTACCATTAGACACAAATAGATGTGTGTATGTAAAATTATTCTATACATGCTTCTATTTATAAGTTCTGTCTCTGGATTCAGAAAGCATTTTTCTTGATGTGTCCTTTATACTTAATTTGTGTATTTAAAATAAACAAAATAACTTATTTACTCAGTCATTCTTAAAACAGTATTATTGTTACCGTATACAATGTTTTCTTGGTTCTACCGATTTTGATCTTTACACAGCCATATATTTATTTATTTTTTATTATAGTTATTTTACTACCTCATATGTAAATTATTTACATGGACCTCATTATCATTCTCCTTTCTCAAGCCTCTTTTTACTTGAGTCCATGTTCCATACAGTTATCAAACTGATTTTCCTTAAGTTAAAATTTCCCCATGTAGGGGTGGCTAGGTGGTGCAGTCAATAAAGCACTGGCCCTGGAGTTAGGAGGACCTGAGTTCAAATCTGCCCTCAGACACTTAACACTTACTAGCCATGTGACCTTGGGCAAGTCACTTGCCCCCAATTGCCCTGCCTTCCCCCCTCCAAAAAAGAAAGCAAATAAAAAACATTTCCCCGTGTAACTCCCACACTTAATAAACTCCAGTGACTCAATATTGCCTCAATGATTAATGTTCTTTAACTTTTAAAGTCCTTCACAACCTCAATATATGTTACTCATTTTTCACTATGGTCCAACCAAAGTGACCTCTCTTTTCCTCTCAAAAGTTACTTCATTTTCTTGTACCTTGTCATTGAGCATTCCTCATACCTTAAATGAATTTTCCCCTCACTATAACCTCACAGAATCCTCTTCTTCCTCAAAACACAGTTCAAGCACACCTCTACAACAGAAGTTGTTAGCTGGCATCTATAAACATAAAAAATGGTAAATGCATTTCAATATATTTGGATTCTCCTAAATATTTTATTTTATGCATTTAAAAACAATATTCTGAGATGAATCCATTGGTTTTACCAGATTTTCACAAGGGTCTATGACACAGAAAACATCTAGAATTCTCATTCTTCATAGATCTCTTCCTGATTCATCCTCTCCTAACTCCTAATGACTTTCTTTTTTTATTACTTTTTTAACCATTGTGAGTTAATTCTTTTAACATTTATTCTGTACATGTATATTTGTAATCATTGTCTCTTTCATTACAATATAAGTTCCTTTATGTATTTGTGTATGTATTCTTTGTATTTGTGTCCCCAGGACCTAGTACATTGCCTGACACATAGTAAGTGCATAATAAAGGCTATTGATTTATTTGCCTTATACAGGTTAACTAGATAAGACTATAACTGATTGAAATTAATAGGTGAAGAAGAAAAAAGAGTTAAGGTTTTCTCACCTGGTAGCAAACTGCTGTAACTGGAAAGATAGTAATGCTTTCAATAGAAAGGAGGGAATCAGAAAGAGAGGCAGTTGAGAATTTACCAATTTAAATTGCCTTTGGCAGAACCAACTGGAAATGTGCAACAGGCACTTGGTGATATAGATGGATATTCAGGAGGCAGAATTAGAATCTTCACAGATCTGAGACTGCTCTGTATAGAGATGACAATTCAACCTTCTGAAGCAGATAGGATCATGAAGACAGAGAGCTGAAAGAGAGGAGCAGAAGGTCTAAAACAGAGACCTCAGAGACCTATATTTAGAAGAAGAAACATTGATGATTATTTTGAAAATGATTAAAAAGAAGTTGATAGGAAAGAAAAGAAGTATGAAAGAGCAACATCCAATTATCCAAGTGAGGAGAGGATTAGTCAACAGAATCAAATGCTGAAGAGTGAGTGGTTAAGAAGAATGAAAATGGGTTAGGAAAACTGATTCATCATTTATATCACTGGATTTCTTTAAAAAATCAAGAAGATGTTGGGAAACCTTGGGTAGTATAGTGTCAGTTGAGTGATTAGGTTGGAAATAAAATTATAAATTGTTAATAAATGAAGGATAGAGGAAAGGGAGGTACCTCTGTGTAGATTGATATTTATATGATATGAAAGGGAGGAGAAATAGCATGAAAACTTGAGAGGATGGTATATTCAAGTGAGGGTATTTCCATGATTGTGTATTCCTGGATATTTTTGTACACATCTGAGAAGGAATGTGAGAGATTAGAGGGAGTGGGGATGGTAGTGTGGGAAATTTCTTTAAAAAGATGGAAGGGAATGGCATCAGTTGTATATGTAGGTTGATTGGCCTTGCTAAGGAGAAGGGCTGCTTCATCAGAGACTATAATAATGAATGAAACAATAGGGGATGATGTCAAGAGATTGTGAAATTTAAAACATAAAAGAAAGTATCACAGTGAATGAATAATTTTTTTCAACAAATTATTAGAAAAAGTAAGAGGGAGAGAAGAAGGAGTTTTTCACAGTGCTTGGGGAGAGAAGAAAAAAGTTTATTACAGCGACTAATAGGAGAGTGTGATAGTCAATTTGGGAAAAATAAAAAAAAGATTGTGTTTCTGCAATGAAGGCTCAGGTGATGTTTGGTATTGTTTTCACTAATGGAAAAGTAACCCTCATAGTTTTGTTTGAGAGATCTGAAGCACATCACAGCTCTAGTGATGCAATATGAAATGGGGGACTTCTTTTTTTGAAACTGTCCCCTTTTCCCATTGTTCCAGTGCTTTGTCCAGGAGCAGACTTTCTGATTGTCCTTTTCAGGAGAGGTGAGACTCAAAATCAAGGATATATTTTCTCTCTCTGACTTCTGGGGAGAAGCACCATCCATTTGAGGGAAGAATCTTCAATTTATTAAAGAACTTTCCAAAGCTTTTCCATCTTGTCAGAACCTACTCTGATGGCTTTGTTGTGAATAATTCAGTCACTTCTATGTCATGAAGAGCTATTGGAATAGGAATGTAGTACTTATATAAGCACACTTATAAAGACAAGTTTTTTATTTTGCCATTGCCATTTTTTGATAACCCTATGGAGGATTTTATTGATCACCACTTCACTTTCTTCTCCTTAATAGTGCACTGTGGAATTTTGCCAGAAATTATATTCAGGATAGCCTGTCTGTATTTTGAAGAATAATTCAAAGGTAATAATGTGTAACCATGGCAAGGAAGACTACAGTCTTACCACCTTCCTGTCTTTGAAAATCAGGACATATCTATTTCTTGTTTTGCCATCCCATTCTCATTCTTCATGATTCATTGAAAAAAATATATATAAACAATTCAACTCAACAAGAGTTTTGTATACAAATACAACTCCAACCAAATCTGACTCTTTATCTAGTAGCCTGGGATGCTTTTCATATGGACCTTAGGATTAGAGCTTAATAGGTGCAGTTACATTTTCTGTTCCCTTCTTCTGCACAATCGTGGATTTCAATACCTTTTTAAGGATATCCATTCTGGTTTTCCAAGTCCAAATATTGTTCTGCTTGGAAGAGTAGTGTACCAGCAAACACCCTGGCATCCCCAGGATGGCTACCAACACAGGTTGCTAGATCTGCTTTTATAAAGGAAAGCAACTCAAAATGGGTTAACAGTCTTGCTTTAATCAAACATATGTCATTTACCTAGTTCAGGGGGAAAAGGTCAGCACCCCAAACTTCAGAGAATACAAACAAGTTACAAGTAGAAGTTACAAGCAGACAGAGAAACAAATCAGCAGACAGGCTTCCAGTTGTTCGACCATTATATCCATACCTAGTCAGCTACCAGAGAGGGAAGCACCAATATCTGGGTTTTCAAAGCTGGGGTCTTAATGTCTGCCCAGAGTCTCATCTGGTCAAATCATACAAATCTTCTCAAACTGATCGCCAAAACAAAACCTCACATCAGGGTATATCTAGCATTCTCCTGGATCAGAGAATGTTACAGCCCTCTTGACCCACTGCCCAATCAAAAACCAACAAGATGTGGGCATTCCTGAAAAAGAAGCCTCCTGCCACAGGCTCACATGACCACATTCAGCCCATTAGGAGGCAGAGTATATTTTCAAATCAAGGAAGGTTCTCAGAGTCACTTAAGCCTATCAAAGGGCCTAGGGGGAGGGAAGATCTTAGATTTCCATTCCCATAACAAGAAGAAATGAGCAAAAAGTGAGAATTGCACAACCTTGGCTTATTTCTATTGTTTATTATATTGGCAGTTTCATTCCATATTTGGATTTCCTCTTGCCCCCAAAATTTCTGAAAGATTTTTATTTATTGATCATAACTTTCAAGAGCTTCAGGTTTTTCTATGCTTTAGTTTCTAACACTTATTATAAGACTATGTTACTTCCATATTTGTTCTCTCTTACCTTGCTTTTGCTTTTATAGTCTACTTTATACATTTCTTGTCCAAATCAAAACTGGTTATTTGTTTGAACTTAGACCATCTGTTTCTTTAGTCCATGGCCCCTTTTTCTTCTTCATTGGAATTACTTCTATTTGTGTCACCAGAATTTTGTTTACAACATCTCATCCCTCTTGGACTGGGATATCCCAATTTAAAAAAATAGTCTTTGCAGTCTTCACCAGAGTATTCCCATATTTATTTTCCTCATATATTATGATCACTACCATGGAATGATCACTTTCTCAAAGGTTCTTATCATTGGCACTTAGCTCATCCTCATTGGTCAGAAATAAAGTCCAGCATATTAGCTGCCTTTTTTACAATCTCTAACTTTTGAAGAAAGAAATTATTACTAAAACAAGTCAATACTTAGGTAAGTGCTCTACTTTTTAAAAAAAAAATTTTTAAAGCAATTGGGATTAAGAAACTTGCTCAAGGTTACACAGGCAGGTGTTTCTGGGTGTGTTGCTAAGTGTCTGAGCCTGGATTCAATCCCCAGGTCATCCGACACTGGGGCCGATGCTCTTACTTGCTGTGCTACCTGGCCGCCCCAGTGCTGTACTTTTTGCAGAAATCCCAGGAGATGTGTCCATAGATGAAACCCTCCATTGCCATTCAAACCTCTGTGCCATGATGGTGGTCATTTCCTCTCACTTACCATCCATTTTCTTCTTCTGAGCTGTGTGGTTTGTAGTGTACTCTTCACATAATGTCTTTTCTATTCCTTCCTCCATTGAGGTCCATACCAATCCTGTCCACATGGATTTCCTAACATAAAATATATTCTTGTTAGCTTCTTCTAATATGCATTATTCTATCCTCCCCCTTTATTTAATCTTTTATCATTTTTCCATAACCACATTCTAGTTATGAATCATATCTCACTAATTCTCAGTAACATCTTTGAGGTTCAATTAATTCAACTAATTATTTAGTAAAACTGTGTGAATACTTTTTTAAGGACAGATATGGCCATGTTGTATTAGTGGAGTCAGGAAGATCTGAATTCAAATTTTACCTCAGACATGAAATATGTAAGTCAACTTAGTCAAGTCATTTGACCTTTGGCTTTTTTTAGCCTCAGTTTCTTCATCTGAACAAATGAGGGTAATAATAGAATCTACATCATAAATTTGTGAGGATCAAGTGAGATAATATAGCATGTCCCAAAGTTATTAGTGCAGTTTTAAGTTTTAATAGGTTTAAACTTCAGGGTGGCTAGGTGACCCAGTGAGTAGAGCACCGGCCCTGGAGTCAGGAGGACCTGGGTTCGCATCTAGCCTCACACACTTGACACACACACAAAAACTAGCCGTATGACTTTGGACAAGTCACTTAACCCCAATTGCCCTCCCCTTCCCCCTCCAAAAAGCAAAAACAAAAAATAAAACAAACAAAAAAAAGCTTTAAACTTCTTAAGCTTTAAGGACTTAAAACTGCACTAAGACTTTTAGGACCCCCCTACATATGTACAGTGCATTGCAAATGTTAAGGCACCATATACTTGTTAACTCTTTTCATTAATGATATAATCATTGCCCTTGTTAGTGTTTTGAGAATTTAGGTCATTCTTTAATCAAGGAATACAGCAACACTAATGAATGAGTTAGAATAATTTAATGATACTGAACAGCCAAGTGCCACATAGAAGAGTACACCTATACAGTCAGGTATACAGTTGTCTGTTGCCTTTCCTGCCCCTACTATCATATGATACAAAATTCTGAGTGGTAACTCTGAATAATACTGAAATGCAATCTTCTGTCTAAGTATCATAATCTCAGAAGGCCTGGATTTACACAGAAATTTCAGATGTGTCTGTGGTGACAACTGTCACATGGAAGGTGAACTAATGGGGTCAAAGAGTGTTGACTGATAATAAATGGGAAAAGTTTCCAAAAATTAACCCAGAGGGTATATTCAGGATGAGGAAAGTGGAATTTTAGCCATGCCACATAAAGCTTGCTAAAGAGTTCCATTTTAAGGGGCGGCTAGATGGTGCAGTGAAGAGAACACCAGCTCTGGAGTCAGGAAGGACCTGAGTTCAAATCCAGCCTCAGACACTTAACACAAAAAGCTAACCATGTGCCCTTGGGTGAGTCACTTAATCCCAACTGCCCTCCAAAAAGCAAAATAAAAAAAAGAGTTTCATTTTAAACCTTAAGTATCCCTGAATTATGTAATAGGATATTGTTGTATAACCTCTCTCAGCTCTTCACTTAGATATGATCTTTATGAATTATTAGTCCACTCCCCTTATATTTTATATTCTTTGTTATAGCTGCTACTCTGTGTGATAAATATCTGGCCTACTGAATATATGTGGGCAGTTTTCTCTTTCCTCTTTAATTTTCTATTTTAAAACTTTAGGGGCAGCCAGGTAGCACAGCGAGCACCGGCCCCAGTGTCAGGATGACCTGGGGATCAAATCTGGGCTCATACACTTAGCACCCACCCAGAAACACCTGGCCATGTAACCTTGAGCAAGTTACTTAACCCCAATTGCTTTAAAAAAAACTTTATTACATTTCCCCCAGAACCAGGCAAATATATTGGTGTTCCCATATTCTTTATTTTTAAATCTTCCTTCCTTCCTTCCTTCCTTCCTTCCTTCCTTCCTTCCTTCCTT
>NW_027187293.1:4795942-4827923 GCF_028583685.1 Petaurus breviceps papuanus | reverse complement strand
CCTTCCTTCCTTCCTTCCTTCCTTCCTTCCTTCCTTCCTTCCTTCTTTCCTTCCTTCCTCTGCCTCTTGGGAATTCTAATCAGCAATGGAAAATGTAACTTTCTATTTTGAAGTTTATTTCATCCTCTTTTTGCAAAGAATAATTTCCCTCAGATTATATTATTTGTTGGAGTTACCAGTTTACTATGAAAAGAATATCTCCTTCTGTCTGTTTCTGTCTCTTCTCTCACCTCTCTTTCTCTTTGCATCCCTGCCTCCCATATATAATGCACCCCAATCATTTTAAATGGTAAACAGTATGGTCTAATTGCTTTAAATTTGGCCTAAATGTACTATTGACATTGATTATATTAGGGTCTCCAATATATAATAAAGTGTGTCTGTGTATGTGTGTATGAGAGAGAGAAAGAGAGAGAGTATGCATACATAAATGCATAAATACATACAAAGATAGATCTGTTGAATCATAACTTGGACCTGAAATCACTTTTCCAACTACCAAAAAATTAAACTATTACTGAAGAATTTCTTTTTTCTTTTGAGGACGGAAAGCAGGGTAATTGGGGTTAAGTGACTTGACCAAGGTCACATGGCTAGTAAGTGTGTTAAGTGTCTGAGGCTAAATTTGAACTCATGTCCTCCTTATTCCAGGACTGGTGCTCTATTTGCTGTGCTGTCTAGCCACCCCTAGTGAAGAATTTTTATTTATAGCATTAGTTTTTATCAGGATTTGGAAGATGATTAAGATGTCCTACGTCCCAGTTAATAGCTATGTAGGAAAGATCAGACATTTTTCTGTTACTAAATTCTCTCCATGTTCCTTTGAATTTAGAACTCTTTTTTTCCCTTTTTTTTTTCCAACATGGGTTCTAGGATGTTCATGCCTTGTGCCACTAGATGGTGCTTTTCTGTGTCAATATGTTGTCAAGGGTGAGTAAAGGAAAAGAAAAAGAATAGATATCTGAATTGTCAATGATAATTATAACACATTCAGTGTTTTGTTATACAGATATATATTTTTTCTAAATAAAAACCTTCTCTCAAAATAATTTTCTCATGTTGATAGAATAAGTTTTACTGTCTCCATTTTACTGATGAAAACTGAGGCTTAGGGAGATTAAGGGAATTATCTATAGCCACACAACTAGTAGCATGTACAGTAAGAATTTGCACTCTGTTCTCTTGATTCCATACATATTACTCTTTCCAAATTATCACATTATCCAAACTTAAAGTTATGAAAACTTGGGAACATGTAAAAATTACATTATAATCTGTCATGGAATCATAAACTTCAGAGAAGATTGAGTGAAAGAAAATTGATTTTACTTCAGTATTCACACTGTTATAACATATACCTTATTTATAAAATAACATTATTTATATTATGATTCATTTATATAATAAACATGCATTATTTTTAGCAAGCAATTTTTATTTTATTAATTTATATGGTCTTGAACCAACTATTCACTGCCTCATCTTAATCATTTTTTAGTCTCATTGGAATTCCTTCTTTGTTCCTTATTCTTTATAACCTTAAAAATTCAGTAATTGTTTCCTAACTCCTTGGAACATTTCCATATTTTTAGTTATACTTGTTAACTTTTGCCTTGCAGATGACTTTAAAAATGTGTTCTTTTGCCCTGTTTCTTAGGCAAAGGAGCAGAAAATGTCCTTTGAAACACCCACCTATTATGAAGGTTGTAATATGGCAATGATATTTTGTGGTCATGTTTGCCTTGGCAGATGGTACATAAATTTGAATTAGGAGAGTTAGATTGTACTTTAAAAACTTAGAGAGTAATGAATATTGGCAATCTTTGGGTAATATGCAGGTTTTCAAGAGGTTTTTTGTTGATTTAAAAAAATTCTTAGCAATTGTTCTATATTTTTCCTAGGTTAGTGAATTTCATCACTTAAAAAAAAAAACTAAAACCCAGTGCTAACTGAGGTCATGTGCCATGGGGAAGGGTGGAGAGTTTAAAAATAAATGTAAAAAAATTCAATTGAAAAATTATTTGGTTTTAAATATTATTTTAATTTATTTCAGTAAGTATTTTCCAATTACATGCATAGTATTTTTTAACAATCACTTTAAAAATATTTTTCAGTTCCAAATTTTCTCCATACCTCCCACTTTTCTCCCCTCCTTGAGAAGGCAAGCAATTTGATTTCATTTAACTGTATGAGCTCCTGTAAAACATATTTAAATATTAACCATGTTGCAAAAGAATAGACAAAATAAACAAAAATATTTTTAAAATATGCTACACTGTCCATTCACAGTTCATCTGTTCTCTTTCTGGAGGTGGATAGCATTTTTCATCATGAGTCCTTTGAAATTGCCTTGGATCATTGTCTTGATCAAAGTAGCTAAGTCTTTTACCATTGATTATCATTACAATAATGGTACTGTATAAAATGTTCTCCTGGCTCTGCTGACTTCACTGTGCATAAGTTCATCCATGTTTTCCCAGGTTTTTCTTAGACCATTCTGCTCATTATTTCTTGTAGCACAATAGTATTCTATCTGCAATCATATACCACAACTGGTTCAGTCATTCCCTAATTTATGTGCATCCTTTCAATTTCCAATTCTTTGACACCAGAAAAAGAGCTGCAATAAATATTTTTCACAGATAGGTTCTTTTCTTTTATCTCTTTGAGCTACAGACCTGATCAGTACCATCAACAGAACTTAGGAGAGAGAAATAAAGTAAAACCAGATAAAAGCCACTTTCAAGGAAGTCCTGAAAGAATATCAGGTCAATTTCCCATAGAATTGATGCTCAATACAAAAGACAACCACAGTGGCTTAACATTAGGGGTTCAGAGAAACTGAAATAACAGTCCAAAATCAGTTCATAAGTAAAAGTAGAGGAATCAAAAACCAAAGATGATTAACCTCATTTAGAAAGAAAATGTGAACTCAATGTCTCCAAACTAGCCTAAGTTTCCAAAAAAAAAAAACATTAAGAGAATATCCTAGGATTCAGATATTAGGATAGGTTAAATAAAGCTCAGAATCAGGTTTTGCTACATGTGCCAGAAATAGCACCCCTTTGTATCTCTGATTTTGACATTACCTGCCCACAAGAAGGTGCCCCTGAAGGAAAGGTTTCGGCACTGGGTTTATGATGAATGTGCTATGAGAGGAAAAAGAGAAAAATATTGACACTGGGTATAGTCCACATATGCATATGCATATATACATATATATACAGATATACATATACATATGTGTGGATATATATTCACACATACATATGTATGTGGATACATATGCACACATATATACGTATGTATGTGTGTATACCCCAAGCATATATACATATATGTGTATATATGTGTGTGTCTGTGTGTGTATTTAACCATAGGCATACAATGAAATATGATAGGATACTGAAACAGCTGTGAAGCCAAAGAGAGAGAGAGATCTGAAAAATCACTGAACATTGCCTAAAGCATGACCTCATATGGTACAATCTAATTGGTATCTGTGAAGAAAGCTACACCAGCTGTTATATGTTTAGTATAAAACTGTAAGAAATGGAACTGCTATTTGTAAATAAGAATTTTGAGCCTGATGTGAGCTATAAACTGCAAAACCCCCCTCAAATTTCAAATATATATTAACAGATTAAATATTTATTTCATTGAACTTTCTAGATGATGATGATGATGATGATGATGATGGGAGAGAGAGAGAGAGAGAGAGAGAGAGAGAGAGAGAGAGAAAACATGCAATTCTGAGTCACTGAACAATGTCATTTAGGAAACTAAAAACAATTTGTTGTTGTTAAGTCATGCCTGATTCTTTGCAAACCCATTTGGGGTTTCTTGGTAAAGATATTGAATAGTTTATCATTTCCTTTTCCAGCTCATTTTACAGATGAGGAAATTGAAGCAAAGAGGGTTAAATGACTTGCCCAGGGTCACATAACTAGTAAGTGTCTGAGATCAGATTTGAAGTCAGGGAGATAAGTCTTGATTCCAAACTCTCACTCTATCCACTGTGTCACCTAGCTACTCCCAAATTGAGAACAAATGCAACTGAAATCATATACAGCAATTTAATAAATTAGATCGGGAAAGCAAATGAATTTTTGCATGCAGAGTTGTTTGTATCTTTTGTTTTTTTTGCTTACATTCCTATTATTTTTTCCTTATTCAGTGGGTTTTTAAATTCTATTTCATTTTCAGTTCTATACTCTCCCCACTCCCACCATTCTCCCATCCATTAAGAAGATAAGAAAGAAAAAAATCTATAACAAATATCAAGTCATGCAAAACAAATTTCCCAATTATATTCCTTAGTATAGCAAGAAAAATAAAGTAAAAAATATGTCCTTTGTATTTACTCTGAGTCCATTGGTTCTGTCACTGAAGGTATATAGCAGTTTCGTCATGAGCCCTTTGGAATTCTAATAGCTCATTGTACTAATCAATTATAAAGCCTTTCACAATATTTCTATCACTGTTTAAGTTGTTCTCTTTGATTGGCTCACTTTATTTTGCATCAGTTCTAATAAGCCATGCCAGGTTTTTCTGACACCATCCCCTTTGTCATTTTTTACAATACAACAGTATTTCATCACATTAATATACCACAACTTGTTTAAAAATTCCCTATTTGGTAGGCATCCTTTCAGTTTCCAATTCTTTACAAGTGCAAAAAGGGTATAAATAGATTAGATAGATAGATAGATAGACAGACAGATAGATAGATATAAATATAGATGTAGATAATTTATTTATTTTAATACACATGAACCTTTTTCTTCTTTCTTTGATCTCCTTCATATATAGACCCAGTAGCAATATTGCTGTGTTAAAAGTATATATAATATGATAGCCTTTTAGGTATAGTCCCATATTTCTTTTAACAATGTTTGGACTATTTCACAGTTTCACCAAACCTGCGTTAGTGTGACTGTTTTTATATATCCCCCAAACATTTGTAATTTCCCCTTTTTTTTTTCATCACAGTCAATTTGATGATTATAAAGCACTACCTCAAACTTCTTAAATTTGCATTTCTACAATTTTAGGGATTAGAACTTTTTTGACATGACTGTTGATGGTTTTGATTTCTTCCTTCTGAAAACTGCCTTTCATATCTTTTGAACAGTTATTAATTGGGGAGATAAGGCGTGACTCTTCCAATAAATTTGGCTTAGTTCCATGTATATTTTAGAAATCTTTATCAGATAAACTTACTGAAAATATTTATTCCCAGTTCCCTACTTTTCTTCTAATTTTACTGGAGCAGTTGTGTTTGTGCAAGACCTTTCAATTTTATATGCTGATATATTTATTTTACCTCCCATGAGCCTCTCTATGTCTTGTTGGTTCACAAACTCTTCCCTTACACATAGATGTGACAAGTAATTTCTTCCATACTCCACAAAATTCCTTGTGATATAACCCTTTATGTCTTAATTATGTACCCATTTCGAATTTGTTTTGCTGTACGGTATGAGAAACTCCTCTATGCCGAGTTTCTGCCAGATGATTTTCAAATTTTTCCAACAGTTATTGTTCTAGATTTTGGAAAGTGCTACTCCTCTTCACAGAAGAGGCTGGAGATTAGGCAGGAGACAAATGAAGCTTGAGATAAAGGTTACATTGCCAGATGGTAAGGTAGGAAGATGGGAGGCACAGTTTCACTACTTTCCTCTCCAAAGTCTGGAAATTAGATAGGATATGTTATAGCAGTAGACAATGCAGCAGGAGATGAAAGTCAAACTTGCAGTAAAAGCAATTTTTTTCCTGAAAAAGTAGTCTATATTTTTATCTTGATTCATGATATTTTAAAGAGATTTTTCAGAAAGCTAACTCCCATCTCCCCACCCCACCTTTTCCCATAAAGAAAGAGGGAATTTAGGGAAAGGGGGGAGAGAGAAGCACCATAAGGGGAAATTCACACATTTCCATAAACTTAAAGACAAATGTATAGAAAGGCATCTGATGTATTTTCTGGGTAAGGCCTTGATCAGGGTACTCAATCCTTTTGGTAGCACACTCTATGCTGCCCATAAATAGAGAAAGAAGTATCTTTAAATTAATATTTCCATGGTGAATGAACAGTCCAGAAACCATCATTTCAAATGCTCAATGAGGCCCTGTGTGAGTCCAAGGTGCAGAAGTTGTGTCCGGGAGAGATTTTCTAAGTGAGGGAAGGCCCCAAGCACTTTCTCCCATGACAGTTCCAGAAGTACAAAATCTACCAATTTTTCTCTTCCTCTTTACTTGAGGAACAGGCACAGCAAGAGATGGAAGAACAGAGGTGAAAGGGAACTCCTACCTTTTATTCACTCAATGCTTCTTTTTTTCCTATTTTTAATCTCTTCCTAGACTTTATGGATCTTTATGTTGGTATGTAATTAGTTGGTTTCCTAGTTTTTTTTAAGCTGCATTTCTAGTTAATTGATTTTTATTTCTCTTTTTCAATAAAAGTTTTAGAGATAAATTTTCCCATATATACTAAAGTAATGCTCTCCCCTAAATGTCTGTATGTTGTCTGAGTGTTTGATTTATTCTTTGACCCATTGATTTTTCAGATTAAATAAACCTCCAGTTTATTTTTATTTTTTTTTCCAATGGCCAGAAAAATAATTGATGCTGAAATGCCCTAAATATGAATAATTTTGAAAAATTTTCTAAGCTGATGAAGAATGAAATCAGCAGAACCAGAACAATTTATACCATAACTGCACTAAAGAAAGAATAAACTTTAAAAGTTACAAGAACAGGGCAGCCAGGTGGTGCAGTGAGTAAGAGCACCGGCCCCAGAGTTGGGATGACCTGGAATCAAATGTGGTCTCAGATACTTAGCACCACACCCAGAAATAACTGGCTATGTAACCTTGAGCAAGTTAGTTAACCCCAATTGCTTACAAAAAAAGTTTCAAGAACTAAGATCAATAAAGGGACCATTCATGATTCCAGATGAAGTGGTGACACATACCATCTAAATCCTGGCAGATGGTAATGGATTTAGTGTGCAGAATGAAACTTACCTATTTTTATACACAGTCAATGAGGGAATTTGTTTTACTTGACTATGCATATTTGTTACAAGGAGTCTGTTTTTCTTCTCTTATCTTAATTGGTTGAAGGTGTGAGTGAGCAAAAATTAAAAAAAAAACTTCAAAAGTAGAAGGGGAGTTTCTACAGATATGGAATCATGTAAAGTCTTTTTAAGTGGGCATGTGACTGGATTAGTTTAATTGTTTGGCTTTTTTATATGGGAATTCTTCTAGAATGGCAGTAATGTACACGTGTTATATAAAAACAAACCTGTCCATAAATAACCAAAAACAAAAACAACTTTACTAATCATCCATTGTAAGTGCATCAGTTTTGTTCTGTTTATAGAATAAATTGTGAATTAATTCTCTGAAACTTAGATAATCTATTTTTGTAGTATCCCCATGATACATCAATGTAGAGTCCCTATTAAAAAAAGATTAGTTTTTCATCACTTGTTTGTACTGAATTCACACTGGCTTCATGTACCTTCTTTCCAAAGTGCCCACAAACATTCTTCATAATCTATAACTCTAGAATAAATCTTAGATCCCTTAGAGAATCTTCTGTGAGGCCATTATCATACATCACAGAGTACTTAGGGATGAGTAAGGTATAAAAAGACTGGGAAGTGAGGAGGAGCTTATGAAGGACTTTGAATGTCAGTGTATTTTATATTTGAACCGGAAGATAATAAAGACTCACTGGAATTAATTAAAGTGCGGGGGGAGAGGTTCATGGTCAATCTTTGCTTCAAAAATAACATTTTAGGGGCAACTAGGTAACATAGTGAATAGAGTACCAACCATGGATTCAGAAGGACCTGGGTTCAAATCTGGCCACAAGACACTTGCCACTTACCTAGCTGTGTGACCTTGGGCAAATCACTCAACCCTGTTTGCCTCAGTTTCCTCACCTGTAAAATAAGATGAAAAGGAAAGACAAACCACTTCAATATCTTTACCAAGAACACCACAAAGAGTTATGCTTTATTGAAACAATCAAAAAACAACAATTCCCCTTTCCTCCCCTCTTCATAGGGAGCATTTGTTGATATATATGGGCCAAGTTAATATTTTTTCAGCATATGTATGTATAGCAGGACATACAGCTTTAGGTTTCACTTATTTTGGAATCTTTCTTTTTGACTTCTTTTGCTATGCTGCAAGTGTTTATTTTGGTGACAAGCATTTAATGTCAGGCTAAAATTATGGAAAGAAGGAGGAAAATGATTAAAGAAAGTAAATAGAAGGAACATAAGGAAGAATAAGGTGGTGGTTATGTTTTTATATGTCATCTATATCCATCACTGTAAATGGGCTATTATAAATGACTAACAAAAGTCACTACACCATTTATTTAAGAGGTATTGTCAAGGGAACTGAATTTAATGATCTTTCTCCAACTTCAAATCTGACTTTGTGAACTTTGTAAATCACATTTTATTACTATTTCTGCTTTTTCCTTGGAAGTATTCAAAAGTGTACACAATTTATAAGGTGTGTTGTTTTAATATATTGTTATTTATGAATCCTAAATGTCTTTGGCAAGGTAACTAAAGTATTCAAAGGAATAAAAAAACTGATTTTCTGACATCCTGCCAAAGTGCCACTACGATTATAGGCCCTGGAGAGAAACAGTAATAAAGACCAATTTAATGTGTAGTCTGAAGAAGCATGTTTGATCTGAACATTTTTTCACATTAATAAATGAAATTTCTAAGGAATGTAAATTATAAAACATCTAAACTACTATTACTAGTATCTTTAATAGCCTACTTTATTTCTGGGAATTATATATTCTAGATCTCATTTTGTCCAATGCTTTGAATGTCTGATATCCTGTTAAATTTAAATATCTATAGATGACATTATCTTTGTAAGAATTTAGCATCAAATTAGTTGTGAGGGATTGCCTTTGAAATAGCCACATTAGATATTTTCTTCATGAATAGTATGATGAAAGGCCCATTGTTGTTCTGATGGGTATGTTGTGGTTATCTGTGATACCAAAAGGAGTGAATGTGACAGGAAATTAATTTTATTTATTCATATGGATTTGTGTATTTTTTATTGATATAGCATATGAACATTCATAATTTTGTACCAAAAATTTTAAAAACTTTGACCTTTCCTATAAAAATTCATAGTAATAATTGATTTGTCAGTAATGACAGGACAATTTACAGTCACTTTCCTTTTGCTATTAGACAATTTTTTAATGAAAAAAAATGTGGACTTCTAACAATTGATTTTGGGGGGAACCAAAAAGAAATTGGGCAGGAGGAGTGGTTTAAAACAGATTCAATGGAAACCCCTCCCCACTTTTTTATTAAAATGGTGATAAGTTTCTAGATCCCAACATTCATTGATGTTAAATCTCATTCCTTTGTAGGTAGAATAGAATGCATTCTGGTAGGGTTCGCATTTAATTGTGCAAGGTAGCAAAAAAATGAACTTAAGTTGGATATGTTGATAAGATTTGTTTTGCTGTTTCATGTAACTAATAGCCCTCAGAAACCCACAATTCTAGAGTTCTTGATTTTTCTCAGAAGACCACTTATCAAAAGCATGACTAGGTTATTTTGGAATAATCTTTATCATCTGTTTCTGAATTTAGGGGAAAAAAAAGATGAATATGTACTTTTCATCATCACTCTAAGATGTGAAGAAAACAACTTCAGCTGTGACTATGTGTTGCTCACACATGCTGCTTTCCAAAGGAGAAAAATGTGTGAATGGAGATAATTTCTATGAAATGAAATTCACAGGCTACATGATGACATAGAGATTATACTCCAGAATATTTTTCATCAAATGTTTTATACTTTTAGGTATAAGCTTGAGCTTGAACCATTCCTTTGTATAGAGGAAAGTGGGGAAGTTATTCAGTCAATAAACAATTACTTCATTTCCTACTATGTACCAGATATTATGCAGAGCACTGGGAAGACAAAAGAAAGGTAAAACACAATTCCTGCCCTTAAGAAAATTATAATGTAATGAGAGAAAACCACATACAAAAAAGGCACTAAAAAAGGGGTAGGGAGTCTAATGGAATGTTCCAGGGAGTATAGACTGGTGGTTATTTAAAACATGACTGTCCTGGGGGCCCTCCTTACTTGGAGGTCCTGAGCGGAGTTCTCTGCTCTCCATCCTCCAATCAAGGGGAGGATGGGGCCTCAAGGACAGCAGGTAGTGGCCAGATGTGAGTTGAAGGACTGAAGTGGATGAAAGGATTGCTAAGACATAATATAGAAGTCCCAAGGAGAGTAGCCTGGTGAGAAATGAATGTTATTTGTTGCATCCTACATTGTAACTTTAGCAAGAAATCACACAAAGACTTGAGTGCCATTCTTATAAAATATGCAGATAATAAAAAGGGGGGAAAATAATTTTTGACTAGTAGGATCAGTTCAAATTTAAATATATATACGCATGTATGCACATGTACACATATATACACTTATGTATATGCACATATATGTATATATATGCTAGAAACTTTTACTCTATCAAGAAAAAAAATTGAGATAAACATAAAGCAATTTATGTTCAAATTTTTTACTTTTAAAATACAGTATGAATGCCATATAGCAGTAACTGCATAATAGAGACTACTTTCACAATTAAAGTATGAGTTGACTGTTTGAAGTAGATAATATGTATGTGTACACATAAATTTCATTTGAGATGACCACCATATTCGAAGTCACTTAGGTTTTTAATGACAGTCATCCTTGACCCTTTCTTCTACTTAAAGCTGTATGTATTATCCATTGCCAAGTTCTAGAGATTCAGATTTTAAATATCTTTTAATCAATCTAGTTCAGACCCTTATTATGTCTTGTATAGATTATTTAAATGACCTTCTTAATGATTTTTCTTTCATTCTTTGGTATCTTCTCTCTCCAATGTATCCTTACAACAATTTCTTAAATTATTTTCTATGGCATAGATCCAACTGTGTCTTTCTTCTGTTTGAAAAATGATAGTGGCTTCCTGTATCATTTAGAGTAAGATGCAGAGAAACTTCTGGCATTCAAAGCTCTCTATAATTTGGTTCTAATCTACATTTCCAGGTATATTTCACATTATTCCTCTTTCACACACTGAACCACATTGTTCTACCTGTTCCTCTCTTGACCAGAAACCCTAAAGGCCATTCTTTGCCTCATTTCTTACCTAGCTTTAATCTTTCAAAGGACATTGCCTTAAACAAACTGAGACCTGGGAAAGACCTTATCGAGTCATCTCCAGTTGTCCTAATTAATATCTTGCCCCTGGACCTAGATAGCTCCGGAGGAAAGAATGAGGATGGGACTTTGCCCAACCCTGCCTTACTTAAATCCAATTCACTTGCAAGTCATGACATCACCTTCCTGATGTCATGATCCTCTTTGAGAATGAGGATCAAGCAACATCTTTTCCACAAACTTCACATATTATCTCTGTGCTCTGTCCCCTTATATAAACCATCTGTCATGCATATAAATATACTCTTAATTCCTACATGTCAAAATTCTTAACTTTCTCCAAATCTCAAATACATGGGGATTTCACTGACCCTGTGCCTTTTTACTGCTCTCTCCAAATTGTTTGTATTCACCTATCTGTACAAATATCACTTCCTCTATAAGAATGTCAGTCTATTCAGGGTAAAGACTTTCATTTTTGTCTTAAAGTTCCTTGCACCTAACCCAGAGAATTATGTAAAGAATATGCTTATTGAAATAAATTAAATTTGCTATAGTTGCAAATGAGAAAAATAAATTGGAAGTTAATCTAAGTGAAGTTTTAGTAATTTTAAAACAATTTTAAGCAGTGATGAAATAGTAGCTCACAATTACATAGTACTTTATGGTTTAAAAAATATATCCTAATGATGGTTCAATGAGAGAGGTAGTGCCCATTTTATACATGAGGAAATTGAGGCTTCTAAAAGGGTAATTGATTTGCCTAGAATGAAACAGCGTTGTTGAAGTAAATGCATAGCTACCTAAGGTGACATTTTAAAGGGGATGACACCCATATATATATACATATGTTCTGATATATGTATTTTTGAAGTAATACTTCAAAGACTCTCCTCCATGTTTAATATCTATCTAGCGCCTACTCATCTGTCATAGTCTACCAACTTCTTTGACCTTGTAACCTGAAGTAATCTCTTGCTCAGTTCTGTCTGTATAATTCAGTTCACACTTAATAATATGCTTCCCTATGACACTTCTATTATTGTCTTGAATAGTTCTTTTCTCCATTTACCTACCCCTCAACTTTTTGCCTATTCAAATGTTTCCCAAACTGTGTTATACACTTCTTCAGAAAAGGTACTATAATTTCCATGGATTCTTTATATCCAGTTGACCCAATTCATCCTGAGTTATTTGTAATCAATATTTTCATACATATTTCAGGGAAATATATAGTACAGGGTAGTATATATACATATATGTATAGGTACATACACATATATATATATAATACATATATCTAAAATAGGATAGTCTTTTATTTTACTCCATAGAAATTTCTAAAGAACTCACAGTAACCTATAGACAATTAATGAAATTTCCTTTCTTCTCTAAGGAGTCCCAGTGTTCCCCAGCCTCCACTATCCTGTGGTTTGTACTTTCCTTAAAGTTGATATTGGGACACCTAATAATGTACTTGTGAGTTATGTCTCTCACACCAAATACCCACATGGGAATTCAAATTAATGGCACTACATGGAGGATGTGGTATCCCCAGAAGGAAATGAAGAGAATCGTTGGAGAGATAATTCCCTTCCCATGAGACTCTTGTCGTCTGAACATCTCAGGAAATAGCAGAAGCCATAGCACAAGTCAACAAGCTTTTGTTGAGTACTTACCATATACTTAGTCTTTTCCCCATGTCCTAGCTTTAGTCTCTCTGTTCATTCAGCTTTGTATGTTGGAAGAAGAAACAAGCACTACTGTCTTCTCACTAAAAGGCCAGGAAATATCCATTCTCTAACTTTAATCCTGGATTTTTGGATCATGTTTTCCAGTCAATATTCTCTCCTTTATTTTTTAGGAAATCTCACTGTTTAGTCCCATACTTCCCCTTTACACCGATGTCATATCTGTGGGTGAAACAGGGAACTTTAACCAAAAAGTCAAGGATATAAAAATACTTTTAATTTTCTAAATTATATGGAAAACTAATTTGGATTGTCATTTTTATTATTCTTTAAATTTGAATTAGATATTTAATATTGAATTTAAGAAGATACATGGAAAGGTTAAGTAGTCTTCTCATCCTGTAGTAAAGGAGCATACTATTTTAAATTATACAAGTAAAGTTTAGAGATTATTTTCAAGGGTTTCAGAGTTGGCCTGAAACAAACTTCATAATTCCACTCTATTCCATTTTGCTCTTTTACTTGAATGAACTCAATACTGTATAGTCTTCATGAACTTGAACATTTTTATTATATTACTTTCAGTTTTCCTCCAGACTGGACCTACTCTCAATAAATAAGCCTTATTATGCAAAATTTTTATCTACTTAGTAGCTGTTTTGAATATTAGTTTTCTTAATATGATCTCTAGTTATAGAGTCTGACCTGTGTTAAATTTGATGGGAGAATTGCCTCATGGTTGGACCTATGCACAGCAATTCTTGCACACTCAAAAACAGGTATATGATGATTTATTATAGGGATTTTAAAGTATTAGATACATATGTGTGTACACGTATTTTTAAATATACATGCTTATGTGTATATGTATAAAAGGTTAGGTGAAGAAACATAGAATATGTGCATGGTTTCATTTGATATCTGGGAATGTAATGGTTTTGTAGATTTGGACAATTGTCAACCAACTTCAATTAGAACTTTTATAAGTTATCTTGGAAAGGGTCATATAAGTTATTCTTAGGTAATCTTTTGGCGTTATCTAGTCTACTCACCTATTTTAGATTACTATGCCTGGATCATTCCAAACTGACAGATGGCACTTCTCTTCATATAGATCCCCTGAGAAAGATTGCTCAACTTTCATTGTCTGCATTGATGTGCAAATATGTGTATGTATTTTCATGCAGAAGAAGTCATTCTATATAAACAATAAAGGGGGAAATGAGGATAACCTTTAAAGCTGTTTTAGCTCAGCTTCTCCCAAAAATATGAGGAGACTCTGTTTTGTTTTGTTTTTTTTCCAGACATATGAAAGTGGATTCCTACTCTCCTACAAAAGAGGTCTTTTCTAGGATACCAAATCAAATCCTAGACTTACTCCTAATTTGCCATTCTGCTTCTTCTAAGAATGTTATTAATAGAAAAATGTAGAAGTGCCTCACTGTGATAGTCAAAATCTGCTAACAAAGAGGTGGAAATAAGTGAAGGAAAACTTACAGTTGCTTAACTTATTCTTCTAGTCATCTATTACTTGCTTGTCAATATTTTTTAAAATATTAAAACGTATATTACATTGTCATTTGATGATATGGATGTGTAGTATATAAAATTCATTCTATTTGACAAAATACTATCAGTTTTGGTAAACTTTCTTTTATAACTTGTGGTGTCTTTCTGAAAAGTAGCAGATTTTCATTCATCATACGAAGCATAACCATGCTTTGTCAGTTTCACTTTCTGGCTCTCTTCTACCAGAGAGAACTTTTATTCTTATTCTTACCAAGAGTAGAAGGAAATGGGGATATAAAAATAGATTACATTTTACAAGCCTAACCATCCATTTAATAATGCATATTTGTTGTGTGGATTTTTAATGTAAGGTTTCTTAATTTTTTAACTGTCTGGAAATACTAATGTTAGTATTTGGTGCATTTAGTTATAAACACTAGTACATTTATGTAATGCTTATCTTTATAATAGCTTGACTTTTTGAGAGGTGCTGATTGTTGCTGTGCTGTTTAATCATATGAGTCACTATCTTTGTTGCTGACCTTCTCTAATGCCTGGTTCAGGGAGGTACTCAAGGTCTTTTCCCGTTTTTGTTCTGAACGTCTGTTTTCAAATGTTATGCTTTAGTTGTTCTTTGGAACTCAGTTTTAACATGATTAGTTTCCCTGCTGCATTACCAAACCACCTCAAATAGGTGCTAGATTGAATATCTAGAAAAGAAAATTGAAACATTGTATGTTAATTTTTATTCTCTTGAAAAAAAAACAAGATCTTATGTCTGATTCAAGGTTATAATTTACATCATACTGAGTAATATATTTGAAATTCAATCATTGTAAGACTTTCAGATATAAATATGCCCTTTTCATGACATATCAACTTAATTGAGGGCTTATCAATGAAATGAATTGGCCCTCACTAAAGGTGTTAATTCAAAGTATTATTTATGCACATACTATGATACTACATCATACACTGTGCATTGTGGAGAGAGTTACAGATGGAATGCTAGATGTAGTAGTTGAATATTCAATTATTACCTTTCAAGTGATTATTATATATATTTTAGGAGGATAAGGCATAAAAATATAAGAAACTAGAGAATAGTGCATGAGAATGGGTAATAAAGTACAAATAATTTATTATCCTCTTAAGAACAAGAGAAATTTAGAGGATGGAGAAGTCATTTGGTTAATAATTAACTAAGGAAGGAATGGAGACAAAATAAATCTTAGTTTAGGTCTTGAAAAAATGAAAAAAATAGATGAGAGGAGTATAAAGAGGGTAAGCGTGTAATATACAGTTTAAGCAGGACAAGATTTGGAGTGAGGAGATGGCACTGTCTCCATTTAGAACCAAAGACAGACTAGATCTAGACTCAAAATTCTACAAGGAGGCCAGTACAAATGCTGTGCCATAGTCAAATTCCAGAGCTCTCAGGTCAAAGAGAAAATACTTCAAGTAGCCAGAATGGAATGATTCAAATGTTGTGGAGCCATAGTTGGGTTCAGACAAGATTTAGAGACTCCTACCTTAAAGGAATAAAGGGCTTTGGATATGATATTCTGGAAGGCTAAGGTTCTAGGAGTACCACCAAGAATAAGTTGCCCAGAAAAAAAAAATGAAAATAATGCTTTGGGGGAAAAATGGGCATTTAATTAAATGGAGTTTTCAGACATTACTGATTAAGAGACCAGAGGCAAAAGGAAAATGTGACATTCAAATACAAGACTTAAGAGAAGCATAAAAAGGGAAATATTAAAGAATGATGATAAGGGCCTCAATAAAGTTACAGTGTTTATATGCCTAAATGGGAAGAGGATACATGTAACTCCTGAGAACTTTATCATTGTTAGGGCAGTGAAACAGAGTTTACATAGACAGTTGGGATGGGTGCGAATCAATTATTTTGGAATGATCTAATAAAATGAAAGAGTGAGAAAGATAAAGTAGAAGAAGGAGAAAGGGAGAATGGAGGAAATTGTCTCACATAAAAGCTGTATAAAGGGAAGAGCTTTTATAGTGAAGGGGATCATGGTTCAGTGCTTGAACCTCCTCATTGCAATTGGTTCAACAAGGAGAGAGAGAGACAGAGAGACTGAGTGACTGAGTTGGTGTAATGCCAATGCAATATTTACAGCACCCACAATCATGATAAATATACTGACCATGACTATAATTATTCCTGCATGGCACTCAATTGCAAAGTATAACAAACTCTCCATATAGAGGGAAAAAAGTAAAGCATTTATTTAGACACCAGAAAACCAAATCCCAAAGCCAGGAAAAAGAATCCATCATAGCAACATAGAAGTTAATGAACCACAATATAGGAGAGAAGCATGTCATCCTTTAGCCTTCCCACAAACCCATATAAGATCAAACAAATCTATCTTATCTCCTTGCATGAGCATCCTTTCTCTCCCACCATCTCTCTGACTCTGACTCCCAACTTCCTGTAGGTTCTGTTCCACCCTTCATCAAACTCTTCCCACCACAGATTCCATGTGATTACATTAAGCCTATTAAGGGGAAGAATATATTTTCAAAATAGCAGCTCTTCCTGTGAAATTTGCTCCACCCTTCAGCAAACTTCTCCCACCATAGACTCCATATGACTACATTCAGCCTATTAGGGGGCAGAGTTTGTTTTCAAATCAGAGGTCTTCAGATTCCTCTAGGCTTATTAAGGGGCAGGGAAGATCTTCAAATTCCCACTACCATTACAGTTAAATACAGACAATATACATACATGTAACTTAATAGGGAAATAGGAAGGGAAGGGGATAAGAGAAAGTGGGATGATAAAAGGGAGGACAGATGAAGGGAGGCAGTGTTTAGAAGCAAAATAGACTTTTGAAGAGGGACAGAATAAAAACAGAGAAGAAGCAGAAGAAAATGAGATGAAATTAGTAATCATAACTGTGAACATGAAAGGGATGAGCTCACCCATAAAAGGGCAACAGATAGCAGACTGAACTAGAAACCAGAATCCAACAATATATTGTTTGTAAGAGACATACTTGAAACAGAAACACACAGAGAGCTAAATCTGGAGCAGAATCTAATAAGTTGCAGCTAAACTTAAAAAAGGTAGGGGTAGCAATCATGATCTCAGCCAAAGCAAAAGCAAAAATAGATCCAAGTAAAAGGGATAATCAAGGAAACTACATTTTTTTAAAGATGCCATAGACAATAAAGTGTGTGTGTGTGTGTTCATGTAGGAAGTTTCTCTGAAAAAAAGTCTTCATTTCTCAAATATATATCGAGCATAGAACTGAGTCAAATTTAAGAGCCATTCCCCTACTGATAAATGTTCCAAGGATATAAACAAGTAGTTTTCAGAAGGAACCAAAACTATCTAAAATCATGTGAAAAAATGCTCTAAATCACTATTGATTAGAGAAAGGCAAATTAAAACAACATCACAGCCATCAGAAATGACAACTGCTGCAGGGGATAAGGGAAAAAAATCAGTACAGTAATGTACTGTTGGTAGAGTAGTGAATTGGTCCAACCATTCTGGAGAATAATTTGGAACTAGCACCAAAGGGCTATAAAAGTGTATGTACCTTTTAAACCAGTCATACGAGTACTAAATCTATATCCCAAAGAGATCAAAGAAAAAAAGGAAAGGACCTATATGTACAAAAATATTTATAGCATCTCTTTTTGTTGAGACAAAGAATTGGAAATTGAGTGTATGCTCATAAATTGGGTTATTCTGGAACAAGTTATAGCATATGATTTTAATGGAGTACTATTGTCCTCTGGGGAATGACAAAAATGGGGGTGGTTTCAGAAAAACATGGCAAGAAGTGAGAACTGAGAGATCATTTTGCACAGTAACAGGAATATTGTAATGATCATCAGCTGTGAAAGACTCCGCTACTCTGATCAATACAATGATTCAAGGCAGTTCCAAAGGACTCTCAATGAAAAAATGTTACCAACCTCCAAAGAGAACTTCTCGCTTTCTTTTTCTTACTTTTTTTTTTTTAAATGTGACTAATATGGATATTTTTTGCATGATTTCCCATTATAATTGACATGATATTGCTTCCCTGGGTGGGGGGGGGGGAGGGAAATAATTTAGAACTCAAAATTTAAAAAGAAAAGAGCGTTTAAAAGAAATATATAATAAATAAAAAAGAAATGCTATTCTGTGCCTAAATATGATATCTTGAGGTCTCCAGCAAAAGGGCTTTCAGACATTCTGAGTTATTCCTTTGCCACATGTTCTTTCTAAGCCTAAATTGTCTTTGATTTGACCTTTGTGTGTACTTGTGGGGGAGCAGTCTTTAGACTTTTGAGAGGATGTTTTACACCACCTGGACCAAGTATAATACCAGAGTAAAATACAGTTTTTTGAAAGCTAATTGTCTGGATTTCTCATTGATAATCCACTCTAAATCAAAGTGGAGAACCCTAAGGCTGAGTCCCTGAGCCTGTACTGCTGAGAGAGAACCCTGTAATCCTTTAGGAATAATCCTTAGAGCCCTGAAGGGATATATATATATATATATATACATACACTTCACTGCAAACCTACCCCTCTGGGGGTCCAAGTACCCAAGTGTAGGAATTTAGATAAAGGCTCCTGAGTACATGCATTATATTGTACTGAACAATGAAGGCTTTGATTAGAGTTTTAGTAGTGAGAATAGTAATAAAGGAAAGAATTGGTGGTTTTAGGTTTAAAGGTAAAAGGAAAGAAGGCAATAAACATTAAGAACCTACTATGTTCTGAATACTGTACTAAACACTTTACAAACATTATCTTATTTGGTGCTCATAAAACCCTTGGGAGGTAGTTGCTCATATTACAGTCATTTCACAGAAGAGGAAATTGGGGAAAGTAGTAGTTAAGTGACTTGTTTAGGTTCCCATAGCTAGAAAGCTTCTGAGACATGATTTGAAGAAACTATCCAAGCATAACGCTAATAGTTGGATCCTGAGGGATTTGGAATATGGCAGTTAGCATTTACCAAAATGGGGGAATTGGGAAAAGCAACAATTCATAGTAACAGTTGCCTAGCAATTCAACAACTATACTAACATTATATAATTCTAGATCATCTCCTAAAGTTGATTTTTGTTTCAAGGAGTGTAGTTAAATATATGTATGGAAATTATTGATGTAATTAATATAAATAATCAATGTAATTAAGTATATCGTGTGGAAGTGAAATTCAAACTGCCTTTATTCAAGATCAGTGAATGGGCATGAATGAATTATCTCATTAAATTTGGGAGTGTTAAGAATCATGAAAAATCCAGTCCTTGGACAAGTCAACATTTACCCATTGTTGAAAACATGGGGAACTCTTGTATTCCCAGATTTTTTTGGAGAAAAAAAATTTTTATAAACTTCCTTTTACAAACTCATTGTAGTATTTTAAATCACACTGTCAGACATTTCTTTTTGCTGACTTAAATTTCTCACACTGTCGCTTAAACACATTTACTCTTGTTCTGCCCACCATTGAGATGAGCAGCTAGTCACTATCCACCTTGTAGTAAAAAATGCCAAATTATGATGTCTTCTACACTCAGTGTTATCCGAAATTTGCAAAATATTTTAAAACTTAACTCATGGATTATTAAGTGGAAAGAGTGCTTTCCCCCTCTTTCTTTTCTGAAAAGCAGTCTCCAAGAAGGGAGGAAGCCTCAGGATCATTTATGTATTAAAGTTCCCATGGTTCTTTAATTCTTCTTACTGACTTTGGTTTTCACTTGAATTTCAGAGATGGTCTTGGCCAGCTTTTTTTTTAATGCAAAGGTACTTTTAAATATATATCTACAAAAGAAATGGAAGTGATTTATCACATAAATAAGAAGCTTCCTTGTGGATCTCTATTTCTTAAGGAGACTCATTATGAAAAACAATTTTGTCATCTTATAATCAAAGGAATTAGTCACATAAAATGAGGGTTTGCTACAAGCACAAAGCACAAAATTTATTTATTTGGAGAACTTGGGTGATAGTTTTTGGACATTGAATTGTAATGGTGAAAAAAGAAGTATATCATTTGAATTAGCATTTGTGGTAAAATTTTGTTTTGTGGTAAAATCTACATTTTCTTTATTTTTGTTTTGTTCTGGTCATTTAAAAAAAATTCCAGTAAGCTAAAATTCAAACTTTGGGCCTAACAGCATTTCATTAAATATCCATTGTTGAGATATTCCGTGATTGACAAAAGGGAAGCATTTTTATTTTTCCCCAAGCCAATTATTTCCTGTTTTATATATTCTATGTATTTTATATTAGAAATGTCTGTAATTTCATAGGCCTTCATATATTTTAGTTACAAGGTCTGGATATAGAATTGATTGTGTAAATAAGCACAGCTCATTCTTGTACAACCTAGACAACCAGGTGATAAAACAAAAAGGAATCTTGAATATATGATCTAGTACCTCAAGATTAGCAAGCTGTTAGAGATTAAAAAAGGTGGGAATAGCCAGTTGGAGGAGTCGTGCTAAAGAGGGGTACCTTAATGTATTATTGATGGAGTTGTAAATTAGTACAGTCATTCTGGAAGTCAATTTAGAGTTACATAAATCAAGTATCTAAAACATCCATACCATCTCACTCCAGAGATTTTACTACTATGCATGTTCATTAACAAAAAGAAAGGCTCCATACACACCAAATAATTGATAACACCACTTTTGGTGGTATTAAAGAACTAGGTTTGAGTTCCAGTACAATTATTTGCTAATAGCTCTATGAGCTTAACTTACTTAACATTTCTAAATCTGAGTTTCCTCATTTATAAAATAAAAGGGCTTGAACAGATGTTCTCAAAGGATCCTTCTAGTTCTAAATCCTGTGGCACATTTAGTACTATTCTATAAAAACAGACACATACAAATTTCACATCATGGTAATTTATCTTTCAACATAGAAAATGACATGTTTTATTTAGAAAATTTATAAGCATACTTATGTATCACAACTAATTTGTTTTGTATAGAAATTCTTCTGCCTTTTCTTTGATGCCTTTTCTCACTGGATTTCTGTAGCTGCTAGGAAACTGAGGACTACAGAGTTTAAGGGAATCTATGTCTCTCCTGAATGAAGACCTTTTTTTTCAACTTTCCACTATGCCACACTGTTCCTGTAATAAAATGCATAGTATTTAAAGGCTTGTACAGACACTAATAAGAAGTTATATTTCAATGATAATGCTGAAATAAAAAAAAATATATTAACACTTCCAGTGAATAAGTAGTAATAAGGTTTTTGTGTTTATGTATATTGTGGAGGGAGAAGGGGAAAACCTTTTTTTTTCTCTCAATCAGGAATGCAGCTAGAATTAAAACCCTAATAAATAGGTCCATAGTCTGCTGCCATCATCAGTAGCTTTCACATGTTTTGTTTATTTTTCCAAAGATTCTATATAAATCCAACTTGTTTAGGGAAAGATTTTTTGGTAATTCACTGTAAAATATCAGTTACATTTAAATGCATAATGGTCACTCCAGTATGAGTTCATAGTTTCACTGTATTTCTTTCTGTTCCATTTGCCTTTTCTGTTGAAAATAAGTTATGAATCCATCCTTCTTTAAGCCTTTATATTTCTACTGAGTATACCAGCATCCTACTAGTCACCTAAGTTCACAACCCTGGAGTCATTCTTGATTCTTTATTATTCTTGGCACAACAGTATATGATAAATTGCCAAGTCTTATAAGAATATTCATTCAACTCCCAGGCCATCACTATAGTTTGGGCCCTTATCAGCTCTATTGTCATCCTAGGCCTTCATTCAACTGTGGTGATTACCCTATTACCTCCAATGTCTTCTACTATAATAGCCTGAATTTTTCTTTTCTTTCTCTAATCCATCTTCTGCACAGCTGCTAAATTGATATTCCTAAAGCATGGGTCTGACCAGGTGTCCCCCAGGCTCAGAAATTTCAATGGCTCTCTATTGTCTTTAGGATATAAGAAATATAATTCTTTCACTATCAGATCCAGATTATATTTCCTGACTTTTTCATATTAGTCCTCTTAACTGGGTTCTACTTTTCCACTAAACTTGCCTAGTTGCTGTTCATTATATACAAACTTTTAGCTCCTCTCTCTGAGTCTCATCATTGGTTACCATGAATGCATCATACTCTAGCTTCACATGATATAATATAACTTTCTTCAAAATGAAACTCAAGTCTTATGACTTTTAAGATGAGGCTTTTTATGATCTGATAGATAATTGTCTCCTCTACCCAGAGGGAGAAAAAAGTTAATATTTTATATTTACCTTGTGTTATTTTGTTTATACTTATGATTGTAGGTATAATATATGTGTGTGTGCATGTGTATATACACATATGTAGATGTATATATATAAAATTTCCTCTTATTGAATGCAAGCTCCTTCAGGACAGAGACTGTTTAGTTTTTCATCTTTGAGCCCTAATGTCTAGTATAATGCCTTGCTCACTTTGTGTGCAGAATAAGTCTTATTAAATTGAAATTAATCTAATACCTGCTCTATGGGATCCAAAGAGAAAACATAAACTAGTATGAACTATGCAAGTAAGACATCTTTGTTTTTGTTGTTTTATTATTGCAAATCAGGTATTTAATTTCTATGAATTTAGGTATTAGTTCATCTCCCTGTGCCTTATTTTCCTCATGTATAAAATAAGGTGGAGTTGGGTGATCTTCAAGAGCTTTTATAGGTCTAAATGTGTGATTCCAGGACTATCCTAACCCCTAATGTTCTTTTTTTTAATCTTAATTTTTTTATATCTAGATGTTTTTATTGAAAAAAAGATCTACTATTCCCCAATTGATTCAATTTCCAGTTCTTTTTCACCATTCAAAGTTATAATTATTATTTGTGAATTTCCCTCCATTTACTCACTATTTTCTTTCTCAGCCTCTCTTTTTACCATATCACCCATTCATACTCCTACTCATTCCTCCTTGCCTATAGTCACAGCCATAGCCCTTACACATGTGGTCAGCAATGTATCTGAAAGCAGCAGAGGTCCTTCGGTTTTTTCCCCCACTCAGCCATAGACAATTCCTTAGATGGAAGTTTATGTGTTTTTACCTCAGGAGAAAGTATGTGAGTCTGTGAGGTGAAATTTCTTGAGATCTAGTCTGCTTCCTTATAGAGTTGCTCTAGGGCCTACTGTTTGCTGATTCACATAGTGTTCTTTTCTTTGTACCCTCTAAAGAATTTTTACCTATAGGTTCTTAAAAGCTTAGATCTTAAAAAATTTTCTGGAAGATCCCCAATTCCTAGCACAATATTTCACAAACTCTAGGTGTATGTTTTTTGAAATGAACTAAATTAGAAAAAAAAAATATGAAAAATCCTAATTTGAGTTTTAAAGTCCATAATCTGTGTCTCATGTACTTTTCCAGATTGATTTCACATAAATTATCTTCACACACTAAATTAAAACCAAACACACTAGTGATTTTTATGTGTATCTAACCATTGCGCTAGATGTCACCTTTATCTGGAATGCTCATCCTCATAACAATCCCTTACATTCTTGCTTCCCTTCAGGGATCAATTCAAAGGAAATATCCTATCAGAGACTTTTCTTGATATCCCCAAATATTTTTTACCCTATTTTCCTCTTGAAATTATTTTATATTATTGGTACAAGCCATATGTTTACTTAATAATGTAAACTATCTCTATGTAGAATTTGAGCTTCTTGAAATAAGGGCTCTATTAAAAAATCTTCAGGATGGCTAGAAGGTGCAGTGAATAGAGTGCCAGCCCTGGAGTCAGGAGGACCTTAGTTCAAATCTGGCCTCAGACACTTAACACTTACTAGGAGTGTGACATTAGAAAAGTCACTTAACCCTAATTGGCCTGCCCTCCCCTCTCCAAAAAGCAAAAAAAAAAATCTCTTTGTGTGATCAAATTAAAATTAAAGTAAATTACTGAATATTAGTTCCTGTGGAATAATTAAATAACTATTGTCTTCTGAATAATTTGCCTAGAAAAAGAAAGTATTTAGCAAATTAAGTAGTAGTCTACAAAGACCACTGGAGATAAAAGTTTATATGCAATAAAGAAGAGTGACGGATCCAAACTCAGATTATCAGAGAAGTGCATGGAGTATTTAAAATTGCAAGAAAAAAACTTTAATGTTAACATTTGAATTAATCCAATTTCTGAATTAAGTTGAATTTGTCTAATCGAGGTAGCATAAGGGATAGAAGACTGGACCTGGAATTGGTATAATCTAATTTCAAATCTGTCCTTAAACACTTATAGTTATGTGACCTTGGATAAGTCACTTAACCTTTATTTTGGGGATACTAGGTGGCATAATGGATAGTTGTGTGACCCTGGGCAAGTCACTTACCCCTATTTACCTCAGTTCTTCATTTGTAAAATAAGCTAGAGAGGGAAATGGCAAACTACTCCAATATCTTTGCCAAGAAAACTCCAAGTGACATCACAAAGAGTTAGACAGGACTAAAAAATGACTGAACAATGTTTACCTTTAAATTTCTCCAGTATTATCAACAGACATTTATCACTCAAGAGTTCATGGTACTTTACAAGGCTCTCTATTTTTGATAAATATGAAATTCAAAAGCATTTTTCTCAATTAAAAGTTAAAGGATTCAAAGTTGAGTCACTTCACAGCATAAATACTGCATTCATTTCTTCCCAAGGAATAAAGTTGGGGGGCAGCTAGGTGGTGCAGTAAATAGAACACAGGCCCTGGAGTCAGGAGGACCTGAATTCAAATCTGGGCTCAGACAGAACACACACAAAAGCAACTAGCCATGTGACCTTGGGCAAGTCACTTAACCCCAATTGCCCCTCCAAAAAATAAAAGCAAAAGAAAAAAAAAGAATAAAATCGGATCCTCGCACTATAGTTGTACATTTTCATATAGTTGCCATTTCAAAATATTTACTAATATTATTAAATCAGTGTTTTCTTTTAAACATTTTATTATTTTTCTATATTCACTAGTGAAGTCTTTGATGATCCTTTCTACCTAAAGGGATATATGATTTTCCCCAACCATTAATATACCTCCCATGGAGCCCTGGCACAGAGCCAATCATGCTTTGGACTGAAGGGATTCCCGTACCTTTCCAATTAAGTGCTGATTTCCAAGGTTCTTCTCAAACAGTATATATTGTATTGCTTGGAGGAAAAGGTGTGGGTGGAAAGAGACACTGCTGAGAGAGAAAGGGGTGGAGGGATAAACTGGCCTAGGGGAACTCGCTTGTGGAGAAACTTGACAGAGAGAATGCTTGTGATGTTGGTACTCCCTGAATTAGTGATGAGTACCTTACTAAACCTTGTTGTTTTGTATCCTAATAGCAATGTCCCAAATAAATATTTGGTTTTGTCTTGGAAGAGGATGGTTTAATAACTTTTCTGAACAAACCCTGGGTGTATATATATATTCATAGCAGCTGATATGGGTATCACATTGGTGTTACATTTGGTGATAATGAGATCATAAAATATAAAACCTCCATCTGGAAAAAGGAAAGCTTTAGGGAAGGAAATGTGTATCCTGTGGTGGGAAGATTTGCCTTATTCCTCCCTGGTAAAAGAATGGGCTAAAAGCACAGCACTATGTGAAAACTGGGCACTGAGGCTATGGAAGGGAGAAACCATAGATTTAGAGTGATGTTTGCAAGGAATATCAATAAAACTGGGGAGAAAAATGGCAGGAGCATGTAGAAGACTATGGGTATTGTTGACCAGTTATTGTATTATATGTAAAAGTAGAGACAAACTGCTGGAGGAAAAGGTTAAGGTTGAAAAAGAGTTAGCTGATTTGCATGAGAAGTTTCTCTTCTCCAGTGCCAGAACTTTCCTTTAGAAAAAGCAAGGTAGAAAGTATCAAGGAATAGCAGAAAATGCACTTGTGAGAGTGGCTCAGAAAAGGAAGCGGCAAGGTAACAAAAAGAAGGTGTATGCAAGGGGAGGGAGATGAAGCAGATTCAGATAAGGAGGCTTCTAGGAATGTGGATGATTGTCCAATAATACGAAGGAAGCAGGAGAACCAGGGACACCACATAGTGTTTAAGGAAGTAACTGAGGATTTTACTCAGAAGGAGGTTACAGACATCTTTAATCAATCCCCCCCCCAAAAAAAAATGGGGAATAACTAATATCTTGGATGGTGAAGATCAGTGATGAGAGGCAACAATGGGCCTAATTTGTTAGCTTTAGCTGTGGAAGGATGCAATAAACAATACCCCACTAATTCTATGTGGCCAAGTGGAGACAGATCCTGATATTCACTTAGGGATTGTATGAGGAAATAAAAGAATGAGGTAATAAAAATGGCAATAATGGTGGGAGATGCAGAGGCACATCACAACTTTCCCTTGATGGTTCTTCACAGAAATACAATAGTGAAAACTGCACCTCCCACTTATAAACACACACACACACACACACACACACACACATGTTCTGTCTTCCATTGGTCTTAATGCAAAAATAGGTTACTGTGTTAAATATATTGTAAATCAGACAGTTTGATTAGGTAAACTCTATATAAAATCTGTAAGAAAAAGGAAAACACATTTTTCTCAAATGAAATTTGACCTTGCATTTTTTTTCATTAGTGACCAAGGAGAAGCATAATCAAAGTGAGGGAATGGTGGTGACCCTAAACACAGATCTCTTACTTTCAACTTTGTCTATGTTGCATCAAGTTTTTGTGTGAATCATAGTTTCCTACCACAAGAAGAGTCATTTCCTCTAGGCTTCCCATGTCCTTTAGTTGCTTTTTCAGGGATTTTGATATCACACATATATCAGGGAATGTGAGGTCACATTCATTATAATTCCACTTACCACATCCACTTCACCAAGCTGACATCACAGGAAGTGAGAGGGAGATGTTGAAGTAGCACTAATATGCCTTCTTTTTTTACTACAGGAAGATAAATAGTTTCTGCAGAAGAGAGAACTGAATCAAAGAGAAATTAATGAATGGCTATCTCTGTTTTAATTAAGCAACAGTCATTTTTAAGCACTTACATATTCACCAGGTAATGCACTAGATACAGGAAATACAATAGAGAAACAATACCTACCTTCAAGGCACCTAACTTCTGTTAGGGTGATATAGTATATTCACAAATCAGTATAAAGTTAACACTCAAATGAAATTTAGTAAGAGAGAGATTATAGAGAGAAAAGAGGAGAAAGCCCAGGGAAATACTCTAAGTTAGACCTACATTTGGGGGAACAGGACATGGTTGATGAACCTGAAAAGGAGAAAGAAAAGGAATAGTGACAGAATGAGGTCATCACTTTAAAGCTAGAAGGGATCTTACATGCTACTCTTTTAATTTTATAGATGAGAAAAGTGAGGTCCATACAGGTAGTGATTTTCCCAACATCACACAAGTAGTAAGAAATTTACCCTTTCTCTCCCTCCCCCAGATAAAAGTTATGCCTTATAACAAATAAGTATATTTAGGTAAAACAAATGCTGAAAATGTCTGTATCTGAAAAAGCATATTTCATTTTGCACCTCTAGTCTATGATCTCTCTAATGAGAGGGAGGCATAATTCATCCTCCATCATTTTTGGTCTTTGCATTGTTGAGATCTCATAGCATCAAAGAATAATTTTCAGTAAAGTTCCAGAGGACATAACTTTGTAGACCAAATAATGAAATCCTTATATTTGGGAAATACACATGACTTATTTTCCTCTTTAATAATAAGGAAATATATGAGAAATATGCCTAAATGGTATAATACAATTAATAGAATAGAATAAATATAATACAATGAAATGCAATACAATATAATATAGTATGTAGTATAATAATTTTATGACTTCTTAGGCAATAAAAATCATCATTCAGGGGCAGAAAGCTGCTTGTTAAAGGGACTTATTTCTGTTACTGTAAGCTCACTGAAGGTACCTTGTCTTCTTTACAAGGTATAAGTGATTTAGGGAACTAACAATTACAATGTGAAGGTTTAGTAATCCAGTTCATTAAACAAGCATTTTACAGAAACTATGAATTATATAAAGGATGCAGGAGGCAAAGTAATATCTCCCATGGACCTAAACTTGATTACTTTCAATGGTTTAAATGTAGGCTTAGGGATTAGAGTAGAGTTGAAGAGTAAGATATCCTGCATCAAAACACATTTTAGTCAAGTAGTGCTGCTAATGAAAAGGGGAAAAAGGAGTGAGAGAAAAGTTTGGTTATGGTGGTTTAGACTGTCCAAAGAGAAGGGAAAAGATTTGGGATTAGACTATTGCAACTATTAATACCTAGTAATGAGAATAGATCAGAGACAAAATTCAACAATTGTTATTTACAAAGAAAGCCATTTAAAACATAAATATTTATATAAACTTAAAATGAAAGGCTGAAATAGACATTGTTTTAGTGTCAACTCCACTCCCCTCCCCCCCCCCAACAAACAAAACTAAAGGTGGAAATCATGGTTTCAGATCAGTCAACTGATGTGAATGAGAGACAGACAGTGAATTTCATTATGCTTACAAGTATTATAGGTAATAAAACAATATAAATATTCCATACACATGTATATATACATGTTTGTATGTATACATATACTTATATACACACATATACATATACACACATATAGATATATTTGAAAGTGCATAGCATTTAAGTAATTTTTAAAAGCCAAAATATGAGACATAAAACAATAATAGTAGGTGACTTCACTATGCCCTTTTTAGATCTTGACAAATCTTAAAAGCAATGTTTTAAAGTCAAGAATGTAAACAATATATTGATAAATTAGATATAACTGACTTTTAGTGATTATTAAATGAGAATTTTTAAAAGTGAACACTTTCCACCTTTGTATGACATCTTTATAAAATTTTATAATATACAGTCATTAAAATGCAGAAAATGAAAACTAGAATTTAATTATCCAGAAAATATATTTAAAACTCCCAATTAAGCACAAAATGTAAGTTTCAGAAATAAAAACAAATGTGTGTATGTATACACACATATGAAATTTAAACCAAAAAACCTAACAGAAACAAGAAACTGGTATGAGCATAAGGAAAACTGAGAGTTATTTTAAAAGTATCTTTAATTGTAGCTAATTTGATTTTTCATTTAATAAAAGAAAAACAAAATACCTTAAAAAAAAGAACTGTAAGAAATCACAATAAATAAAGAAGAAATAAAGGAAGTGGTTAAATACTACTCTAAATATTATTTTGCCAGCAAACTGAAAATGTAAATGGATAAGTATTCATGATAAAATTCCATAAACAACCCAACCTCAGAAACAGAAACTCAACAAGAAAAAAATTAGATCCCATTAAAAATGAAACACTTTTAAAATGACACCCAACACTTAAAGATATAAACAAAGGAAAAGATATAATTAAATAGAGATTCATTTGTCATCACTGGGCTTTGTCAATGTAATAAAATTATTTTCTATTTAGTTCCATGCCAGGAAAATTATCAAGGTATTACTTTATAGAACCAGACAAAGCCACAACTACAAAAATAAAATCTGGAGTAGTACAAAGTCAAGAATCTCAAAGTATATAGTGAAAAACAATAGGAATAAAAGGGATATGTTAACAGACCTAAAGTTATATTATAAGGTTGTAATCAAAATAATAAATAATTTAGTGCGTGGAACAACTGGATATTGTTGAATTTTTGAAAGGCTGCTTGAGATGGGAGAAAGAGCTCTGGATTTAGAGTTCAATGACCCACTTATGTTTATATTCAAGCTCTGCCACTTACTGATTATATGTCCTTAGGCAAGTCACTTCATTATACTTCGATATATCTATGGGCAAAAATATAGAATTAGAATTTTCTAAGTCCCTTGTAGTATAGTAATCAAAGAGTCTATAAACTAACAAACCAGAAAATGGAAACTATTACAGTAAAGATTCACAACTCTTTGACAAAAACTGCTGAGAAAATTGGAAAGGTTTAGCAGAATTGTTTGAATGATCAACTTATACCATATACCACAATAAACTCTAAATACATATGTGACCTAAGTATCATGATAAAATTATAGCATCCTCATAGCACCTTAAGATTTGCAAAGCCCTTTCATATGTTATCTCATTTGGTCCTCACAACAATCCTTTACAGGAGTGGTTTTATTAGACCTATGTTATAGATGAAGAAACTGAGGCTGAAGGAGAGTGTCTTGCTTTAAGAGGCAGCCTTGCAATTGAGATCTTCCTCAGACTTAAGTATATAACACTGTCCATTACTAGATAGAAAGATAGTCCCCAAATCAAGAAGACCTGGATTCAAGTCTTGTTTCTAATATACTACCTCAGGGTACAAGGGTGGAAAACTTGTGGCCTTGAGGTCATATGTGGCCCTCTAGGTTCTCAAGTAAGTCACTTTGAATCCAAACTTCACAAAACAAATCCCCTTAATAAAAGGTTTTATTCTGTAAAATTTGGACTCTGTCAAAAGACCACACCTAAGGATCTAGAGCTCCATATGTGACCTCAAGGCCACAGGTTCCCTACCTCTGTACTTAGCTCTTTGATCATAGACAACATTTAAGTCTCTCCCCACCCCATCCCTGTCACCCCAAGTTTAGATTGTGAAGCAGGTACATATTTTCACTGGTAAAAGTAGTTTCCTTATCAGGAGTTAGCAGTAGTGAACACAAGGTCTAATTATTAAGAAAAAAAAAGAGAGAGGGAAAAGAAAAAGAAAAAAGAAATTATAAATTCTTAGGCTACAGTGGCTAGGAAATTACATGTCTTGGGAATTAGGTCTCTACCACAGTATGTAGAAATAGATTGAGCCTATAGCACCTATATCTCTCTACCATATCCTTTATAAAGAATGAAATTCTTTTCCCTGAAACTTGTTATTGTATTCCTGGCGCAAAGGTCTGCTTTTTCAGTACCCTGGCAAGGATCCACCTGTTTTGTGCTGGGAAACACTTAATCATTTGTAAACTGAGGATTATTACAAACAAAGTGATTACGACCTGGAGTTGTCATTAATCTGAACATTAACGAATACACAGATACAGCTATACAGTTTTTCACAGCAATAGGATCTACCCCGAGTAAAACCTTAAGGTGTCTTGGCCATTACATCTCTAGCATAGAGACGGCTATTACTGTGACCCTGATAAACTAGGTGTTATTAGATTTATCTCTTTGATATCATTTGCAATAATTGTTGTGGGTTTATTTTCTGTTTTTGCTCTTGTGTTCAAACTTCTATCCTATTAGCCTCAAATTAATAGACAATATTAATATAACAGCATTTTAATTGTTTCACTGATTCGCGATACTTTTATTAATAATCTACTATTTGCAAGATAATGTGAATACAAAGATGAATAACAACAGACTAAAAACTTACACTAAGAATTTGAGAACTGAAAAAAAGTCACTGGATTTTATAATTCCTAGATCATTGGTACTCATAGAGCAGTTTCAACAGAAACTCAATAATGCTGATGATTAACAAAGGAACCAAGAATCAGGTGTGTATGTGTAATGTGTGTGTGTGTGTGTGTGTGTGTGTGTGTGTGTGTGTGTGTGTGTGT
>NW_027187293.1:4765288-4795932 GCF_028583685.1 Petaurus breviceps papuanus | reverse complement strand
TGTGTGTGTGTGTGTGTGTGTGTGTGTGTGTGTGTGTGTGTGTGTGTAAAACAGAGGGAGAAATTTTGGTCATTTAACAAACAAGTATCTTAAAAGTTGGCAAAGGTACTTTTGAACTTTAGCAATACAAGGGTTTTCCTGCATTTTGTAAACCTTGTGTTTTAATAGGTATCAGTCAAGGAAACAGTGATAGAATCTTTCCTCTGACACTTACTATCAGTGTGACCTTGGACAAATCACTTAGCTTTTTTAGGTCTCAGTTTCTTCATCTGTAAAATGAGACAGGGTTGGACTAGATAGAGCTTTAAGGTCCCTTCCAACTATGACTGTATCTGAAGGGACCCTGAAAGAAAGAAGGTAAGTGCTACTTGAAACTAGAAGATATGGCCACAATTTCTGTTCATTCTTTCTCAACATGGGCTAATTCTGGTTAACAGACTTCTTGCTCTTTCCTGCTTTTACTAGATCATAAATAAATCAGCAGACTGAGCTTACTAGAATTTTAATGCAGGTCAGCTGTGTATTGTGAGCAGTTCTGAAATGTCACAGTCATTGTTTTGTATTCACTAGTACAGGTGTCCATCTGTCCCATAACCAGTCAGGGCTTGTCAGTTATTAATCTTCTATTTTTGTAGGAAGTGGATTTGTTTTAACAATTTTATGAACCTTTATTTTATTGTGATCAATTATTTCCTTTGTGGTGTGAGTCTTGGTCAAATTACTTCAAGTAGGTTACCGACAACACCCCAGTCCATTGGAGATGGGTTCATCTGACAATATTGTCTTTTTGTCCTCCTGATGACTTGTCAGACATATAGTTTTTTGTTGTTTTACCATGCATAAAAGTCTTACTTGACCCTTCTATTCATGAGCTATTCCTTTGATAGCTTCTTTTTCATTATACACAGTCAGCAATAATTTCAAAAATGAAATGATCTTCCATGGGTAATGAAAGTTTCTTTTGACATGCATACTTTGCCAGTTGATAACTCATTTGGGAATAATGTTATCACCTGCGGCAATTTCATGACTTTTAGTCCCAGGTGGTTTTTGTCTAATTGGTTTACAAACCTTTTTTGATGGCATTCATTTTTAGATTAAATTGTTCTTTGAAATATTGCCCTGAGTTTTGTAATACTATATCCTATCTTCTAATATGTGAATAAAAAAGAGAAATCCTGAGTAAAAAACAATGAAGCACGCCACATAATTTAATTTTCCAGAAAACTGAAGGCAACTTATGTATGAGCACTTAAACTTAATTTTTTAAAAATAGCCATTTAAAGAGAAATTTAAAAAAAAATTCCCTTTTTAAGTAGAATCCACTAACCCCTTTTTTTCATGATTCAGGGTTATCATCATGAATATCAACTATCAGCCAGTCAGAAAGCATCAAAATCTACTGTATGTTAGGCAATGTGCTAGGTACTGGGGATACAAAGAAACCAAAAAAAAAAAAAAAGAAACAATCCCTTCTCTAAGGGAGTTTATATTCTATGTAAACCAGCATGATGACTTTGGACAACTGAGCAGTATAGGGGCATGTTTTTATCCATTATTTTGTCTCAGACAATTTTGCTTTACTATTTTTTGTGTTTGCTTTTAATGGTATTTAGTTTCTTTCGGGCCTACCATTGATCCTTGCTCATCCCACTGTAACTTCATCTAACTCTTGTGGGAGATTTTTTGAAAATTAAGTAATCAGTTTTAGTATCCTGTACAAGATAAATTCAAAGTGATAATGTATTATAGAACTCCTGTATTTTTTGTGCAAGAAGATGCTATATATTTTTTAGCATTTTTGACCTTTTAACATTTTCTGATTTTTATATGCTTCATATGGTTTAAAATGATGTAAAACTGACATTTAGGTTTAGTGTAATCTTACTGTAGCTCTTCTGTACTTAATGATTATTGTATTGGCTGTCTAATTCGTGTGAGTTCCAAGTACCTCATTTTATTGTTGGTAGAATGGAATAATAGAAATTGAGCAAATGATTTAAGTTTATTGAGAAGTCAGTTGCAAAGCATTATTTAGAGATTTTATTCTCTTATTATAAAGATTAATTTAAAAAAAACATTTGCTGAGGATATTCTGAAGCTTGTTATTTTCCACAGCTATTCCCTTCTCACCACATATATCCATTCAGTTTCCAAATATCAGTATTTCTACTTTTACTTCCAACTCCTCTGCTAACACAACTATCTTTGTAGTTCAGGATCATATCACCATTTGTCCAGATTACTGAAGCGGCCTACTAAGTGTTTGCCATACCTCAAGTCTCTCCTTGCTTCAGACCATCCTTCACACTGTTGACAAACATTTTCCTTAAATGAAGATCAGACCAGTCACACTAGTTCAATCAACTTTGATGGCATACTATTGCCTCAAGGATGAACTATAAATTCCTTTGTTTAGCTTATTTAACCTTATTTACAACCTGAAGCCACTTTTTTCTTTCCATCCTAAGTATTTTCCTGATCCTGCATGTCATGATGCAGCCATACTGGGATTTTCTCTGTGCCTCAGAGCACACATGAGCAAATATATGATTTCATTTCCTGGCTCTGGGCTTTTACTCTGACTGTTCCTGATGCCCAAAATTCACTTCCTCATTTTGACTCCTATTAACCCTTCTTTCTTCAAGGTTTTCCACCTTGACTTTCCTGATGCCTTTAAATACTAATACTTTCCCTCTCAAAGAACGTTGTATTTAATAACCCTGCATTTTGGACATTTATTCTCTGTATTTTTATTCTATATTTACCTATGTATCTTTACTATTCTCCTGTTAAATGTAAACAACTTGTGAGTGAGGACCACTGTTTTTATTATAGTTATATACCCAGATTCTAACACAGTACCTGGAACATAATAGGAACTTAATAAATGCATATTTATTGACTGATAACAGACATGAGAGAAGGTTTATGAAAAGGCACAGAAAAGCAAGGTGGAATCGAGAGCTCAGGGAAGAACTGGTATTCCAGGTTGACTGAAACATTGTATATATGATGAATATTGATGTAAAGAAATTAATGGTATGAAATGTAGGTTGGAGCCAGAGTGTAGAGAACCTTAAGTGTCAAAATGAGGAGTTTGTATTTATTTTGGGACAATAGACAGCACTAAAAATTTCTCTAAGTAAGACAGGGTCAAGTTTAGACCTATACCTGAGGGAGACGTCTGGTAGATCAATTGGAGAGAGGAGAAAGTAGAGGCAGGTAGGCCAGTGAGGAGGATCTTATGCTAGAAGGGATGGCTCTGAGACAAATGTTAGGAAAACATTTAGGAATTGGGTTCCATATATTTGTATTTTTTCTTTTTTTTTTTTTAAGAAATCGGGGTTAAGTAACTTGCTCAAGGTTACACAGCCTGGTGTTTCTGGGTGGATGCTAAGTGTCTGAGCCCGGGATTCGATCCCCAGGTCATCCCAACACTGGAACCAGTGCTCTTACTTGCTGTGCTACCTGGCCGCCCCTTATTTGTATTTTTTCTAATAAATTCTAAGCTATTTATTATAGTTTGTTATTTTAATATATTGATGACAAAGTTGAAGTTTTGTTTTCATTGACATTTATCATTGATAAAATCTTTATGACAGCACATTAGTATGTATTTACAGTTTGAATGCAAAAACACTTTCAAATATGAGTCAGAGAAAAAAGTATTTAAACTTTTATTAACATATTTGGTTTTAAAATAGCTTATATTTTCTAGTATATTCATCCCACCTCCTCTTCCCAGAGACCCATCCCTTATAATATTTATTCAGAAGTCAATAATCATTCATTAAGCTTCTACCATGTGTCAGGCATGATACCAAGTGTCAGGCACCATACTAAGTGCTGGGGATGAGACAAAAGATAGTCCCTGCCCTCAAGTACTTTACAATCTAATGAGGCACATAACAAGCAGATGCTTATGTACAAACAAGATATATACAGGATATACAGGAAATAGTTAGGAGCAAGATATTAGATTAAAGAGATGAGAAAGGGTTCCTAAAGAAGATGGGATTTTAGCTAAATTTTGAAGAAAGCTGGGAAAACTAGTAGGTGGAGATTAGGAGAGAACAGATTCTACATATGGGGAAGAGCCAGGAAAAAAAATGTCCTGAAAGGAGACAGAGAGAATGCTTTGTTCATGGAACAGCAAGAAGGCCAATGTCATTGGATCAAAAAGTATATTCTGGGGAATAAGGTGTAAGAATACTTGTGAAAAGGGGGGTGGGATGGGGTATAAAGTATTTTGAACAAAAAGCAGAATATTGTGTTTAATCCGGGAGGTGAGGATGATAAAGGTAAAAAGAATCTTTGCAATATATATGATCAATTGAACATTTTTTCTATATCTGTAGTCTTCTACCTATGCAAAGAAGGATTGGAAGGTATTCTCTGAATTCTCTTTTCCATTCTTTGGCATCAGACTTGATTATTATAATTTCATAGCATTCAGTGTCAGATGTTTTTGTTTTTCCATTTACATTGTTGTAAGGATTGTGTATATAATTTTCCTGGTCTTCTTGCTTCTTTGTGCATTATTTTACATAATTATTCCCATGCTTCTTTTTATTTATCATATTCAACATTTCTTAGAGTACAGCAATATTCCACTATAGTACTGTACCATGATTTATTTAGCCATTTTACAGTCAAAGGGCATCTACTTTGTTTCCAAGTTTTTAATACTGCAAAGAATATTACTATACATATTTTATTTTATTTGGGAATTTTCTTTTTTTTAATTGACCTACTTGAAGCATATGCCTATCATGGATCTCTGAGTCAAAAAGTCTAGTAACATTTAAAATATAATTCCAAATATTTCCTGAGTGGTTGGACTAATTCACATCTCCACATAATATATTGGGTGTTACTTTTTTGTATTTCTTTCTAATTTTGTTATTTTAAACATTAAAATTTTTATTTAGGAGGAACACAGTTTACTTGAAAGTCAAGTCAAATCAGCGAACATTTATCAAGTGTCTAGTAGGTTATGGACTGTTCTAAGTAACTGTAATACAAAGAAAAACAAAAACAAAAACCGGAACCCAGTCTTTCTTCTAAAGAAGCTCAGTCTAATAAAGGAGATAACATGTAAATAGCTGCATATAAACAAGTTACATACAGGATAAAATGGGTGCAATCTTTTTCATTTCTCATCTTACATCTTATTCTTTTCTGGGCAGGACAGTGTGAGGACGATACTGACAAACTGGAGATTATCTAGAAGACATTAACCAGGATGTTAAAAGTCCATCAGTCCATGAAATATAGGTCCTTCCATGTTTAGTCTCATGGAGAGAAGTTTCAGGGGATACATGATAACTGTTTTCATTTATTAGAATGATGATCATGTAGGGGAGGTATTAGGTTTATTTTGTTTAACCCCATACATCTAATCTACGGGCAGTGGTTGGAAATTAAAAAAATGAAATTTAAGATTAATGTCAGGAAAACTGCTTAATGATTAAGTCTAAAAGTGCAATTACTTTGTACCTCCTTTTAGATCTTTAAACAGTAATCAGATGAACACTTGGAATTTGTTTTGTAATTTAGGTTTCTTTAGTATATGATTTGGACTAGATGGACACTGAGGTGCCATCTAATTTTCAAATTCTGTGATTCTGTGAATAATTGAATAACTTCACTTTCCCTTAGCATTTTTTAAAATTTTGGTCAGAGTATTAATTTATGAGAATTTTCTTTATATAATTCAAGCCAAGATAACAGTGCTTATTTTATTCCATTTTATGGTAAATTACAGAAGGGTGAGGTCATTGTTCTTGTGGGTGAAATGATTTAACACACATTGTATTTTGCCTCCCGTTTGTTTTTAGAGGATTTGCTTCTTGTGTTATTAAGGAAAGTTCAGAGGAATAAATGTAATTTAACCTAAGAGCCATATCTTTAATAAATAGCAGGAAAATGATCTTGGTCATTGGCCTCATGAGCTCCTAATATGATATGGAAATGAATGTTTCTTATTTAATTCAGTAAAACTTTGTTGAATTCCTACTAGATGAAAGGCACTGTTGCTTTCAAAGATTACTTTTTTGCTGCCCCAAAATATCTTACAGTATACAGGAAGTGTAATGGGCCCGTTCAATATATTGAAAGTTCTATCAGATGTGTTTTAAGAAAATATTTAGGAAAGAAAAAAAACCTGAAAATTTATTTGTCTGTAAGATAGGATGTGTGTATTTTTGAACAAATCTATTTGTGAATATAGAAAAAATCATATCTTAGGGGGAAAATGATTCCTAACTAGATAAGGGCCTGTAACATTGAAAGACCATTTGAAGTAGTTTCTTTAAAGTTACTTCACAGAGGTGAAAAGTTCAAGTTTTATTCCTAAAATGGTATTGGTATTTTAGGCAACCAGGTGATGGAGTGGATAGAGCAATGGGCTTGGAGTCAGGAAGAGCTAAGCTTAAATCATTTATTATTTTTTACAATTACTTTATTTATTTTTAGTTTTCAATATTCACTTTAATAAGATTTTGAGTTTTAAATACTCCCTCACCAAGATGGCATGCAATCTTATATAGGCTCTATTTATACATTCATATTAAACATTTTCACAACCATCAGAATTAGAACTAAGAGGAGAAACCATGAGAAAGAAGAAACAAAACAAAACAACAAAAGAAAAGAAGAGCAAATAGTTTGCTTCCATCTGCTTTCAGACTCCAGAGTTCTTTCTCTGGATGTGGATAGCATTTTCCATCATGAGCCTTTTGGAGTTGTCTGAGATCCATGTATTGCTGAGAAGAGCTAAGTCTGTCAGTCCGTCATTGCACAATGCAGCTGTTACTGTGTATAATGTTCTCCTGGTTCTTCTTCCCTCACTCAGCATTGGTTCATATAAGTCTTTCCAGATTTTTCTTAAGTCTGCCTGCTCATCATTTCTTGTAGCATAATAATACTCCATTACTCTCATATACCACAACTTGTTCAGCCATTACCCAGTTGATGAATATGCCCTCAGTTTCCAATTCTTTGCCATCACAAAAAAAAGAACTGCTATAGATATTTTTGTACATGTGGGTCCTTTTCCCATTTGTATGATCTCTTTGAGATACAGACCTAGAAGTGTTATTGCTGGGTGCTGAATTTAAATCTTGCCTTAGACACTTGTTGGTTGGGTAAAAAAAAATTCTCTGATTCACTCAGTTTACATATCTGTAAATGTGTATGATAATAATAGCATCTAATTTTCATGGGTTTGTGAGGACAAAATGAGACATTTATAAAGTACTTTGCAAACTTTGAATGCCATATAAATGCTGCTGCTACTGTTACTACTACTACAACTACAACAATGACTATGACTACAAACTACCACTGACTACTACTACTACTACTACTACCAGTAATACTACTACTGCCACTACTACTACTATTACTACTACTACAACTACTACTACTACTACTTCTTCTACTACTCCTACCAGTACTGCTAAAATGTGTCCTCCACAACAGAACACAATACTCCAGATATGGCCAGACTAGCACTGAGTACTGCTGAACTATCACCTCCTTACTCTTAGACACAGTGCCATCCTCAAGCTGTGTTAACATTTTATTTGCTTTCATTCCTGCAACATAAGGCTATTAACTATAAAATTATATCCATAGGTCATTTGGCCCCTGATTATCTAGCCATGTCTTTCAGCATCTTGTTCTTGTTCTTTATCATTAAATTGTTATAGCATTACTAGGGAATGTGCTTAGTGAAAGGTAGAATTTGATGTTTGACAGCTCACCCTAGGGATTCATTCATTCTTCATCTCAACACCTTCCACACAGTGTACTGTGAACCTTATATCTTCTTCATTTTCTACTACATCAGGTCAAAGATAATTAAAGAAAAGAAACTATTCACTTCAAAGGCTCCAGACTCGTATTTTATAACTAAAAGAGTAAGTGTGTTGTCTTAACATTCTTGTGTTCATTTATCTTTTTCAAAGTACTTTCTTATATATATATATATACATGTATATATATATATGTATATATATATAACATGTAATGTTATTTCTATATGGATTATCTAATATATATTTTTATTTCAAAAAGTATATTATTTCTGAATTCCACATGACAGATTAACAAATTTACTTTTTTGTAGGACTAAAATATTTTGATTATTACAGGTAGGACAGCATCAAAACTTCAGAGCTGGATGGTATGTTAGTCAAACCCCTAATTTTACAGATGCATAGTTGAGGCCCTAAAGTATTTGTGGTCACATAGATTATAAACTGTAACATCAAAATTTGAATTGACTTCTGATTTGAAATCCATCATTCTACAGCACCATATTAACTCTAACTGTTAGGAACAGATTGAATAAATAGTAACAGTTATCACTATAATTAATATATTATTCTTTGCTGTTTTTTTATACAAAATTTAACCAATAGTCATTCCCTCTTGTCATTTAGTCTTAATATATTTAATAGAACATTACTATATTATTGTATAATTTATGTTGTTGTATATATTAGTAATTTATGTTATTGTATATTATTGTATCATTTATTACAAAAACATATACATATATGTATAAGTGTATGTGTATTGCATGTGTAAATGAATATGTTTGTGTATGTATATGTATGTGTATAAGCATCTGTATATGTGTATGTGTGTGTATATATCAGGTCAGAATGAATCATAGGATGATGCCAGGAGCTCTAAAGTCATGACTACCTTATATTCTCTTCCCTGTGTTTTTCCTCCCCCCAGCATTTTAAGAAATAAGCTTCAGTTAAATTGTATTTTCTGGTAGAGAAGGAAGACTGAGGCTTCCAGTTCCTATTTGATTTTAGCATAACGGTTCTGTTTATTATAACCGTTTGTTACCATAAAAGTATAAACTGAAAGGTAGCAATGATGGGTTAGGGTAATATATTACATTAAATAAACTTGTCCTGTGAGCAGTGCATGGAAGACTTTGTTTACATTACAGTAAGCTGTTTTCTGCTGCATTTACAATTCTGCTGTTCAAGTAAATTGAGGGAGCTCGTGTAAGCACCCTTTAGCTTATCTATCCAAACCAAAAGGCATTATTATTATTATGTTAACATATTTAGCTCTATTTAGTCAGACAGTCTCATCAACCCTTTCAATTTTCAAAGTAATAAGTGAAAAGGTGAGTTGTACGTTCACTTAGAATAAAGAAAATATAAAGATTTCATGAACCTCTTATGGAATAGTGGGCCAAAACCTGGGTAATATCAGGAAATATAATTTATGGTTTTGACATATGGTGAATATAAAGTGAATTAAACAGAGTTGGGGAATAATTTTAACAGTGATAAAGTTCTGAATAGCATTTTTAAAAGGATAGTTTTTTACAAGATATATACCAGAGATGTCCATTCTGCTTTAGAACTTGAAGTAACCTGGAAGAGTCTCTGTTGAATGGAAGAGAATAAACTTATTTAAAATAAAGAATACTGATAGGGTGTATCTAAGTATAGTACTTATTGCTCCAGATTTAATGTCTTTAATCATACATGAATGATAATAATATTTAACATTTATATAGCACAAAGTTTTGAAAAGTATTTTGCATTCGATATCTTTTTTTTTTAATACTGACAACATAGGTATGAGAAAGGTATTATTATCTACCTTTTATGGATAAGGAAACTGGAGTTTAGAATGGATAAGTGATTTGCCCAGCATCACATAGTAAAATGTCTGAGGTAGGATTTAATCTTAGATCATCAGACCTAAGTCCACTATTATGTCCACTGTACCGTGTAGCTGCCTTAAACACTGACATATATCCTAGTGAAGAGAACATTGCTTATTGAGTCAGGAAGACCTGAGTTCAAAAACAGAGGCAGAACAGACCTGCACAACTTGGCAGTAGATAGGGGTCAAAATTCAAATATGCCAAACTTCTTCAGGCTGCAGGTAGGTTTTTAGCTGCTCACTTTCCCAGTAAAGGTATGATTAATGATTAAACTGTTTTGAAAATTAACCATATTTTTAGAACAAGGGAAATGTAAAATAATGCCAATTAAACACTTGTTACTTGAGATTTTTATTTATTGTGAAATCACGTTAATGTTAAAAAAAATTACTTCGCAAAGCCATACAACTTTTAATATATTTTTCAGGTTTTCTTACTGTTGACAATTAGTAATGATCAAAATCGCAGGTGAAATATAGGACTTTCACTCCTCTCAGACTAGAGACACACTGACAGTGTTTGGTTGCTATAGGTCATGTGACAAACAGGAGAGAATATGCAGTGGCAACCCACCTGCCAAGTTACATGATGGGCACAAATGTGACTAGTGGAAGGTGGGTTAAGCTGAGGATGAACAAAGTACTTCTTACACCTTTACTTTCTTTTACACCATCTACATTTTTCTCAGGTCACCCAAAATCCTTTGGCAGGCTACAAGCAACCTGTGTGCTGTAGGTTTCACAGGCCTGCCCTAGACACCTAGTCATTGTATGAGTCTGTGCAAATCATTTAACCTCTGCCTCAATTTCTTTATCTGTAGATTGGGGATCAAATGATATAGTATTTTGAATAACACTTTTCAAACTTTACATGATAAATAAATGCTACCTATTATTAGTAGGAATACTAAATAATAATAATTCAGTATTGACTTAGGAGAAAGAGTAGTGCTATCCTTTGACAGGATAGTAGAATTAACAGAACTCTAGGAAAGAAGGCAAAGGGAAGGAGGGAGAAGGGAAGAAAACATTTTTTGAGTGCATAGTATGTGACAGGCACTGTGCTAAGTGGTTGGCAAATATCAGATTTAATCCTCACAATAATCGTATGATGTAGATGCTGCTATTATCCTCATTTTACAGTTATAGAAACTGAGACAGACAGACATTAAGCGACTCGCTGAGGGTCACAGAACTAATAATTGTCTCAGGTCAGGTAGATAGGAACCAGATTTTGGAGGGCTTTAAAATCCAAGCAGTAATGAAGAACAACTGACACATTTTGAGCAAAAGAATTGACATGATGAAACCTGTGCCTTTGGTGTCTCTACAGAGAATGGAGTGGAAAAGAAAAGGGACTGAAAACACTTCAGAGGCTATCATAGTAGTCAAGTAATCAATAAATAATTATGAAGCATTTACTGTGTTTCACAGGCACTCTGCTGAGGATTCAAAGAAAAGGAGAATCCCTTTCTCTCATTCTAGTAGTGAGGTTCATGGTTAACTAACAGCATGTATGACTAGGATCTTAGTGTGGTATCTTCTACTGTACACATTTCAGAAGTTTGACTTATGCAGGCTGATTGACATTTCTGCATGTGCATAATGGAAAGTTTCAGACACAGGACTCCTTAATATAATGGAGCAAGCACCGTATTGATTTATTCCTGGGTTTTGCCATTATTTTTTAAATGGTGGTGTAAACATTGTAAGTTGATGAAAATCCATTAGGCCAGCAAAATATCTTAAAAGTCCATAAAGGAACACGAGGTAAACTCATTTGGAAAAGCACAGTATTTTAAATTATGATGTGTTGTGACATCTGGTTTAGGTGTGGATTCATGACCAATTCTCTGACTTAGGAAAGCTTAAACATATTTGGAAAATGTTTGAGGTGGGGTAAAATAATACCAAATTCATTAAAAATAAATTTCATCATTATTTGAATTCACCTCAATAAACCATTATTAAGTGACTGCTTGTACTACCTGCTAAGACACTAAGATAAAAAGACAAAAATGAAATAGTTACTGCTCTCAATGCCATTTCTTACTAGTTAAATGGCAGAGTTCTTTTTATGTCTCTAAACTACTTTTAATGTTGTTTCCCATAATTATAGCACTCACTTTATTGATATTTAGAATGGAACTATGAAAACTATATTGATTTCTAGGAGTTCTAATGTTTTTATCCCCATTTATGTAGTTTTTAGAACTCATATAAGAGTGTGGTGAAATTACATGCTCACATTGAATTGGAGATTTAGCATGGGGGCATTTCATTTCCAACACATTTCTTTTTGTACAATTTTGAAACATCATAATGCAAGTCATGATAATCTTGATGGCTACACTTGAATTCTAGTTATCTTAAGTCTTATTAAAATAAATCATTGTTTTTGCACAAGTATTGGCAAACGTAGCATATGACTAATAATCATAGAACTGTTTACGAGGGTTTGAATACAAAATAAGTGCTGAAATATGTTTTTAGGTGACAATTACAGTGCAAGATTACTGAGATATATTTCTAACTAAATGCTGCCACTTAACAATTTACTGGCATAAATGTCCACCTTTGGAAAGTAAGGATAATTCATTATGGTAATGTTAACAATGTTTTCTAAGATTTTTGCAAACTGATAATAATTAGTTCTGAATACTGTAAATACTTTCTATTTAACATGTAGAACTTGAATCCAAGTATTAATTTATTCTTTATTATTTCAATATATCTATTCCTCTAATCTAAGGTATTAAGGTAGGATTGGACTATTTAAACAGCAGTATTCATCTGTAAATGAACATCCTATATTCATATATGATACACTCAATCATATGTAACAAATCTCAGTGATTCCAAAAAAATACAATTTCTGCTTTCAGTTCATGAAAAAAGTAAAAACATGCATTATTTGGTAGCCTGTATAAACTGTGTCAAATTTTTACTTTAGCATACATACACATATGTGTATATAGAGTTGAACTTTATTTATCAAGTGATAAGTTTTATTCTTATTTAATACTGTAAATAATATGAATGTACAATATAACAGTCCAGTGGAATTTGACTGATTTTAGACAAGTAATGTCACATGCATTTATGGATAGAATGATTTGAATAAACCAAAAATTTTAAAAATAAAACACTTTAACCATCATCACCCACCTTCTTCTGGATAATTTCATGATTTTTATACTAAGAAAAACATCAAGTTAAATTCTTAAAATTTATAATCTGGATTTTGGAGAATTAATAGGAAGGTCAATCTCAAGTCAAGGAGCATTTGTTAAATATTTACTGTGTGTTAAACACTATGTTAAACAGTTGGGGATTTAAAGAAAGGAAAAACAAATCATAAGTCCCTGTCCTTAAGGATATCACATTGTAAGGCGTGAGATGATATGCAAACAACTATGTATATTATATATGTGCATATGTATGTATGACTGTGTATGTGTTATATAAAGTGCATGCATGAAAATATACACACACATACACATATGCATGGGGGCAACTAGGTGGTGCAGTAGGTAGAGCATTGTGCCTGGTGTTAAGAAGACTCATCTTCAGAAGTTCAAATCTAGCCTCAGGTATATACTAGCTGTGTAACCCAGGGTAAGTCACTTAACTTGTTTGCCTCAGTTCCTCATCTGTAAAATGAGCTGGAGAAGGAAATGGTAAACCACTCCAGTATCTTTGCCAAGAAAACCTCAAATGTGGTCATACATCATGCATGCAACTGAACAACACCAAAGCCACTTATACACATAGCACACATACATATATGCTTGGCACAATGTCTATCATGTAATAACTCACATATACCTATAATATTTTATTATATATATATATATATATATATATATATGATACTTTATGACTTGCACTGGGCTAAGAATACATATTTCTAACAAATATATGAATCTATCTCTATCTATCTATTTATTTATCTATATCCAGATTATATATATATACATATATATGCATATATATATGTAACTATGTAAATTTCAAAGGGAAGGCACCAACAATAGGACTGGGGAGTAGGAAAGGCTTCTTGGAAAAGTGAGGATTTGAGCTGTCTTGAAGGATGTAAGAGGTGAGGAGAGGGCATTCCAGCCATGGAAAACAAATCTGAAGATGAGGTATCCCATTCAAATAAGAGCAAGAAAGCTAATATTGCTTGATTATAGAGTAAATGGAGGGATTTTAAGTGTAAGAAGACAGCAAAGGTTGGAAGAGGCCAAATTGTAATGGTTTTGAAAAACCAAGCAGAAAATTTTATATATGGTCATGGAGTAAAAAGAAAGTCGTTGAAGTGAATTGAGTAAAAAGTGATATGATCAGATCTCTTCATTAGTAATATTACTTTGTCAGAAGAGTGGAAGATGGACTAGAATGAGGAGAAACTTAAAGCTGGGACATCGACTTGAATGATAGTCTAGGTATGGGGAAACAAATGTTTGTATCAAAATGGTAGCTGATAAAGTAAATTGTTTTATTTTTTATTTAATTTTTTAAAATTAAATTTTACATGCATTTTAGTTTACATCATTCATTTCCACAAGATTTTGAGTTACAAATTTTCTCCCCATTTTCCCCTACCCACCACCCCAAAACAGCGATCCCACTGTATACCCCATCCCCCGATCAGCTCTCTCCTATATACTCCCCCCCATCCCTCCTCTGACTTTCCAGTAGGGCAAAATGGAACTCTATACCACAGTGCCTGTAAATCTTATTTCTCAGTTGCATGTAAAATAATCATATATATATATATATATACATGTATATTTAACATTTGATTTTAAAACGTTGAATTGCATATTCTTTCCCTTCCTCCTTCATCACCCATCCTTACTGTGAAAATAAGCAATTCAATATGGGTTGTACATGTGGAGCTATGCAAAATAATTCCATAGTGGATATATTGTGAAAGACTGACTATATTTCCCTCTATCCTATCCCCCCCGCCATTTGTTCTATTCTTTACTTAGACACTGTCCTTTTTCAAAAGTGTACACTTCTAAGTACCCTCCCCCAACCTGCCCTCCACTCCATCATCTCCCCTCTCATCCACTTCCCCACTACTGTCCTGTAGGGTGAGATATGATATTTAGTGTGTATGTTATTACCTCGCTAAGCCAAATTCAATGAGAGTAAGGTTGACCCATTCCCTTTTGCCTTCCTGTTCTTCCCCTCCATTGAACAGTTCTCCCTTGCCTCTTTTATATGAGATAATTTAGCCCATCCTGCCTCTTCCCATCTCTCATATTATTGCTCTCTTGCCTCTTAATTTCTCCTTTTATGTATCATCCCGTCCTATTCAATTGGCCCTGTGCCCTCTCTTTCATAAGTTACAATTATCGTTTTTACATATAGGAATGTAAATAGTTCAACTTTAATAAGTTCCTTATGATTTCTTTACCTTGTTCACCTTCTCATGCTTCTCTTGCTTCTTGTATCTGAATGTCAGATTTTCTAATCAACTCAGGTGTTTTCTTCAAGAATTCTTGAAAGTTCTCTATTTCATTCAATTACCATATTTTCCCCTGAACCATGATACTAAGTTTTACTGGGTAGGTGATTCTTGGTATTAATCTTAGCTCCTTTGACCTCCAGAATATCATATTCAAAGCCCTTTTGATCCCTTAATGTAGAAGCTGTTAGATCTTGTGTTATCCTGGTTGTGTTTCTACAATACTGAATTTGTTTCTTCCTGGCTCCCTGTAATGTTTTCTCCTTGACCTGGGAACTCTAGAATTTGGCTATAATATTCCTAGGAGTTTTCTTTTTGGGATCTTTTTCAAGAGGCCATAAGTGAATTCTTTCAATTTCTATTTTGTCCTCTGCTTCCAGAATATCAGGGGAATTTTCCTTGAGAATTTCTTTTTTTTTTCATGGCTTTCAGATAGTGCAATAGTTTTTAAATAATATCTCCTAGATCTATTTCCCAGGTCAGTGGACCCCCCAAAAAAAAACTTCTAGGAATATTATAGCCAAATTCCAGAGTTTCCAGATCAAGGAGAAAATATTACAGGCAGCCAGGAAGAAACAATCTGTATATTGTGGAAACACAATCAGGATCACACATGATCTAGCAGCTTCTACATTAAAGGATCAAAGGCATTGGAATAAGATATCTCAGAGGTCAAAGGACCTAAGATTAAAACCAAGAATCACCTACTCAACAAAACTGAGTATAAGGGGGCGGCCAGGCGGCTCAGTGAGTAAGAGCACCGGCCCCAGTGTCAGGATGACCTGGGGATCGAATCCAGGCTCAGACACTTAGCACCACACCCAGAAATAACTGGCAGTGTAACCTTGAGCAAGTTACTTAACCCCACTTGCTTTTTTAAAAAAAATGAGTATAAGGCTTCAGGGGAAAATATGGTCATTCAATGAAATAGAGGACTTTCAAGCATTCTTGATAAGAATGACCAGAGCTGAATAGAAAATTTCACTTTCAAATATAAGAAGCAAGAAAAGCATGAGAAGGTAAACAGGAAAAAGAAATCATGAAGAACTTATTAAATTAAATTATTTACATTCCTATATGGATAAACAATAATTGTAATTCATGAGACTTTTCTCAGTATGAGGATTGTTGAAGGGATATGTATACAAATGTGTATATAAATATATGTATATATTTATATACACATATGTAAATGTGTATATAAATATATATATATGTTACTGTGTGTATATATGTGTACATTTATACATAGACAGAGGGCACAGGATCAGTTGAATAGGAAGGTATGGTATCTAAAAAATAAAATGAAGAGGTGAGAGAGGAATATAATGAGAAGATAGGGAGAGATAGGACAAAATAAATTATCTCATCTAAAAGATGCAAGAGAAAACTGTTACAATGGAGGGGAAGAACAGTAAGGTGAAAGGGAATGGATCAACCTTACTCTCATTGAATTTGGCTTAAGGAGGGAATAATATACACACTCAATTGGATATCTTACCCTACAGGAAAATAGAAGGTAAGTAGAAACGAGGGGGATAAGAGAAGGGAGGGAATATTTGGGCAGAGGGTAGTTAGAAGCACACAATTTTGAAAAGGGATGGGGTCAAAGTAGAAAATAGAATAAGTGGAGTGTGGGATAGGATGGAGGGAAATATAGTTTGTCTTTCACAATATAACTACTATTGAAATGTTTTGTGTAACTGTACATGTATGAACTATATTGAATTGCTTGTCTTTCCAGTGGGAGTGGGTGCAGAGGGAAGAAGGGAAAGAATGTGGAAATCAAAATTTTAAAAACTAATGTTAAAAAAAAAAGTTGTTTTTTACATGCTACTTGGAAATAAGATATACAGGCACTGGAGTATAGGAATCCATCTTGCCCTACTAGAAAGTTACAGGGGGTAAGGGAGGATATAAGAGAGAGCAGATTGTGGGAAGGGTTATTTTGTAGCTTCACTATTTGGGGGTTGGGGTACAAGAAAGATGGGAAGAAAATTTATAACTCAAAATCTTTTGAAAATAAAAGTTGGAAACTAAAAATAAACAAATTTTTAAAATAGAATATTTAGTTTCTATATTCCTAGTTGCAAAAAAACCTTGATTTTAGACTGAGTTTATGGACAGAATGTGAAAATCAACAGAGGCAGAAATTAATTTTTTAAAGTATTTAAAATAATCGTAAATATTTTGTTCTTATTTTTCACATATGCTAAATTAGTGTCATAGCCCTTTAAGAGCCATAGACTTAAAATTAGTTTTGACTTCAGAAGGTATCTTGTGCAAATGTCACTGAAATCATGAATCCTATCTATCTATAGCATTCCAACTAACAGCAAACATGTATTTGCTTGAAATAAATAATGGTTGCTCTATATAAGCAGAGTCTGGATGACCACTTAGAAATATTATAGATGTGATTTTGGTATAGGTTGCTTTGAATAGATTTTAAGGGATCTTCCAAATCTTAAGATTCTGTGATTGTGGAGGGGTGGCTAGGTAGCATTGTGAATAGAGAATTCAGATCCTGTCTCAGACACTTAACACACACACACACACACACAAACTAACTGTGTGAATTTGGGCAAGTCACTTATAACCCTAATTGCCCTCCAAAAAAAAAGATTCTGTGATTGTATGATGGTCAGAAAGGACAGAGAAATCAATATTATGGATCTCATTCTACTTTTTGGAAAAAATCTAATTTTAGGATCAAGTCCTTTTATGTTTCTTATAATTTCCATTCATTGTTTCTCCAAAAACTGAACACCTCTAATCTCTCCTCCATTTAACAACCTTTTTGAAAGACTGTCAAAATGTTCCTTTAAGTCTTTTGTTCTCTTAATTAGTATCCCAGATGCTTCAAATGTTCCTCAAATGGTATGGCTTCTAGTCCCTTTCATGTTACTGGTCTTCTTTTGGATATACTCTAACATATGGAAATTCCTTTGCCAAGTTGATGCCCAGAAATAGAATGTTACTTTAAATTTGTACTGACTAGGTCAGAATATGGTGGGACTATGAACTTAATCTAGTTACCATTCTTTGTGGTATCTACCACCTTCTTTTTGAAAATAGGAGCACTTATCCATCTGTAGGCTAGCCATAAATGTTTCATTTTCCATGATTTTTCAAGAATCAATTTTATATGTGTGTGTGTCTGTATACATACACAGAGACATATATAAACAAATGCACTCATACACATGAGTTGCAGTAGTTCATTTTCCTATATTAAAGATAAGAATGAAATTTATTTTCTGTCAGTAAAGTTTCTGGGAAATGAATTTTTGTTCCTTAATCTTAATGTCATTTGATTTGGGAAGCCTGAGGTTGAGATAGGAACATTGATGCACATGTTGTAATTTGAAGAGGAAGATACTCTGTCCCTCTTACCTTTTCAGAGGCAGTTGTGAAGTGAAATCAAATGATTGAAATTCTGTAAAGGATATTTAGAGGTATCAGGAAGCAGGTGGCTAGATAACTGTTAGTTGCCTAGTGCTTTCACCCCAGGCACTGTTCTGATGACATGTAGACCTGTATGCAAGATTACCTATGCCTATGTTTTGAATATCCTGTACTAGACACAATCTGATCATATAACTTGACATTCCTTATGCTACTCTGGCATGTGCTAAGGAGGAAGGTTGTACTAGTAAGCACCGAACAAACCCTAACCCACAGACACTACCACACATACTATAGTCACTATACAGTATAAGGAGCATAGTTACAAACTCTGCTGCCTTGAGAGCCTCTGTGTTCCATACTTATTCAGACACACACTGCTTTCAGGTCAAGAAACATACCTCAAATACAGACTATCTGTAACTACTGCCTCTTCTTTGACACTTTTGTATTCATTATAACTAACATGGATTCCAACAATCTTTGTCCACATGTAGTAGCTCTCTGTCTACTTGTTAATACCTATGAATATTTCTCAAGAAAATATAAATATGTAAATTTTGGCTGCTGCCCAGAAAAGCAAGAAAGAGAAGGAATATTATTATAGGAGTAAGAGTACCCACATAGTCCAAAAGTTAGCCAGTCTGACACAGATTAGGATTTAAAGGGTTCTTGCTCTTTCTTTCAAAAAAATAATCACAACAGTAGGCATATTTACCTATAGCAATATAGAAGTTATAACCATTTAAAAAGTAGAAATAATAACCATTTCAAAGAAAAGGAAGAAATATGCTTTCTTTTATTTGCTACACTGAAATGTAAGAATAATATTATTTTGAAATATTAACTTACATTCTTTTTTCTTTAAAGCAACTTGCTCAAGGTTACATGGCCAGGTGTTTCTGGGTAGGTGCTAAGTGTCTGAGCCCAGGATTCAATCTCCAGGTCATCCTGACACTGGAGCTGGTTCTCTTACTTGCTGTGCTACCTCGACGCCCCAATTTATATTCTTAAATTACCAAATCTTATTAATAAGACCAAATTTGTATGACAATAGGATTATTTGGTTTTTCATGGGGGGACACAATTATATTTAGGGATTATTTTCTTGTTTTTAATTTGAATTTTGATTTTCATTATAGAATTTGTAATAGAAGGTTTAGTGACAGAACTTAAATTCATTTAGATATTAAACTGTTGAATGTGAAAGCTCTAAATAATGTTTGCAATAAACAATTGTAAGTAGAAGCTCATGAAAATGTGTCTTCATTTCAGAATTCAGAAGACCTAAATTATATTCCTGGATGATATCCAGGAATAAGGAGGTTTAGCAACTCCTAAATTTGTTTTTTACTTTTTTGACCCTTTTTCTTCATCTAATTCAATTGCACAAATATTTTTTTGTTAAGTACCTACTATGTATAGAGCATTGTACCTGAGTCAGAGAGAGAAACAATTTAAATAAGGGTCACACCCAGTCTTCACCTTAATGGAAGTCCACTAGTTGAGTATGTTTAGTGAAAATACACACTGTTACATTAAGAGCATTAGAAAACTAAATACAACTCTTACAGGTGCATTTTTTCCTTGTCTTGTCCAGAGTCAGGCTTCCAGGTAAGTTCCTGGACATTTCTAATCTGAACCTGCAGCAAAAATCTTGCTTGGCAGAAAATCTATACTTTGAATTGTAATGATGTAGCTATTGAGAATTCAAGGTAACTTCCACACTACAGTGAGTTAATGAAGGAAGACATAAGTGGAGCATTAATGGTATTAATATAATGTGTTATTTTTTATTATTCTTTCTTTTTTAAGTGAACTACATTGGTTTGGAGAGCATCGGGATGATGAAACACTTTTTACCTATATAGTTTGGCACCTCCACAACTTTCCTAGAGAGTTGACTACAAAAATGTTAAGTAACTTGCTCAGGATCACAAAACCAGAGTGTGTCAGAGATGAGACTTGAAAACAGTTCTGTCATCCAACCCTGATGCTTAATAACAGCAACAACAAAAGAGAAACAGAGTTTTAAGGTTTTCAATGCTTACATTACATGCATTAACTTATTTGATTTTCACAACAACCTTATTAGACATCATTATTAAAGCTGAGGAAACTGGCTTAAGGAGATTAAGTGACCTGTTCAAAGTCATTCAGATAATGTTTTAGATGTGGGACTAGAACTCAGGTCTCCTCTGATTCCAGGCATGATCTGGATAAATCACAGAGTTACAGGTTGTTTTCCATCACCAAAAATCAGCAACACTACTGCCACCACCTCTACTTCTTCTACCACCACCACCAATGACAAACCTGAAAACAACATTAAAAAAAAGCCTGTCAAGACTTTGTCATCTCCATGCTGCTGCAAATAATACCTAAAATTGAACACACAGTTCAATTAGTACTCTTGAGTGTAATGCCTTCTCAAGGGAAAGACAGCTGTAATTTCTGAAATATATTTGACTTCTTCCTCCAAATCAACAGTGTTTTTTAAGCACCTAGTGTTTCTGAGGCATTGTTAGGTCCCAGGGATAGGAAAATTATGAGTTGAAGCTATGCAATAGAAGAAAAAAAAAAGATGATGATCCAAAAAGAAAGGAAAGAGAGAATAAGCATTTATTAAGCACTTATCATGTACCGAGAGCTATGTGGTTTTGTTTTTGTTTTTACAAAAGTAGCCTTTGAACTTTACAACCACTCTATAAGGAGGAAACTGTTTTCATTTCCACTTTATAGATGAGGAAACTGAGGCGAATGGAGGTTAAAGAGAATTTCCCAGAGTCACAGACTCTTGAGTGTCTGAGGCCACATTTGAACTCAAGTCTTCCGGATTTCAGGCCCATCTCTTATCTACTATGGCACATTTGTTAACATTCTGACCACTGCTATCATTGATATTTTTCCTGGCATTTCTCACATAGTGAGAAGAGAGCAAACTGATGTAAAGCTGCAGAAAGGTATTCCTTGAATTAAGTATGTGTTTGGAGAAGACCATTTCAGCTGCCCCTTTCAAAATCACATAATTTCAGATTTGGAAAGACCTTAGATGTCTTCCAGTTCAAACTATATCTGAATAGGAATTCCCTTTACAATATCCCTAAAACATGTTCATCTAGTTTCCCCTTTAAGACTTGTAATGAAAAGGCCCCTCCTAAAGAAACCTACTCCACTTTTGGCAATATAATTGTCAGGAACTTTTTTCCTTGTCTCAAATCTAAATCTTTCACAGCAATATTCAATTATTCATTCGAATTCTACTTTTCTTTTTTTTAAGGCAATCAGGGTTAAGTAACTTGCTCAAGGTTAAACAGCCAGTTATTTTTTTTTTTGTGGGTGCCAAGTATCTGAGGCCAGAACCAATCGCAGTTCTCTTGATGCTGCGGCTGGCACTCTTAATCACTACGCCACCTGGCCACCCCTTCTAATTCTACTTTTCATAGTCAAGAACAAACCCCATCCCTCTAATCATAAGCCAGCCTTTCAAATACTGCAAAACAAAATATTTTATCTCCTATGAATGAATTAAAGTCCCTTAACCCTCTTTGCCACCTTCTTCTGGATAGCTTCTAACTTGCATATTCATTTTCTAAAATGTGAGGTCAACAATTGAACACAGTAGAATGATAACTGGACAAAACCCCTTCATGAAAAAATAGAGGGAGCCAAGAGGGCAGAGTGGAAGCACAACCTTCCTGTGGCCCTGGCTTCCAACTTCCCCAATCTATGTAAAAAGGGAACTCTAAATAAACTTTGGATTGGCAGAACCCACAAATGACACAGAGAAGCTAACCTCCCACTGAGGACAGCCCGGCAGTCCGGCAGGAATCGGCCAGCACAGCGCTCTGGGAGCTTATCCCAGCCCCACTCCAAGGCTTTAGCCCAAGGGTGGGCCTGACCAGCCGCTGGCCAGAGGGACTCCAGATCAGCAGCAGCTGTGGCCCTTTTCAGGTTTATCAACACATAGACGCAAAGGAGAAAGTAAGAGGTCAGTGCAGTCTGGACTTTGGGATCAGTAAGTGGGAGTGCAGCTTTTACCCCCAGGGCAAGAAGCCACTGAGATGCCAGCACAGCCAGCCAGTGCCACTTGGCAGCTTCAGCTCCTGGCCTGCAGAGTATAGGGGGACCAAGCACCAGTCTGAGAGGTAATCGCTTTTGCTTTAACATGCTTGGATCTGGATTGCAGTTTAGGGTGGAGGTCCTGGGGTGTGTGTCCAACTTGCCAGAACATGTTGAGGCTTCAGAGAGGGCACCCAACTAATACCTTTGGCAGCTGAGAAAACCCCAGCATTTGGGATGAAAGCTCCCCCATCTGGTGGAAGAGTCCTACTGTGGCAAAAAGCCCAGGGGTCAAAGGACTAAGGGGAGACATGACCAGGCAAAGGAAACAAAGCAAACAGAAGAATCCAATATTAGACTCCTATTTTGGGGACAAAAACGAGTAAAGCATGGGACAGGAGGAAGACAGGGAAGTCAGAACTCCTGCACCAAAAGCTTCAAAGGAAAATACAAGCTGGTTACAGGCCATAGAGGGCCTTAAGAAGCAAATAAGAGAAGTGGAGGAAAAATTGGGAAGAGAAATGAGAACAATGAAAGAAAATTATGAAATTAGATTCAACAGCATGACTGAGGAAAATAATACCTTAAAAAACAGACTGACTCAAATGGCAAAGGAGGCTCAAAAAGGCAATGAGGAGAAGAATGCCTTAAAAAGAGCAAATTGCCAGATGGAAAAAATCTCAAAAGCTCACTGAGAATCATTGCTTCAGAATTAGATTGGAGCAAATGGAAGCTAATGACTTTATGAGAAATCAAGATGCTGTTAAACAGATCCAAACAAAGGAAAGAATAGAAGGCAATCTGAAATATCTCATAGGAAAGGCCGCTGACCTGGCAAATAGATGCAGGAGAGATAATTTTAAAATTATTGGACTGCCTGAAAGCCATGACCAAAGTAAGAACCTAGAAATCATCCTCCAGGAAGTTCTCAAAGAAAACTGCCCTGATGTTTTAGTATCAGAGGGCAAAATAGAGGTTGAAAGAATCCACCAATCACCTCCTGAAAAAGATCCCAAAAAGAAAACTCCTAGGAATAGTATAGCCAGGTTCCAGAATTCCCAGATTAAGGAGATAATATGACAAGTAGCCTGGAAGAAACAATTTCAATATTGTGGAAACACAATCAGGATAAGACAGGATCTGGCAGCTTCTACACTGAGGGATTGAAGGGCTTGGAATATGATATTCCGGAGGGCAAAGGAGCTGGGATTAAAACCAAGAATCACCTACCCAGCAAAACCGAGTATCATGTTTCAGGGGAAAATATGCTCATTCAGTGGAATAGAGGACTTTCAAGCATTCTTGCTGAAAAAACCAGAGTTGAACAGAAAATTTGTCATTCAGATACAAGAAGCAAGAGAAGCATGAGAAGATAAACAGGGAAAAGAAATCATAAGGAACTTATCAAAGTTGAACTATTAACATTCCTACATGGAAAAACAATAATTGTAACTTATGAAACTTTTCCCAGTAGTTGAAGGGATTAGAAATATTTACATATGTCTATATATGAGGGTATATGGGCATATGCAGCAGCAAGCACCCCAAGCGTCCTCAGGATTGCTTCCAACACAGGTTCTTAGATCTGCTTTGTTAAAGGAAAGCAACTCAAAATGGGTTAACAAGCTTACTTTAATCAGTCAAATATCAAAGTATCATTTGCCTAGTTCAGGGGGAAAAGGTCAGCACCCCTAGCTTCAGAGTATACAGACAGAATTATCAAGACAGAGAAACAGATCAAGTAGACAGTTTTTCAAACCCAGGGGACTCTCAACAACGGCTTCCCAGAGTTTCATCTGATTAAATCACAGAACACTTCTCAGAGTGAGCCCCAAAACAAAGCTACACATCAGAGCTTATATAGCCTTCTCCTGGCTCAGAGAATGTAACAACCTTATTGACTCACAGGCTAATAAAAAAGTATCTACTGAAAAACAAGCCTCCCACCGCAGGCTCCAGGTGCACTTTAGCCTAGGAGCAGGGAAGATCTTTAAATTTGCATTTATGAATACATATGTGAATGTGTGTATATATGTTTACAGTTATACATAGATAGAGGGCACAGGACCAATTTAACAGGAAGGGATGATACTTAAAAGTTGAAATTAAGAGGTGAGAGTGATATAATGAGAGGAGATGGGGAGAGACAGATTGGGGTAAACTATCTCATACAGAAGAGGCAAGGGAAAATGGTTACAATGGAGGGGAAGAATAGGAAGGCAAAAGGGAATGGGTCAACCTTATTCCCATTGCATCTTGCTTGAGGAGGGAGTGAAATACACACTAAATAGGGTATCTCACCCTCCACGAGAGTAGTGGGGGAAGGGGATGAGAGGGGGGATGATGGAAGGGAGGGCAGGCTGGGGGGGAGGGAAGTTGGAAGCACCCACTTTTAAAAAGGGACAGGATCAAAGTAGAGAATAGAACAAGTGGGAGGTGGGATAGGAGGGAGGGAAATATAGTGAGTCTTTTACAATATATCTACTAGGTTATTGTTTTGTATTAGCCACACATGTGCAACCTATACTGAACTGCTTATCTTCCCAGTAAGGGTGGGTTTTGAAGGACTAGGTTTTGTAGTACCTAGTCCTTATTCATATTGATCAGAGTGACTTGGAATCGGTTAAAAGAGTATATTTAAAAAGCTAAGCATATCCTATGCTGTTGAGGGTTTCTCTGAACTCATTTGTACTTCAAAGTTCCTACTCAGCTCTGTCCTATCATCAAGCATGCTTGAAATTTTAAAATTAAAGATTCATTTCTTTCTTCTATTGGGTTATACATGACATTTTATCTTTGTGTAGGGTATGTTTTTTTTTCTTGGTTATTGACCTATATGTTTTGCATTTCAGACTGTTGTATTCCAAGACCTCCTTGTATTTATGGTAGAAGCTTCCCTATCTTATGTGATTCTGACAGTAGTTTCTTGAAACTTGAACTTGTTTGTTCTGGATGGTTCTGGTATCATTATTCTTTAACATAGGAGCTTTGGGTTTTGGTTATGAAATTCTTGGGACTTTTCCTTTTGGCAATGATCTCAGGAACTGATTGGTGGATTCTTTATATTTTTTTTACATTGCTTTGTGGCACAAGTAGATCTGGGCAGTTGTCTTTTGTGATTTCTTGAAATCTAGGTTTAGTTAATAAACACGTAATAATTGCCTACTACATTACAGGCAATGGTCTAAGTGTCCAGAATTTTTTTTAATTATTGTTGTCGGATTCCCATTCAGTTAACTGTCTTGCCTGTAAGTGTGTTTATGTCTTCTCAAAGACTATTTTAAGGAACATACATCTAGTCAATTGATAGTATTGCTTTTTCCTGTAAAATCAATTTCCAGGTTAGACACACCTGTCTTATTATCTGTATGTGTATATATACATATACACATACATATATATATATGTGTATATATATAATATACATATATATATATCCTATATAGTAAAACAATGATCTAATATCTGCATTGCTGGAGCTTCTCCTGTCCATAAAAGTCACATGCTACCATTGTAGGTAGTATAGAGGGAATCTCTGCTTGCACTATGGGGGTATAGAAAGATTATATGTTTCTATTATTTATCTATCTATAATAGATATATAATCTTTATGTGTATAATGTGTGAATGTGCATACATAGACATACAAACACACACATATTCATGGCATCTTATTCTGGAAGTTTGAATAGATTTTCTCATGGAAATATTCATACATATGATGAATAGATTCTATAGTAATATATATATATGATAGAGTACTTTAGAAACTTTTCTTCCTTACCTGGCTCAAATGGCCTATCAAGGAGGAGTACCCAGAAGTTTAACTGAGAGTGGGTGTTCTGTTTAGGTACCTCAGAGTCAGAGGGCAGAACTGCAGTGTGGTTTTGGCTATGTCTTAAGATTTTATAGTAATTTGTCAGTATTGTTAACATTTCACAATGGTAGAACATGGTGGGCCCCAAATGGGTGGAGGTTTATTAATCGTGTGATGTTTGGGGAAAGGTTGGCCTGACTATAGAGACCTGGGGTAATTAACAAAATAACAGGAGAGTTCTGGATGTTTTTAGGTAACTTGAGAGTACTGAAAAAGGAAAATGAAGAACGCTTATCTTGATTTGGGGTGGTCAGATTGGATGTGTTGTGTATCTTTGTTCACAGTAGGGAAGGGTAGGCAAAATGTAGCTATAGAAAGAACACTAGACTGGGAGCTAGGGGACCTAGCATCCATGTCTGCTGTTATCTTGCTATATAACCTTAGTATTCTTTATAAAATAAAGCCTGGCTGAACAATTTTGATCTTTTAGGTTCCTCCTTAGCTAATGTTCTAGCTACATATTGAGTTAAATAGACTTTTGTGGTCTTGAATGGTAACATACATAGCCATATATAAGTTGTTTCTGTGAGAAAATGAATTCCAGTTTCCTAAGATCAAATGATTTGTCATCTTTTGTAACATAACCCATTAGAAAGTCAAGAGCTGCCTGTATTCTGTTGTTAAAAATTATTCAGTTCTCATGTACTGTTTTAGTAATTGAATGACTAATTTATGATATATTCCCCCTCACTGACTAATCTGCATGTATTTTCAAGAATTGGAAACCCATTGAGGTTGAATCAAATAAATAATTTATAAAGCCTATACTTGGTGTTTTTTCAACCTTCAAAATAAATAATCAAAGCAAACATGATAGTATACTTGTTCCCCAAATTGAAATAGCTACATGTGATGGTTAGTTTCTTTAATAGACCTGACTGGAAAAAAAAAAGTTACATGCCAAATTGTTTTGGACAAATCAGATCGCAAATTAATTCAATCGATATTTATGGAATACCTCTTGCTGGCAAATTTGGAGCTATGTCAGAAATTGTAAACCATATAAGTATACATATATATGTATGTGTGTATGTATGCATGTACTGTGTATGTGTTTGTATGTACGTATATATCAGATTTGGTTCTTGTTTTTAAAGCTTTTACAATTTGGCTTGAAAAAAACATAAATTACCAAAATGAATAATCAAAACGTATGTCTTATCCTTCATACAAATTGTGGCAGCTATATGTATATTTGGATTTCTTCAGGAGACCTTATCCAGAAAACTTGTATGCCAACCAGTTTGTGATCATTTATTCAATTAGTTATTATGGAACTTGCAAGGTAGCTGCTATGCTAGATATCATAGGAGAAACAATGACATATGAGATGCTTCCTAACCTGAAAGATCTTAAAATTTAATTTGAAAAACACATTTTAAATGCACTAGGAGAGTTTACTCTTTAAAGGAAATTCATGGTCAATAATTTTGAAGAGGCAATGATAGCCTTCTACACGTAGGATCCAATTTGTGTGGTATGACTCAAATTTTCATTGCATACTTCCATTGGAAGCTACCATATTTTTAATAAAATCATAACTTCAATTAATTCAAACTCCAAAAATGCAGTCACTTCATGTGATTCATTTTTCACACCACTTAACAGGATTCAATATCTTACTAAAAGGGTCCTGGCTGTATTTTCTTTTTCTTCTCAGCAAATATGGATTTTCAGACTAGGTTTGTCTAAAGATTAAAATGTTCTCATTTTGTGTGTGTAAAATATGCCACAGTACCCATACTGTTCAAACAGGTGTGACTAAATGTTCTACTCATTTTTTTCAAGTGGAAAAGGCAATATAACAGCAAGATATCATTAATAATTGTTTGTGAGAGTACCTAATTTTCATGCCTCATACAGTATATATTCAGCATTCATGACAAAATCATCCTGCAGGCCTTGGTGACCAAAATATAAATATCACTTTAGTGGTTCTCATTAACTGTCTACTTTCTAATGTCCTAGGAGATCATTAGAAACAGGTCAATACTTGATCTCTTTATTTCCTATTTTGACAAGAAAAAAAAACCTTAATGTTTAGAATCAATTAACGTTCAAATGTCAACAACATGTCATTCTAAATTCCTCACTGTGAGGACAGAATTTGATATTTTTTTTTGAAAAGTTAAATAGTATAGTAGAATGTAAGTTTTCATTTTATTGACTAATGTATATTATTTGTAGTTAGAATTTGCATGAGTTAGTGCCTTGCTTTGGGGATTTTCCTTGGGTCTTAAGTGTTCCTTCACTTTGAATTTCTTGTTGGGTTGTTTTGTGTGTGTGTGACTACTATAAAAAAGAGTCTATCTGATACAATTTTTGGTCATGGTTTTCTTTAAATATACACTAGAAAACACTATAGGAACCCATCCCTCTGAATTGATTTTACATCGGTGGAACAGATAGTCTTTATAATGCAACAGCTTAAAAGGCTTTGACTTTGAATTAATAAGGTTCAAATGTAAAGCTCCTTTCCTTCTCTCTAAGAACTAAGCAACTCATTTCTTCTTTAGCCTAAATATGACCTTTCTAGTTTAAATATGTGAAATTTAATTTAAATGTACCAGTACAACAAAGGTCAGTTAGGTATGAGAAATAACTGTCATGCCTCCCAAAAGGAAAAGTAAACTCCCTTGTCCTTGTCTTAGATTAGCATTCATAGTAGATACTACATTTGAATCCCAAGGCAACTCAGGAAGAAATAATTTAAAGATGACAGAATTTACAGGAGCTGCCACAATTTCATACAAACTCAGTGTGTGGGAGAACTTGCTTTGTTTACTGCTGTACTGTCATCATTCCTTCTCCGGTTTTTTCCCCCTGCCAGTTTGTGTATGTTACTTGAGTACTTCAGGCACAGGGTCTATACAAACAAACCTCTTGGCAAGGAATGTACTGCTCTCTGTATAAGTCCATGGTGCTACTGACCTACTTGTCCTGAAAGGCAGACTCTTTTAGGATTTTTTTCTTCCAGTTGTGCTGGTTGGTTTGCATTTGTGTATCTCTATAGTCTCACCTGATTTTGAGCACATATGTTTGCCAAATGTGTGGCTAGGTGAAGGGGACTTCAGTCCTAGAGGAGAAGCCAAGACTAACATACTCTTATAGGGATTAAAGTCTTGAGTTTAGGCCTCACTAACATCACACTCTAAATAATGAACTAATATCATTTCCTACTCTCTGTAGTACCAAAGATAATAAGGAAGTATTTTGAAACAAATTATTTGATAAATAAAGATGAAGCTTTGATCTTTAACATTTGGTGAGTGATGAAGTAGGACAGAAATTGTAAGTTATATCAAAGTCCAGGAATTTGAATATGTTTAGAACATAACTTTTCAGTCATTATTCATTTTAGGGTTCTTTTTATTAATGTACAACCATGTAGATCAGTCGATACCCTTTTTCCAAAATGTGCACAATTCTTAATATTCATCTCAGTATGACATGAGTAATAGAAAAAGGTTTGAAGTTGTACAACAGACTAATATTTTTGACCATATAAAATATATACATAACAAAGTTACATTAGTATTTCCTTATCTCTGATGATTCTAACCCCTTCATTTATTATGGATGCCAGTGTTATACCATTGTTCCTTCTCTGAGATAAACTTCATTTAGAATTTTCATTGCTGATTAAAGATCTGTTTCTGCTTCTAAATTCTAGAGCTAAATTATGTTGAAATCACCAAGAAAAATTTCTCCATATTCAAATATCTTTAAAAATATTTTTAAATATGTCCCATATTTGCCAAATGATTAGTTTATCCTGGCTTACAATGATTTTTTAGCACCAAATATTGATATTTGATTTACAAAGGCAACATATAGAAGCAGTGTGCTATAATAAACAGATAACTATACTCAGTATCAGAAAGACAGGTGTTCAAGTCTAGCCTCTGAAAACCAAATGGCTTTGTGACTGTGCAGATCACTTAATCAATATAACTGGAAGGGATTGGGTCAGCCTGCATTTTATGAAAAAGTATCCTTACCATGGATTTTACTATTTCAAAGAAAACGCTGGTACGGTAATGGTACCATATCCTATAATATAATATAATATAATATAATATAATATAATATAATATAATA
>NW_027187293.1:4711251-4765278 GCF_028583685.1 Petaurus breviceps papuanus | reverse complement strand
ATATAATATAATATAATATAATATAATATAATATAATATAATATAATGTAATATAATATAATATAATATAATATAATATAATATTACAGCATATGATCAATCTATCTTAGATCTTAAAGACTCTTAAAATAAAATGTGCATCACTATGGAGTTTTATATTCTCTTCAAAAATATAGAAGTTAGAATAAAAAGAGGTAGTATATAAGAAAAATGATAAATACATGTAAAAATAAAGCATTATTTCATCAAATGTTTTTTTCATAAGCTGTTTTTTATTTAAATTTAGCAGGTAAATAACAATGAATTGCATACAATTCTGTACTGAAACATGAAGCATTAAAATATGTAGCTTAAAACAGGAGAATATTTACAGTATGTTTGAGACACATAGATGCATACATTTTATTTTCCCATGTGATGTTTCATCTAAATATTGCTAAAAGCATTATCTGAAATTTTGTTTTAGAAGTCATAAAGCTGTAACTTTATTGTCAACTAATGAAAAGAGAAGTGTTTATGTTTTTCTGCTAGACCATAAATATATTTGTTTTCTTTCTATGATATAATGCAGCCTAAGAATATAAGAAGCTAGTCAACATTTCATTTTTATACATTCACACTTATACAGCTGCTTGGAGGGTGTGTTTTAAAAATAACTTGACTAAAAGTTCACTTCTCTGGCAGATTAAGATTTCAAAATAGATGATTGATATTCAGTTACCAAGACATGTTCTGGGGGAGACAATTTTATTTTACACATTTTAAAAGGTTTTCTTAGGTTAATGTCATAAAAATATTATATTTTTAACTTACCAGTAGGTCCATAACTGCTTTTGACTTTTAGATATTATTTGAGTTAAAAGTGAGTTTCCTTTCCCCCTATTTTGGCCAATAACAATAGTTGTGATTTTTAAAAGATCTTATGCAAGGTATTCATTTAAAATATAATATGCTAAATTTGCATTAAAAAAAGAAGACATATTCTGAAAAACTCTGGTGTCAAATAAACATGGCACAAATGGAATCACAGTTTCTAAAAAGATGAATGGAAAGCCTTCTAGTCCAATTTGTTGCTAATCATACAATACCCTCTATCACAGCCCCCACTATCTATGATGCAGACTTTTCTTTGAAGACCTCCAGTAAGAGTGTTTTATATTTTTAGTTAACTCAATGTAGCAGCAAGCATCCCAGTGTCCCCAGGGTGGCTGCTCACACAGCTTCTTGGATCTGCTTTGATAAAGAAAAGCAACTCAAAATGAGTTAACAAGCTTACTTTAATCAGTCAGATATGTATCATTCACCTAGTTCAGGGGAAAAAGGTCAGCACCCCGAACTTCAAAGTATACAGGCAGAATTATCAAGACAGAAACAGATCAAGTAGACAGCTTTCCAAACTGTCCAACCATTACATCCATACCAAATCAACATCTGGGTTTCAACATCTGGGTTTTTCAAAGCCGGGGGGGCTCTGGACAACGGATTCCCAGAATCCATATCAAATCACAGAACACTTCTCAAAGTGAGCCCCAAAACAAAGCTACACATCAGGGCTTATATAGCCTTCTCCTGGCTCAGAGAATGTAACAACCTTATTGACTCACTGCCCAATCAAGAAGTATCTAGTGAAAAACAAGCCTCCCACCCCAGCTCCAAGTGCAATTTAACCTAGGGGCAGGGAAGATCTTACAAATTTACATTCCCATTACACTCAAGTCTCTAGACATTAAGTATTTCCTTAATTTTGACACTTACATGAAAGAAGGAGTTTTAGTGGTTATCTCCTGATGCACTTCATAGAGCCAGACAAATAATACACACTTAATGAATGCTTATTGATTTATTCATTTTATTAGTAATCAATATTTATGGATATAAATACATGGGCATCTAGGTGTCATTGTGGATAGAGTCAGGAAGACTCATACTCATGAATAAATATTCTGCCTTCAGATACTAGCTGTGTGACCCTGAGCAAGTCACTTACCCCTGTTTGCCTCAGTTTCCTCATTTGCAAAATGAGCTGGAGAAGGGAATAGCAAAACACTTCAGTATCTTTGCCAAGAAAACCCCAAATGGGATGATGAAAAGTCAGACATGAGTGATAATGACAGAATAAATTTCTTGATGGATACATTGTGCTATACTCTGGAGGGGTTGCTGGTAATGGAAGAATATAGAAGGCATATAAGATATGGCCCCTGCCTCCAGGTGGAGATTGAGAGACAGACTTCTAATACCTGTTGAGAAATGAATAATTAAACATGACAGTTTATGATTACTTAAATTTGTAGGCATTTATAATGGAAAAAGATTATTGTGGAATTGATGAAGAGGAACATGAGCTTAATCTAAAAGAACAGTTAGGATTTTGAGAGGGAAAAGGGCAGAGAAGTCAAATGAGTGATAGAATTGAGGTATGGAAGTAAATGCAGTACATTTGCAGGGTAGTGAGAAGAAGGGCTTGACTGGAATAAAGGGTTTCAGAGTAGTGAGATGCAAGATTGAAGTGGAACCTGGCCCTGAGAAACAACAAGGGGAGTTTTGTGCTCAATGACATAAGATAAGTGGTCCTTAAAGATTTTTGAGCAAAGGATGATATTATGCAAGAAATAACTAAGGAAGATGAGCCTAGCAATTATGTGTTGCATGATTTGGAGTAGGGGAGAAACTGGATGCAGGAAGATGAGTTTTTGTGTATTAAGTGGTAAGTATTAGACTAGAACGGGAATGAAGGTGAAGCAAAGGGAGTGGTTAAAATGTTAATGCTATGGAAGACTTCCAAGAGAACTTAGTTCTATGTCTATGCTTCAAATCATTAGCAATAAGCACTTTCCATGACAAATGTTATGGTAGAAATTAGTATAGTCCTGCCAGCCCTTTTCCATCAGTGTCAACAAGGGGTATGAAACCTAGCATAGAGGAGAGGGATGGATTGTCCTGTCCTAGAATCAGCCTGCTGCTCCCACCTGTAGCAAATTTATTTCTCTTCTCCTTTTCTCTATCCCTGTCTTTAGCCATCCATTACACCCGGACCACTTAACTTTTCTGCCTGTCCTAGATCTTAGTCATTACGACTAATTCTACTACTTACAATTCAAACTCTGTGCCAGATCTGGTCATTTGGATATGATTTGATCACTCGAACTTGGTTCTTAAGTTTCTTCTTCTGTGTCATCACAAATTTACTTTATTTTTCCTCTCCTAATTGCCATTGTGACTTTATCTTGCATTTCTCAAGTACCTTTTGTCCACCCTGTTGTGCTCTACCTGCAAAAATATGGTGATGGGATAAGGGACTTAGTTTATTTGTTTCTTTTTTTTCTTTTTGGAGGGGGAAATGCAGGGCAACTGGGGTTAAATGATTTGCCCCAAGTCACACAGCTGGGAAGTATTAAGTGTCTGAGGTCAGATTTGAACTGAGGTCCTTCTGACTCCAGAGCTAGTGCTCTACTCACTGCTCTACCGATTCACCCCCAAGGGAGTTAGTTTCAAATCCCACTGTTGACTCTTCCTAGTACTGAAATCCTGGACAAATCATTTAACCTCCATGTACTTCAATTCCCTTATCTATACGTGAGGCTTTGGGGCTCAGTGGATTCTATGGGCCTTTCTGATCCTGTGACAGGCTGAATTCTTGCTTCCAGACTTATCTTTTTCATCCCTGCTTTGAAAGTCTGAGCACGTGTCAGAATCCTTCTCATTTCTATTTTTTAATGATCTGTAGGGATGTAATCCTAACATAGATTGTTGTTTTTTTTAACCTGCTTTAGGTTCTTTCTTCAGATGTATCTTTTGGAATTGACAGCTTTTGATCCTTTCTGCCTTCTTGTTATCTACTCAGAGCTCTTGGCTAATCTTTGCATCCCCATTTGTTAATCCATTTCCTTTCTTGTTCAGGAAGTATAATGACTAGAGCAATTAAGGAAGGATACTTACCACTCATTTGAATCCTCTAACCACTAAATTGAGTCCCAGCAGCTTGAAGTCTAGAAGACATTGGTTCAATTCAGTTTCTCACATCTGCTAGCTGTGTAATCATGGAAAAGTCATTTAAACTCTTTTGAGGCTCAGTTTCTTCCTTTGTAAAACTCTTGTTAACTTCATTTTTTTTCAATTCAGCAAGTTTGCTTAAACATTTATTTCAAACAAAAGTACTATTTTAGGCTCTGGGAATAGAAAGATAAAAATGACCTAGTCTTTAAAGAATTAATGAAACCAGCATTTTTAGTCATTTCTCTACTGGCCTTTTTAATGTCTTCAAACCCTATTAGAACTCTCCTATCTTGAAAGAAAAATGTTTACATGATTCTTCTTTCCTGTATACAGATTGTGTGTGTGTTTTTCTTTGTTCTCAAAGAGGGACTTGACATAAGAATGATGATGCCATGACTTGCAAATGAAATGGATTTAAGTGAGGGAGGGTTATGCAAAGTCACCAGCCTCACTTTTTCCCCCAAAGGAGCTGGGCCCAGTGACCAGATATAGACCAGGATGACTAGAGGTGGCCAGGATGCAGTGGGAGACCTTTACACATACATATACATACATACATTCATATGTATGTATACATATATAAACGCTTTCTTATTTCTTCTGTCCTTTAAGACTTAAGGTTGTAACAGTTGCTTGCATGTAGCAGTCATTCAAAGTAGCTAGGTGGCACAGGGTATTGAGCACTGGGCCTGGACACAGGAAGAACTAAGTTCAAATTTAGCTTCAGAAATTTACTGGCTGTGTGACCCTGGGCAAGTCACTTAACCCTGTTTGCCTTAATTTCCTTTTCTGTAAAATGAACAGGAGAAGGAAATGACAAACCACTCCAGTATCTTTGCCAAGAAAACCACAGATGGGCTTTCAAAGAATCGGATATGACTGGACAACAGGAATAACAAGTGGTCACTCAATACATTTTTGTTGCATTGAAATTTTAAAAGTAAAATACTTTTACTGCTATTATATCCCTATCACTTACTGTCTACTTTATCCCTTACAATCTGGCTTACCACTTTAAAGAAATGTGGTATTTTGAAGGTGAAGTCATTTCCCTATTAACAAATTTAGTATCCTAATTTGAACTGAAATACTTTTCTCCTCCATCACTGACACTTTTCCCCAGATCCTCTTTGTTATATTGACATATGATTTTAGACTACTCTCTTCTTGATGCTGTTCCTCTCTGCCCTAATATTTCTAACTGAAGAAAATAAAAATCCAGGCTTATCTCAGACCATTACCCTGCTCTGTTGATTTTCCTGCCTTGATTCCTCCAAAGGGAAAAGAAACAGGTGACAATAATATCACCAAAAAAAAAAACCAGAGAGAAAAAGTGTATCATCTGGTATAGAAGGTATTCAACAGCATCAAATGAAGTATGTAGGTCTTAGAAGGATGAGGATTGAGAGGAGACCTTCATATTTGGCAATTAAGAGATCACTGATAACTCTGCAGAGAGTAGTTTCATGAATGATCTGATGAGCAACCAGATGACAAAAGACAAGAATGAATGAGAGGAGAGGAAATAGAGGAAATGAGTATCAACAACTTTTTTCTAGGAGTTTGACTGAGAAAGGGAGATGAGACTTATGACTTAGAAAACTGCATGTTTCTATATTTCTTTTTTATTAATCTACTTATTCTATTAAATATTTACCAATTACATTTTAATATGGTTTAGATCACACTCTGGAGTATTGTGATCTGTCAGCAGTTCAGACATGTGTTTGATAGCTCTTCTTTAAAATGTCTTAGTGAGAGAATATACATATTTCTTTATGGCTTCCTAAATATAGTATCTCAATTTTTTCCTATAAAGTAGAATATGTTGTATAAGGATGCTGTGTCCATTATGATATATAGATTCATGCAGGACCTGACTTTTGACACCAAATATCTTTCATAATGTAGAAAATGTTTTTATGGGCTGATTTTAATCTGCTGTTGAAATTAGATAATAACAATGTTGTGTTCTTATCCTGTGTCTTGCCAACATCAAGGAAACAGAGTGGGCTGGATCCCTTTTATTTTTTGTACTTCCCAAAGTCTCATCCTCAAAATAGAACTTATCTTTTTTTACCAAGCTTCCCTACCCCTCCCAACTTTATTTAAAGAGGAAAGAAATGACAAAAAAAAAACAATCAGTTGATTCCTCTCTTTCTGGGGATTTTATAGAACTCCTAGATGATATAACAGATGGATTTATCTTCAAAGCACATGGCCATATAATTTTGCTCAAAATCTGGAAATCTAGTCCTAGTAAAATAAAGGACTTAATACTCTCTATGCAATACACTGTGAAAGTATGAAGGAAATGAACCTTAAGAGAGCAGAGAAAATACAAAATGATTAGCCCAGTTACATATTGCAGCATTTTTTAAAAGGCATTTGTGAGAACACCTTGATTAACTTTCTCACCTCCATGAGATACTTACAACAATGATGTAAGTACATATTGATGGTACCCTCGATGAAAACATAAGACTGAAACAAGCAAGCTTTGACAATTGATTTTCTATAGTATAACATTCTCACTGGTCCACAGCCATTTGAAAGTTACAGAGAATACAAGAACCTATAGCATTTATTGTTTATTGGTAATTTTAAAAAAGCATTCAAAGGGGCAGCTAGGTGTCACAGTGAATAGAGCACTGGCCCTGGAGTCAGAAGGACTGAGTTCAAATCCAGCCTCAGACACTTAACAGAAAACTAGTCTTGTGACCTTGGGCAAGTCACTTAACCCCAATTGCCCTCCCTACCTTCCCCTCTCCTAAAAGCAAAAAAAAAAAAAATTCAATGTAGAAAAGCAAAGGGCTACCTTAATATCTATCTCCCACAGAGTAGCCTCTGTTTGTCAACATGTTACAAAATTATCTAACTAAAACAAAGCTAAAATGCCCAATGATCAAAGGATATGTAGATATAGATAGATATTATGTATGTATATGTATGTACATATATAAATACATATACGCACATGTAAATAGAACTTCACCACTTCTTAGATCTGAGTTTCTTATCATGAGTACCATTTTTTTTTCAAAATTTTGATAATTCTATTTCATTATACTCAATTTCCTTTGTAATTCTTAAAACATTATTCTAATAATGAGCCTATGGATTTCACAAGGCTGTGAAAAGGGTCTATGACGCAAAATGTTTAGAACCTCTGAGAAATGATGGCAAAAAGTTCCACGTATGATTGGTTGTTATTATACCAACTGAATCAAGAATTTTAATTTTGCAGATTTTCCTAACTGGAAATACATATTTCCTTTCTTTTAAAAATGGCATAAATCCACAAGGGAAAAAGTGAATAAAAAAGGTTGATTGCCCAAACTGGTATGCCCTTGTTTTGTCTGACAACAAAGCTGGTCCATCTCTTTTGGGCAAATACTGCAGATGAAAAATGAGCTTGACCCAGAATCAAGTCAGATGGAAAAAAAAAAGGATACTGGCTTGCATTTTTTTAATTGCATAGCATTTATGAATATTCTATTTTTTGGTGAAAAAGAACAAACAAACATTTTTGCACCAATAATTTTCCTATAATGCTTCATAGTTCTTAATAGTAGAATGCTACCAAGGTGTCAAAAAAGTCAAATTTATAGGTCATTAAAAGAACAGCTGGTGAATTTAACTAGAGAAAATACGGTGGTATAGAATAATCAGGTTTTCCCTATCACATTTCATTCATCCCCAAAAAAATGAAGAACATATTATTCAATTAAAATCAATTCAGAAAACATTTATCTCTTGCTATTTGCAAGACTTTATGCCATGCTGGGGCATAGAGATCCACCATGCCCTACTGGAAAGTCAGAGGGGGCTTGGGGGAAGATATGGGAGAGAGCAGATTGGGGGAGGGAATATTCAGTGGGATCGCACTTTTGGGGTGTTGGGTAGGGAAAAATGGGGAGAAAATTTGTAACTCAAAATCTTGTGGAAATGAATGATGTAAACTAAAAAATAAAAAAGAGAGAAAATAAAATAATTAAGGACGCATGTAAAAAAAAGGCTTTTTGCCATGCCCTGGAAATACAACAGTGAAAATCATTGTATTCCCTGTCATCACGGAGCTTCAGTCCAATGGTAGTATACAGAATTCACACAGGAAAACAAGATATAAAGTTGGATGTGATAATGGCAGAGGACAAAATGCTTTGGAAAAAATCCAGACAAAATGCTTTGGAAATTTTGAGGAGATGGCAACTGAAATAATGTGATAATTCCTAATATTTATATATAGCCTTTAAGATATGTTATCTTGTTTCATCTTCCCAATAAACCTGTGAGGTATATACTGCTACCTACTGCAGTTCCCCATTTAGCAGATTAAAAAATTGAATCTGGGAATGGTTAGATCACTTGACAGTTTCATAGCAATAAAATCTAGGGTTTTATGTTAGTTACCTTATTATATTTTCTTGACTCCACATTGATTGGTCTATATAAAATGTGTTGTATTGTATTATTGTCTCTTATGGTTTCTTCTTGGCACTAAGAACTAGGAACAAGGTACAAAACTTTCAGAGAGGTAAATTCAGGTCCCCCACAAAAATAACAATAATAAAAAGAGATACCCTAAAACAGTGAATGGGTTGCTTCTAGTGGTAGCAAGTCTTCAATGACAACTTTTAGGTCTATTGGTGAAGGGATTTCTTTTTCAGGCGTGAGGGTGACAAGTTAGTCACCAAAATCCCTCCACTTCTGAAAATTTTCTATTCTATGATACTTATTTCTCAAATAAGAAATATTCTTTATCCATTTGTTTTAATATGTCTTAGTTTTACTGTACAAACATAAAAAAATCATTACAAATGTAGTCGAATTATTATCTCTGGTAATAGGAAAGAGTGCTGATCTAGACAAATTCATTAAACATGTATTTTGATACTAACATTTCACCTGCACCATTTTCACAACTCTTAACCTCTTAAACAAACAACTTATTTCCATTGGAGCCTCCAATAGGAAGTACAATTGATTCATGTGTTTTACTCCATGCTGATGAATATTAAAATGGCAAGATGGGAAGGAAAATGTACCATTTTCGCAACTCTTAACTTCTTAAACACACAACTTATTTCCATTGGAGCCTCCAATAGGAAGTACAATTGATTCATGTGTTTTGCTCCATGCTAATGAATATTAAAATGGCAAGATGGGAAGGAAAAGTGAATAGTAAGAAAACTAAGTGTGATAAATCCTCAACAAAAGAGAAAATAAACCACTGAATAATTTGATTCATCTTTGCCTTAATAATGTCACTTCCTATTTTCTGAGAATATCTCTAAAATGCCCAAAGTATTTTAGAAATATTATCCAATTAATTTTCACCATATGAGGGTTCCAGGATTCAAGTTAAATTCTCTTACAATTCTTTCATCATTTTCAAAGCTTTCAAACATGTGAAAAATAATATCTTGCCAAAATTGTTGCTTAGTTGGGGAGACTTCTATAGTAGAAAGGTCCTCTTCTCCTGGGAAATGTGGGAATGTCATATCCAAATGCTTAACCTCCTGGTCTTTTTAATGAGCAGCCTTCTCAGCACAAATCAACCTTTAAAAGCCCAGGTTGAATTTCTACTACCAAAATTAGGTAGAAACACTCCAACAGGGAGCTAGTCCAGAAGAATTTTTAGCCATGGTTTATTATTTCTCTGGTTAACATTTTGTTTGGTTGGCAAGGTGCTGAAAGTTAATGTGATCTATGTCTAAACTATTGGATTATACAGGAGTAGAAAAAACAGTTGGAATTTTATTGAAATCCCACCTGAAGAACTCTTAAGTTAGGATATACTTGTTATAGCGTTATGAAAGGAAAGTTCTTATTCTCCTAACATAAGTAAATACTTATCCATTTATGTACTTATTTTCCCATGTCTTTGACATTTCTTAATAAAAATAATATGGAGGGAAAGAATAAGGGATTTTTCAAAATTTAGGGAAAATCCATTAATGGGAGATTGGCTACTTTTTTGAATTCAAGAAAAAAAGAAAGGGATAATAAGTTTAGCTTTGGTAAAATGATATTAACCTGTAGGTAGTTTGGTCTGCTTCTAATGTTTTTGTGGAATGATCAGAGCTTACTTATGTAAGACCATTTAAGGGTAAGATCATATAGAATTTGTGAAAAGTTAAAATTAGAGAATATTTTTAAATGAAGTTTTATTTCTTCCAAGCACATATAATTGATCAAATGAACTCCTCTAGCAAAATCCCTTTTAGGAACTTATTTACTTGGTGAATAGACATGGCTTTAGGTGGATAATCCTGAATGTTTTTTCTGTGCTTGAAGAATATTTGTTCACTCAGGTGATTTAATGAAATAAAGAACTTTCTTAGTAAAGGAAAACTTTAGTTCAACATTCTCCCCTATACAAAAAATCTCAATAATAGTTTCCATATTTTTTATATACTTTATTCTTCTAATTAAGTCATCTAAGAAGGCAGAGAGTTAATCAGAATTTTTTTCTCTCCCCAGTAGTGGCTATTTAAAACTCTCCTTCTGTTCATATTTTTATTTTCCCTTCTTCCTATTTGATGTACTATCTAGAATTCTTATATCACCCATCACTATACTTATATATTTTGACAACAGTACCATATTTAGCTCAGGAAACAAGAGAGTAAGGAAGATATGAAGAAAGGAAAACATTTTTATTTGCTGTTTATTATTATTCTCATTCTTGTTATTATGCTAAAGGTTATTCTGGGAATGGGTGGTGAATCATGCTAGAAAAAATATGACTTGGATCTGAATGGGTCGCTGGACACTATATCAAGGGGTTCTTTTTTTTCATAATTTTAGGACATAGTGTTAAGATTACAGCTTGGGTCCCCAATCTGAACAGCTCTGTTATGATATCTGTAAAAATTAATGTAAAGGCTAGTTTTAAAATGGTATAGTGGGTAGAGTGTCAGGCCTACAGTCAGGAATACTCATCTTCCTCAGACACTTAATAGCTGTGTCACACTGGCCAGTCACTTAACCCTGTTTGTCTCAGTTTCTTTATCTGCACAATGAGCTGAAGAAGGAAATGGCAAACTACTCCAGTATCTCTGCCAAGAAATCTCCAAAAGGGGTTATGGATAATTGACCACAACTTACAAAACAACCAAGCAACTCGTCCTTTAACATTAACTAGGGCCTATTTTTTAATCAGCCTTAAATTGTTTGGGTTTACTTTGATGTTTGTTTTATTGGAAAAAAAATTATAAATGAATATACCAAAGCCACCCTTGCTATGTGCCATCTGTTGTAAATTTTCAGTTTCAGTCTTTTAGTGATATTGTTGAGAATGCTTGAATAGAAGTCAAGGGACCTAGGAATTAGCTCTTTTACTAATTAGCTGTATAGGTCCCTTAAAGTTCTACCATTTGATGAGTCTATGAATTTATTTAAGATAGTACTTACCTGTGTGACTGTTATGGGAATGGGAATTTAAGATCTTCCCTGCCCCTAGGCCCTTTGATAGGCTTAAGTAACTTTGAGAACCTTCCTTGACTTGAAAATATACTGTTCCCCCTAATAAGCTTATTGTGCTCACATGGAGCCTATGGTGGGAGGCTTGTTTTTCAGGAATGCCCACGCCTTGATGCTTTCTGATTGTGCAGTGTGTATAGAGGGATGTGACATTCTGTGATTCAAGAGAAGGCTATATATACCCTGATGTGAAGTTTTGCTTTGGGGGCTCACTTTGAGAAGAATGATGTGATTTGACCAGATGAAACTCTGGGCAGCTGTTGAGCCCCCCAACAGCCATTGAGCCCCCCGGCTTTGAAAACCCAGATGTTGGTGCTTCCCTCTCTGGTAACTGACTAGGTATGGAAGTAATGGTCAGACAGCTGGAAGCCTGTCTGCTGATTTGTTTCTCTGTCTGCTTGTAACTTCTACTTGTAACTTGTTTGTATTCTCTGAAGTTCAGGGTGCTGACCTTTATCCTCTGAATTCAGTAAATGACATATGTTTGATTAAAGCAAGATTGTTAATCCATTTTGAATTGCTTTCCTTTAGAAAAGCAGATCTAAGACCCTGTGTTGGCAGCCACCTGAGTATGCTAATGTGCTTGCTGCTACAGTGACCAAGTAAACAAGCTGTAGTTCTGGAACTTCTGGATATTTATATTTCTGTATAGCATTTCTAACATGAGATTTAAAGATCATTTAGTCTCCTCTCTTAAGGTCATTTATTCATAACCTTAATAAAATGAAGATCTATTACTAAATATTACTTTATATTCAGGCAGTTTTTAGCTTCATGACAAGTCATATTGTAAAGGTAATTTGTAAGACTATTATTTGACACAATATATATTTTTCTACATAGTATTTTTATACCTGGTGATTTTAGGCCATCTCACAAACTTCTCTTTAATGTATAATAGCTCCCATTCATACATATATACATGTATATATTAATATGCACACATGTGTATAATATCCATATATGTATGTTTATGAAGGAAGCTATCATGAATTAAATGGAAATATGATATATTATTAATATGAATATATACAAATATATGTATGTAATTATGTATGTGTATTTATATGTATAGATATATGCACATAGAAATATATCTATATGTCACTCTTGGAGCATATCACTTTTCTTACTCATGATGTTAAGACTTTGAATATTATGGTTTTGGTTTTTGTTTTTTGCAGTTGAAAAAATGCAGTCTTATAAAGATAAAATGGCTTGCCAAAGGTCCCATGGGTAAAAAGCATCCTAAGCTTTTCTATTTTAATATAAAATCTAAAGCAAGGATTCATAACCTCTTTCTCAGTCTGTCTGTCTGTCTGTCTGTCTGTCTCTCTCTCTCTCTCTGTCTCTCTCTGTGTCTTTCTTTCTCTTTCTCTCTGGTGTCTACCTTTGGCAGACTCGTAAAATCTAGAGATCCATAGTCAGAAGATTATTATAAAGAAATCTGGATATATTGAAATAGTTATCAAAATATTTAAAGTTTTAAGGTTACAACAATCTCAGGCCTAGAGTGAAAAAAAAATGACCTAAGTACTGAGTTGTGGCTTCCTTTATATAAATATCACTGAAGTAAGATTCACATGTTACTGTATTTCAAAGGCAAATCAGAGGGACTTAGAATCATTAGAAAAGAGACCACGCTTTTCTGTTTTAAACAGGGGGAAAATAATACAAGAATTAGTTTTGATTTATTTTGATTTATCTGAAGTTGTGAGGGGAAAGAAGAATGAGAGAAAAGTTTTAGAGCATTGAATAGGCCTTAGAAATCCCAGGTCCTATATTTATTAATTTTAAAAATGAAGAAAATGAAAGCTAAATATGGTAAATGAATTTCCCAAAGTCACACAGGGTTTAAGTGGTAGAGCAAGGATTTGAACGCAAGTTTTCTGAGTCTAAATTCAGCTCTATTTCCACTGTCTTAATTCATGACTAAGAATAGAATAGGAACTTTTTTCTTCAGAGGCTTTATTCTGGATCTGTTTTCATCAACTCTAGATGAAAAAAAAACTGATTCTTTATGTTCTTTTACAAGTTATTCATTCATGTGCCCTATTCAATATGTTATTTTTTCTCTTTTGAGGAATTAAATATACTGATTTTAATTTGTTTTGTCTTCAGGTTCTATATGTATGTGATACTCCAAAGACAAAGAGTCAGACCGATAGACACTTTTTAAACCCAAATGAGTGAAATGAGTCTTTTAGTAGGAAATTTTATTGCTTATTGAATACATTTATAATTCTTGGTATTGAAAATCTCAAACCTATTTCTTCAGATATTATTCTTAAGAATTCAGTTTAATAGAATTGTTCATTGTTTAGCTTTTGATATCATGACAAAATTAAAAACAAACAAAAAATTGGATTATTCCTCAGCCTTCTGCACTCTGCCTTCAGCCAATCTTTAAGGTTTATTATAAATTATTCCGTGGTTCTAGCAAACTGATCTCCTTGAAGTCCTTCACATATGATGGGATATCTACTATCTTTGTGACTTTGTTTGCTGTCCTCAATGTCTAGAATACATTCTCTCCTTGCCTCTAACTCTTAGAATCTTTCACTTCAAAATTCAACTCAAATTACATGAGATATTATTTCATTATTCTTATTTCCCCTAAACAGCATTTTTTTTCCTATCAGTGAAAATCTACCTTCTCTCTTTCCCCTCCCCTCCATTTACAAAGAAAGAAGAATTAATCTCTGTAGCACAGATATATCTAATCAAACAAAACATTTTCCCACACTGGCCTTGTCCAAAAAACATATTTCTGAGGTTGTATTCTGAATCTTTTACTTGTCCATCAGGAAATGGAAAGTATGCCTCTTTTTTGAGTCCTCCGGTATTATGGTGGTTCAGGGGTTTTTGTTTCCCTTTATTGAATCTCATGATTAGAACTTTCCCTGGTGCATTTTTTAGAACTGTGGAGGAGTTTGGGGGCACAGCTTCTTGCTGTTACTCCACCATCTTGATTTTACCTTTCTTAAATCAGTTTGTATTTCCAAAAATACTTCCCATCTCTGAATTTCCTTTGTACTTTATGCTCTATTCTAATGTATAGCCAATTGGACTTAGAGTGAAATATTCTGATTTTTAGTCTCCCTACTTCCACTTTCTAGCATTAGAAACCTTGTGTGAGTCACTTAATCTCTTTGAGCTTCCATTTTTCCATCCACAAAATGGGGAGAACACTTATAATAACTATGCTTTCTTGGAGATCAAATGAAATAGCATTTGGAATGGGATGTGAAACCTTTTTTTTTTTTTTGGAGGGCATTTGGGGATAAATAACTTGCCCAAGGTCACACGGCTAGTTTTTGTGTTAAGAGTCTGAGGCCAGATTTGAACTCCGGTCCTCTTGACTCCAGGGCTAGTGCTCTATTCAATGTGCCACCTAGACATTTCAGGATTTGAAAGCTTAAAGTTACTGTTGTTTCCCTTGTTTTTTTCATTCTTGTTGAAAATATGCTAACTTCATATGTATTCTCATTCCAATGTTTCACATCTTTCTTCCTTAAACAGGTTGGTATCTCTTTGAGGGCAGAGGGGTTTTTTGTTTGTTTGTTTGCTTGCTTGCTTGCTTTCTTGGTGCTTGTTCATTGTTGTTCTCAGTACAGAGTGCTGACAGTGCTTAGTTGGTACTTCTTGAAGTGTCTCAGGTAATAAACTTTATTAAATTTAAATAATATAAAGGTATAAAAATTCTACAGGCCTTGGCTATTTGCTTGAAACTACACTGATGTTGTCTGGAGACAACATTGTGTCTGCTGTTGGTGCTGAGGGGGAAGGAAGGTGGCTATTGTTACTGGGGAATTTTAGGGGGTCTGGCACCTTACCCGGTGTTGATCTGGGGTCCTAGTGGTGGTGTCTGGTTTGTGCTGAGTTCAATGGAGGTGTTTCAGTATTTCCCCAGGATACACTGATGCAGTTGCAATTCTGTCCAAGTGAGGCTGACTTCCTGTTTGCCCAGGATTATGCTGAAGCACATGGCAGTGGCTTTTGCCTGTTTACTTACACACCCACAGTTTTGGCATCTTTTTGCACTAGGGCTAATCTGAAGCACTTAATAGTTTTCAGAGCTGAAGTCTGCCTGTTTCCCTGACTATGCCAAGGCATAGTGTTGGCATTTGCCAGCTCCATCACAGGGGGGTTCAAGATCATCTGCTGATTTGCTGAGTTGAGTCTTGCTGTTGACTTGCTGGAATGCTTCCTGTACTAGAAAGCATTCCCCTTTTACCTGAGTGATTCAGATCTTTCCAAATGTCATGTGATATCTTAATTAGTTATTATTACTACCTTTTCTTCAATTTTTACTATAGATGTTTATTAAGTGTAGACAATTTAAGTATTACAAGCAGTCCTTTTTGCCAGAATGCATTCCTGAAGATATTGAAAGTTTCTTGAGATTAAAGATTGTTTCATCCTATTTTTTTGCTGGTTCTGCTGTTCCAGGATTTGTTTGGGAATACTATTTTATGGTTGTTTGGAGGTAAATTTGGGAGAGTTACTGAGATTTACTGCTTACTCTGCCATCTTGGCTCCCAGAAGTCTCTGTCTAAAGTCATGCTTTCTAACTCCAGAGGCAGTGTTTGCCACCTAGCCACCTTCCATGAAGATCAGATGAGATAATACAAATGAAAGCACATCAAAAATCATAATGCACAGTCAATAATGCAGATATCAACAGTAAAGTGATATCTTAGTTATTATTACTACCTTTTCTTCTATTTTTATCATATATGTTTATTAAAAGTAGACAATTATATTTATGTATTGCAGGCAGTCCTTTTTGCCAGAATGCATTCCTGGGAACTGTGTGACAAATCTGATCATATTTTCCCATAGAAACAATACTATAATTAGATACTATATTCCTGACCAAGAGCTTGGCACCACTTGAATATTATCTACTACTGACAAAAACAATATACCATAAAAGCAAAGATACAACACTGAAAGCAGTAAAATTGTCCTCCAAATGTTATAAATGGAAATGGATGGCCCATCCCACTTTGATTATACCTGAGGCCCAGGGTGCTATAAATGATGAAGACACTATGCAAATACAACTGGCCTATAATATCTATTTGTCTTGTTCTGAATTAAAAATGCTGACTTAGACAAGATTAAACTGAAGGCAACTACTTGACTCAGTGGATAGAGCTCTGAGCCTTGATTCAAGAAGTCAATACTGGCCTTAGACACAAACCATGTGACCCTGGACAAGTTACTTAATCTTGTTTGCCTCAGTTTCCTTATTGGTCAAAATGAGAACAACAACAGTGCCTACTTCCCAAAGGTTGTTATGAAAATCAAATGAGATGATATTGTACAATGTTTAGCATGGTGCCTGGAACATTGTAGGCCCTGTATGAATACTTGTACCATCCCTTTCCATTCAGTTTAAACCTTTTAATTTAACTTGCATTTAGAAGCTCATTCAACAAAGGGAGTGATGATTTTAAATGGACCATACATTTTTAAAGAAAAGAAAAACAAATATTTCTAGAAAAGTTTGAAATAATGGAATCCTTTCTCCTTAGCTTTCTCAGTACTGGGAAGTGACATTTGAAATAATTCCATTAACTTTAGAGTTACACAGTTCATCCTTTGGATTATTCTTTTGGAAAATTAGCTTTTGTCATAATCTGAAGTCTTATGGAGTAATTAAATGTGAAGTTCGGGGAAAATTTTCTCATCTGGTCCTTTTGTTCTTCAACCTTGTTTCTTTGATTCACACCACCATCCCAAATCAGGATAGGCTTAACAGGAAAATAATTTTTGAAAGGAAAATAACGGGAAGAATACATTGTATTGTGCAGTACAACATAGAATGGGGAGAAGTTGAGGGCAGTTATAAACAGTTACTTAGCCTTGGTGATAATTAAAGAGAGTGTGTATGGGTGGGTGGTGTGAATATTAGTTTCCAAGCTTAACACCAGCTGAATAAACAATACTCCCCCCCCCTTCTCCTGCCTTCCTGAAATTCTGCTCAACTCTAATTACATCATACCTATTCTTTAAATAAAAACCTTCAAATAATGGAACATCAAAGTATTAATTTAGGTGAAGTCAAGTAGATAAAATAGTGGAGATGTTTCAGGTTTGAATAACAATTTAATACTTACTAGCTTAACAGGTCTAATACTTACTGATACTTATTAACTGTGTAAACAAGGGCAAGTCATTTGACTTCTGTGGTTTTCCTTAATCTCATCTTCTAAACAGTGCTTTGTAAGCTTTGAAATACTACACAGACTTAATAAACAATGTTATAAGTGGAAAATATCAGTGAAAGAGGATAACATTAAATAATAATTTAGTTAAGAAGGCATAGATTGTTAGAAGTTGATTATCAACCTCATTATTTTACAAATGAAGAAACAATGACAGTATAGTGGACTTGGATTTCCAAAGTTTGATCAATAAATAGCATAACCAATACTCAAACCCAAGTATCCTGACACCTAGTTTAGGGAGTTTTCTGTTATACCAAGTTGTTTCTCTATGGTAAGTTTAAAAAAGTCAAGTAGAATAATATCAAGTGATAGTTCATAAAAAGTACTTGGTTGGAAAAAGAGGAGGAAGATAAGTCTGATATTTAAGCATTTATCAAGTCCTTGCTATGTGCAAGGAGCTATACTAGGCCCCAAGGACCAAATGACAAAATTACCCAATAAAAATTGAAAAAAGAAATTTAAAAACACCTCTACCTTCAAGGATGCTTATATTTAATCATGGAAAACATAATGTATGATGGAACTCAGACTCCCACCTCTGGGACCGTGTTTTAATAGATATATTTTTTACCTTATTTTGCTTCTTGCCAAGCCACCATGACACTTCTGGACCATCTAGTGGGCTGGTATCCTTCCCTCTCCTTTCCAATTCTAACTCTCTTCTATATTTTTTCTTCTCTTAGAATGTAAGTTCCTTGAGGGAAGGAATCATCTTCTTTGTATTTCTATCTCCATGCCTTAGTGCTATGTTTGGCCCCTATTAAGCATTAAATAAATGCATTTAATTCATTCATTCATGTATACACATAAATACATAATAATTTGGGGATAAGTCAAGGGGTACCCAAAGTTGTAGAAATCATCAAAATTCTTACATTGGAACTGAGAATTAAAATGAACTAGGAAATGTAAGGTACAGAAATGAGGGAGGAAATACTTTCCAGGTATGAAAGACAGTCTATGCAATGACAAAGATATAGAAATAGGAAGTTTGGCTTAAGTTTTGATTGGAGAGGGTGTATATTACATGCTAATATGACCAGACACACAAATTAGATTTTTTTAGAAATAGGAATTATATAGGTACAGAAAAGGAGGACTCTTTTTTTTCTTTTTGAGCATTAAAAATTCTAGAAACCAGAATAGTGTTTTCAAGTATAAAGCTGCCATAATATAACTTTAAAAAATGACAAAATGTATAAGATTTTTATATTGAAATTACCTTTATACCATAAATGTTCCTTTCAATAATTCCATATTGCAAGAATTCTCCTCCCTGTATAATAGATATCGTCTTTTTTGTTAATTACATGTAAAAGATACACAGGCTTCAGCAGTCTAGGGTCACTTGCATGCCAAAATGAGCATCAGTGCATATTTGCCAGGGGGCTAAGGTGAATAAACAAGTGTCCCAGTAGTCAGGCCATAACAATGTCAAGACAGTCTAATAGAGAATTTGAAGGGATTTCTGATGTGCTCCTAAAACTCCCAATTTTTTTAATGGAATTCCACCCCAATCTCTACCTATGATAATATGGAGAATACCTTTTGAGTCAAGAAAGAACAAACTGCAACACTCTTAATACCTTTCTATGAGGCGGTGTTTTGCCAACCTTACTTTATTCTGGTTTATTTGGATTTGAAAGGTTTTCATGTGGAAGATTTGTTCTGCTCATCTCCAAAAGTATTAAGTGATTTACATAGGGCAAGATTAAGATGAATGGGCAGATTTTTTCAGAGGCAAATTTAGGCTTGAGGTAAGAAAGCTTCCTAGCATTTAGAGCTACACTACAGTGGAATGACTGTCATCAAAAGTCCACCCCCAACTCCCACCAGAGCTTTCTAGAAGTAACCCCCCTCTCAACTCCTGCACCTCCACATACCGACTTTGAAAGCCTCTGAAAAAAGACTTGATGGATGGTCAGTTGTTTTAGTTGTCAGGGTATGAGAGGACTTTCTTATTTATTCAGATATGAGTAGTACTGTCTATCCTTTGAGGTCCCTTAGAACTCTTATTGTGTTTCTACTATTTAGTTCTTTTTTCCTACTTTTATACAAGTCACTTACACTTCTCTACACATCAGTTTCTTTATGGGTCATAATGAAGGCATTATAATAGACAATTTCTCAGGTTCCTTCAAGGTCTAAATTCTATAATCCCAATATAAAGGATTCAAGAAATCATAATGTGTAAAAGGATTTATTTTTACATTACTGGATGACTTATTTTCCCACCACTGTTCATTAAAAAAGGAAAACCCCAAATCCAAAAAATTAACAAAAACAAGCAAAGTAAAACAAACAAAACCCAACCATTTAATTAAGCACCTACTGTATTTCAGGACCTATGCTCCCTAAATATTCCCTTCATCCCATTATTATTTTAATTCAAGAATGAACTACTTAACCAAAACTTTATATCCCCTTTCTTCCTTTCTCAGTAATGATAATTCTCTTCAGCACCCTCTCTTCAGTCCACTTCTGGTTTCCTAGTTTATAACCTATTAAATAATTTGAAAATCTATCAGTTTTGTTCCTTAGTAATGTACAATCCTTCATGACATCATGAAAAATATTGTCCGTGGAGTTTTCTTGGCAAAGATGGTGGAGTAGTTTGCCATTTTTTTCTCCAATGGATTACGTGACTTGCCCAAGGTGACATAGCTAGTTAACTATCTGAGGTCAGAATTGAACTCAGATCTTCCTGACTCCAGATCCAGTGTACTATTGACTGAACCACCTAGATGCCTCCAGCAGCTTACACCTGTGCCATAGCTATTTGGGAAAATTCCTCATTTCTATTGCTGGTCATGGTACTTCTCCCAGGTCTTGAACATCATTCATGATTACAGCCTTGTCTATGCCACCATTCTTTCTTCTCCAAACTGTAGGTTAGTCATAAAATGTGCATGCCTCATATCAGGATTTTAACTCCAAGTAAAAAATGGATTTTTTTTTTATTTTAGAAGAAATAGTTTAACAAATTGTAAAAAGATGTATTATTTATTGTCCCCGATGGTTCTAGCTATGGATTAAAAATCGTAACTGATGGGGGCAGCTAGGTGGTGCAGTGAGTAAAGCACTGGCCTCAGAGTCAGGAGGACCCAAGTTTGGTTCCAGCCTCAGACACTTAACACACACACACACACACACACACACACACACACACAACTGGCCGTGTAACCTTGGGCAAGTTACTTAACCCCAATTACCCTCCAAAAGGCAAAAAAAAAAAAAACATTGTAACTCAAATCAGGTGGAAATAATGTAAATAAAATGTTGGATTTATTTTTTTTTCTTATAATTCCTGCTGTCCTTGATCACTTATTAATGCCTATTCAACTTATTTTTCTTGCCTGCCAGAATTTGTCCTTTCTTAGTGTCAATTCATCTGATTTAAAATTCATCTCAATTAGATATTATTCCTTAATCTATGCAGAGTTGCTTAATTGGGGTTAGTTTTGAGTGGGAGAGGAAGAGAGGAGAAGGATATGGAAGGAAGGAAAAAGGAATGGGAAATGTAAAGAAGAAAAGAAAGATGGAATGAGAATTGAAGGAAAGGAAGTAGAAAGAGAAGGAAGCAGAAAAGGAAAGAAAGGAAAATGAAATAAAAGAGAACTTGGGAGGATGGGGAAAAGAATGATTTTTTTTGTTATTATAGATAATAGTGAAATGTAGTTTTATATTGCTCTTCTTACAAGAAGTCATTTCTTCATATTCTAATCTTGTTTATGCAATACCTGACAAGACTTAAAATGCTAAACAAGCTTACTGCTATTAATTTTTATTCATATTGTGGTCTATTTACAAAGCAACTCAATTGGATGAACAGAGTTAACTGCTGTACAAAGAATATGTACAGAATCAAAAGTAATTTTCAACAATCATCACCCTGCACATATTTGGCATGCATGATTTGCATTGGCCTCATACATATTTACCAAATTACTGTGTTTCCTTGTGTTACAGAGATTAATAACATACCAGAAATGGCTTATAGCAGATACACTTAGTATTTCCTTTAAGGCATGTAGGCATTAAAAACTGAAAACATAGAAAGGAGGAAGGAAAACTGACAAATGTTCATTTTTTAATGTAGCCCATTTGATTTATATCAGGGCCAATTTAATTAGGGTCAATAGTGGGCAGTCACTTTTGTTAGAGTCAGGAAACTGGGTTCAAGTACTATTTCTGACAAAATGTTTTATAGTTCTGGGGCAAGTCATGAAATTACTATGTGCTTCAATTTCTTTATTTTTTTTCAATGGAGATCATTATTCTTATTCTTCCTATATCATACAGGTATTGGGAGAAAAGTTCTTTGAAAATTTTAAGTCTTATTTGAATGTGACCTATGCCTTCCTCCCTTGGAGGGGACATCTAATGAGATGGACAGATGACTCTTCTCTTATGAATAATAATAACTAGCTATCATGTATGATTAACACTTAGAAAAATGACATAAATATTATCTCTTGTTTCAAGTTGCTCTTCTATCTGAGGATCTTTGCAGATAGATGGCATGGTAGATAAAGCACTAGGCATGATGTCAAGAAGACTTGGGTTCAAAACTGGCCTCACATACTTATTAGCTGTGTGATCCTAGACAAGTCATTTAATCTCTGCTTGTCTCAGTTCCTTCCTCTGTAAAATAGATATAATAATAGAATCTGCCTCCCTGGGTTGTTGTAAGGATCAAATGAGATGGTAAATATGTTATGCAGAGCTTAGCAAAGTGCCTAGTACATAGTAAGTGCTATATAAAAGTTAGCAATTATGAATATTATTAATATTTTAAATTGGATTTCCCAAGGAATGCCTGAGAAAGGTTTAGGATAGGTGACTATATCATAATATCCACTCAAATTTGTCTGTTGATCTTGGGAAGTCACTTTATATGTTTCAGCCTCCTTTTACTCATCTATAAATAAGGATTTGGATTGGACCATCTCTAAGAATCCCGCCAGCTCTAGTCCTCGATGATCTATATTCATAATTGGTCCTTTCACACTTTCATGGGTAACATTTATTTTTATACTACAGTCATTTCCTGACACATTAACCCTGCACATTGAACTTTCCATTGTTGCAAAGAAAAACAGATTGTGACCATCTGATAACATATCTGAATACAATTTTAGAAGAACATACTTGCTTGACTCACCACACTGCTGTGGTGAATGATGGTTTTAATTTTTTTCTCCTGTGTTAGTAATAACAACACATTTGTAAAGCTTAATATTTAATAATAGCGATGTATTATTTGCAACTAGATTTACAAATATCTCATTTTGCCTTCACAGATACCCTGGGATATGAGTTCTATTATTATCTTCATTTTACAGATGAGGAAACTGAGGTAGACAAAAGTTAAGTGACTTGTCCAGGGTCACACAGTTATTAAATCTCTGAGACCATATTTGACCTCAGGTCTTCCTGATTTTAAGTATCACTCTATCCATTGAACCACCTAGGTGAACAAAACATTTTCTCCACAGTTCTGTAAAATAGTAATATTATCTTAATTCAGAAGTTGGAAAGTAAGAGAAAGTAAAAGAGAAAAAGAGAAAGAGAGGAAAAGGGACTTGTACATGGTCACTTAGTAAATATTAGGTTAGAAATTGGAATTCAGGTATCTCCTAAGTCCAAGTCAATACTCTTCTCATTTTTTCACACTCTTTCAAACATATAAATAAAATAGAATTTAATAAATTATATTCATATATACACACTATTTGCACACTATTTCTAAAATAATTTTTAATCTGTGGTATCAGTAGAGAAATTATTATAACCTTCACAAGGCAGTTTTTCTTCATATGGATAGATACAAAAGACAAAATGCAAGGTAATTTGCATGCTAATTTTCTCAAAAGCAAAATATACTGCATGGATACTTAGGCATATTGGGTCCTCATTTAAGAAAATAGCTTTAGTGTTTAAGTGATAAGGAAAAGGGAAGAGAATTCAGAGTCAATATTACATCACAGTTGACTATAGTAATCTACTGTTTGATAAACTGAAAGACTCCAGTTTCAGGGGAAAGAATTTGCTATTTGGCAAAAACTGCTAGGAAAACTGGAAAATAGTCAGAAATTTGGCATAGATGAATATCTGACACTGTATACCAAAATAAATTCATAATGGTATAAAGTTTAGGTATAAAGGCTGATACTATAAGCAATCAAGAGAGTAAGGAATAGCTTAACTGTTAGATTTATGGAGAACAGAAGAATTTATGACTAAACAAGACATAGAGAACATTATGAAATGCAAAATGGATAATTTTGATTACATTAAATGGAAAAGTTTTTGCACAAACAAAGCCAATGCAACCAAGTTTAGGAGGTAAGCAAAAAAATTGGGAAATAATTTTTACAATTAGTTTTTCTGATAAAGGTCTCATTTCTAAAATATATAGAGAACTGAGTCAAATTTATAAGAATACAAATCGTTTCCCAAATGATAACTGGTCAAAGGATGTGAACAGGCAGTTTTCAGAGGAAGAAAATAAAGCTATCTATAGCCATATGAAAAAAACAATGATCTAAATCACTATTGATAAGAGAAATGCAAATCAAAACAACTCTTAGGTACCACACCTGTCAGATTGACTAACATGACAAAACATAAAAATGATTAATGCTAGAGAAGATGTGGGGAAAAAATGGAACACTAATGCATAGTTGGTGGAGTTGTGAACTGATCCAACCATTTTGGAGAGCAATTTGGAACTATGCCCAAATGGCTATAAAATTGTGCATCCCCTTTGACATAAAAATGGGAAAAGGACCCACATGTACAAAAAATTTTTATGACAGCTCTTTTTGTGGTGACAAAGAATTGTAAAAGAAGGGATGTGCATCAATTGGGGAATGGCTGAACAAGCTGTGGTATATGAATGCAACAAAATTCTATTGTACTATAAAAAAATGATGAGCAGGTGGGTTGCAGAAAAACCTGGAAAGATTTATAAGAACTGATGCTGAGTGAGGGGAGCAGAACCAGTAGAAAATTGTACACAGTTATAGTCACATTGTGCGATGACTAATTCTGATAGACTTGGCTCTTCTCAGCAATGCAAGGTTCTAAGAAAACTCCAAAAAGACTCATGATGGAAAGTGCTATCCACATCCAGAGAAAGCATTATGGAATCTGAATGCAGATCAAAGTATTCTATTGGCTCTTTCTCTTTGTTTTGTTTCTTCTTTATTGTACTTTATTCCATTGTAATGCAATGTCAAGAAAAGGCAACTTCCCAAGGTTCAAAATACCAGCATAGGTGCTCTCCATTTTATTCAGTGGCAAATTAAGAACAGAGAAGGTCAAAACATGAGATCATTCAAAATACAGCATTTACTAAGTGTGACTAAATAATCTCGGAGTACTACCCCACCCCAGGACCTTCCAATCATTAGATCAATTACAAAGTCCCTGTTCTAAATGCTACTCCACCCCTAGGCTGTACCTTCATTTAGTCCACCACAAAGCCCCTCTTCTCAAATGCAGATTAGTTTCCAAACTTAAGTAAAGTACCTTCATTTGTTCAATCACAGAGCACAAAAAGGTCAAAAGTTCCCCACCCCTGGATCACAATTGAATCTACCCCAGAGTTACATCAAGTTTAAGCACAGCACTTAATACCCAAATGGAGGTCTTTTCTTCATCTTGACACTAGGCAAGTTCTCAGCAATCTTAGTTCCTGGGGAGACAAGGCTTAGAAAGGCCACAAGATACATTGCCAGTCCCTTCATTAATTCATCCTCTGTCTGTAGAGCAGTCCTAGAACCCCTGAAAACATTAGCAAAACCCTCTCCCAGGATTTCTGTAAACATACAACAAGAAAATCCTTCTTCAGGGCTTCTGAACCAACAGAAAGGTTCCCAGACCCCTGCAACAACAGCACTGTCCTTCACCAGTGGACAGTATTCACTCTCTGTCTGCAGGACAGTCTCAGGGCTTCTTAACCAAAAGCCAGGTTCCAGGACTTCTTCAACAACAGGACTGTCTTTCACCAGTGGACAAATCTGGCAAAACAACATGAAAACAGACAGACAAAGTGCCAGCAAAACAGCCATGTCTCCTCAGTCCTTCGCAGCTCCAGGGGCAGGTCTCAAAAGTCCAGGGCAATTCAAAGTGGCCACCAGCAATTCTCTCAGGCTCTCTCTCTGCCTCCACGAGGTGCTGCTTCCAAAAAGTTCTTCTGCTTCTCTCTTGTGTCTCTCCAAATCTATGTCACCAGCTCCTCCCAGTTCAGGACTCTCTTTTTACATCAACAAGTCCATCCCACAGGTGGGATTAACAAGCTCTGGGTTTTAACACAATCAATTTGAAAACCAAGCCAATACAGGGGAATCTTTAAATGCCATTACTATCACATCCATCAGTTCTAATTCTTCTTTGCAACATGACTAATGTGAAAATATGTTTAATGTGAATGTATATGTAGATTCTATATCAGATTGCATGCCATCTTGGGGGGAGGGGAGAAAATTTGGAACTCAAAAGCTTGTGGAACTGAATGGTGTAAAATAAAAATAAATAAATATTTTCTTAAAATTTGTGAAAAAGAAAAATGACCATAGTCTTATTAATAAAATTATTAAATTATCCAGAAAAAGGAAGATAACAACAAAGAAAAACCCATGTTACTACATGGATGAGTCTTCTCATAAATGTGAACACAATATTTCAGCAGAACAAAATTCAATGTCTCCTTAGTGGGTCTTTCCAATGTCCTATGGTAAGTCTTCTATATCTGTGCTACCTAATGTGGGGGTGAGGTAAGAACTTCCTTCAGATATGTTGACATAAGTTTACCAATAAATTTTAGAAATATAGAGCCATCAAGTTGAGTGATATGCTCTAAGAAATCCAAAATCAATTCCCAGATCATTAGGGCTGATAATTTTCATACTAATTTGCACACAGACAGATATGACACTAAAATGCTACATGACTATATTAAACCTATTTCTTATATACTTTTACAAAATATATATGAAGTCCTGTTACCAGGGCCCAACACACATGTATGTAAATATGTGTATGATGTATATATAATTACTTAATTAGCTGATTCTTGTTACCATTTTAAGAAAAATGGGGAAAAAATCTGTAACAATGTTCCACTAATATAAACTCTAGATTCTCATAACCATAGAACATGACACTACTGTAGACATAATTAGAAATTTAAATAGAATGGAAGGATTCATAAAATTTAGCAGAGGAAATAAGCTTTATAATTATTAGTTTCTACTTCTTTCCCCCTTTACATGTCATTTCTGTTGCTTTAGGTCATGAATGTACATTTTACTCCCATTATTTCTATTCTTTTTTTTTATCTCCTGAATACTAACCAGCATTAGGGAATTAGGAATTTAGAGGTGAGATGGGATAGGAGATCATCCACTACCTTGTTCATGCTTAGCTTATAGCAGAACTCTGCTTGAACTCTTTCTCCCAAACATTTGATGCTCTTCTTGCTCACCCACAACTCCTGACTCCTCGATCAAATACAACCAGACAAGAAAGAGGAAATATTCTGGCCTGTTAATGCCTTTTGTATATGCGCTTAGTTCTTATTCAGTAAGATTGAGAATCAAAATCAAAAGACTCTTCATCTTCACATTATAAGAAGACTGGAAAGAATCAGAATACCTGTCCATGCTCTGAAATAGGGCACTTCATATTCTGCCTCTTCTGTTAAGTTCTATTGCTCACCCTCAATACGTATGTTTATATTAAATGCAATATTTTTTCATGCATTGTCAAAAGGAGTCTCTTCCTCCCCTGCTCCCATACTTCATCCTCCAACTTGAAGTGATTGAATGAAATGCTTACCCAGTTGATCAAAAAATGACAGATATGCATTTTAAGAATGGTGATAAAAGCATGGGCATACTGAGCCTAGACTTTGAAATTATGATGATTATAATAATATATCAATAATAATAATAATAATTAATATTTATAAAGCAGTGTGCTAAGTGCTTTACAATTATTGCCTCAGTTGATCCCCACAGCACTGGGAATATGTGTGATTGTTAGCAGATGGAGAGATTGTGGCAGATAGACATTAAGTGACTTGGCCAGGGAAATATAACTAGTAATTTTCTAAGCACAGATTTGAACTCAGGTCATACTGACTCTGGAGATCTGTTTCATTAAAGTATTTTGGAAGAACCCAAATATTAGAAGTTGATGAATAGGTGGGTTGATGCACTTGGCAGACAATGAATGTCAAACTTTAGTCTTTCAAAAAGTTTGCTGGTGAAGGGAAGTCAATAGAGAGAAGACAGTTAAAATGAATATGTTTACAAAGAATAGTTTCTTTTGTTTTCAACTTAAGAGGAACCCAAGTATGTGTTTAGACAGAGGAGAATATGTCAGCCAAGAGAGAGAGAGGGTAAAGAAACAAAAGAGAGAAAACATCGTATACAGCAGAGTTAACTGAGGATTTGAAAGGCAATGGTATCAAGAACAGGAATTTTCATTGGTAAAAGAGAAATATTTCTTGCCCAGAAGCAAGTATAAAAGAAGAAAAATTGATAAAGATACTAAAACCATTTAATATGAAGACAAGGAAAGTTAAGGGAATTAAATTAAGATGGCTTCAATCTTTACAGAATAATAAGCTATGTCCTGCTGAGGGTAAATGACAAAAAAAAAGATCAGGTACATAATATGGAGTGCAATATTTGCTGTTGTTTATAATATTGATGGCAGAAATTTGTTTAAAAGTAAACTACACATACAGAAAGCAATTACCAATCAGAAGTGAAAATGTAACTGATATGAGAATATATAAATTTATAGTATTTATAGTCTGTGTCTTCTGTAAATGTAAAGGTTACACATACATGCATGCATGTGTACATGTACATATGTATGCATGTATTTATACATGCAAAAAAATGCAAGTTCCAGGCAAATATTTAACAAGTGCTACATGAAAGGTACAAAATAAAGGATAATTTAATTAAATAACTAAAATAATAATTTTAATTTATGGGTTTTACATTATAATTGTTATTTTTGCATTTATATTCTAATCTTTACTCTGGAGCTAAATTGAATTGGAAATGTGTTGACTAGAGAAAGAGAGGTGAAGGAAATACATGACAGATGCCTTCATGTAGTTGATTGGTTGTGCCTGGCACAAAGTAATCACTTGTGCTTTTTTTCCTTTACATGAAGGAAGCTATAGGGAATCCCTTTTCTTTTGACAAGCATATTCTCTTTGTTTTATACCTCATTTGATATGGATAACCAGAGATTTATAAAACAAAGATGTCTTAGTTGATATATTATTCAAGTACTTATTTGCTTTGATAAATGCATGGGAAATGTCTTGCTACAAGACAGACTTAAAGAAAGCATTTCTCACTAAATAATCAAATTGCACTTTTAAAAATAGTGAACAAATAAATATGAGTATCTTCTATACCACCGTTGGACTATGAAGATGTAGTGATCTTCTGTAGAATATAATGTATGAAAGCCTTCATTTTCCATTAGCTTATATTTATTAATGATACCATTGATATGTGTACAGATTATCCTCATAAAAAGTTTTTAGAGATGAGAAAGAAGATTCATGGGTCAGTAGTTATTAATAAACATAACTGTATTCCTTTCAAAATTCTATAACAAATAAACCTCTAATTTATGAAACATTATTGTATAATAGATTTCATTATAATCTCAAATCTGTTTCTTTTCCTATATAAAGATCAATTCAGCCACAGGATTTGCTACACTTCAGGACATTTAACTAACTGATTAACTTTTAGTTAATCAGAGAACAAGAAGTCGGATTCCAAGTCCTGGTTGCCTATTCCTGTAATTTCTACCAATTCTGATAAAAGCAAAGCACCATCTGCCCCTTTGTTTTTTGACATTGAATGTCTTGAGGATGTGGACTTTGATAAATACCAGGAGGTAGAACATTTGCATAGGCCAGATCCTTATTGTCCAAGAGAATTAGGTCTTTCCCCTGCAAAAAAACCTTCTTTATTTCGATAGTTTTGACAAGGTGCTTTGTCACATGTTTGAAAGCTTTTAAAATGATGAAACAACTGTAAGAGAATTGAATCTAAATCTTACCTGCCACCCACATATAGAGAGATTAATTTGATAATGTCTCTGAAGTACTTTGAGCTCCTCTGAGACAGATTCTTTGTAAACAGGAGATGGGGAGGTGGTACTAAAGGTAGAATCAAATAATGATTATTCAGTGGCTTATCCATTCTGTGGATGATTTCTCATTCTTCGGTTTCTTCCTACTGTACTCTTGCCCATTTTTTATTAATACTGGGCAAAATGTATGTGAATTGTGTTTTTTAGTGGAACTCACCTTCCCTATAATGAGATTTTGGTATGAAAACATACTGGATTGATTTAATATGTTTAGGTTAATATTGTGTCCCTTTAGTATATGTATTAAATTAAATGCAATTATAATGGATGCTTAGGTTGTATAGTTAAAATTAGGAAGATACAATATTTGAAATTACAGGTTTTATTAAAAATAAGTGTCACAGAATTACAAAATGTTCAGAGTTGGAAAGAATGCGGTGACCAACTAGTTCAACCCACACTTGAAAAGAATCCCCTCTCTATCATGCTGCATGATCATTTCACCAGGTCATTAAACTTGGCTTGAATGACTCCTTTGATAGGGAACTCAGTACCTGACCATGTAGCCAGTTCTACTTTTGGATGACTCTAATTTTTGCTTTTCCTTCAGTAGTCAAGCCTCTCTCTCTCTCTCTCTCTCTCTCTCTCTCTCTCTCTCTCTCTCTCTCTCTCTCTCTCTCTCTCTCTCTCTCTCTCTCTCTCTCTCTCTCTCTCTCTCTCTCTCTCTCTCTCTTTTTACACCTAAAGATCAAGAAAATGAAAGAGGTTGGGGAAAGATAGGCAAACACTAAGAAACTGGAGAAAAAGAGAAATATAAAACTGGTATAATTGTAGAAAGTATCGTTTCTAAGTGGACATATGTCAAATATTGGATTTTGACTGCAAAATACCTCTATATAATAATCAGGGAATAGATATAAAAGTTTGTTTCCCTATCATAGTAATTATATTACTAGGTTGAATTTCTTTAGGATAGTAAAATTTGCTAGCCATGAGGTGGTACTTGAACCTTCAACTACACCAGCTCAGTGAAAACTAAGTATGCCTAAGTGCATCTTCTAACATGCAGCCTCTTTGCATTCTCTAGTGCATCCATTTTCAAACTTAAATACAGGGTTTTGAATCATTAAATTTGTAAAATATATCATCTAGCTTCCATTTCCCATTTCTTTTCCCTATCTTTCTGTTCATTTAGAATGTAGTCCTAAATAATTTACTTTCAGTATTTAGAAGATAAAATATATTAGGGAAATAGAAAGGAATTTCCTGGCTGAGAGAAGGCCCAATAAGATTACATAACATAGATTTTTAGTGAACGCAGTCAATTTGGTTCCTGACCTTTTCTAGTTCTGTTCATCACTGGAGAAATATAAGGTTGAATTTTGGCAAGGCATAATTATAATAACTTAAGAGGATGAGGAATTCCAGTGCAGAAGATGACATAGAGTTTTCACATTTGATAGACCTTTTTTTTTTCAAATTAGTAAGAGAAGAATGAACTTAAATTTCTATTACTATGGGTTCAGTAGACTTCATAATTATCTCTTCTAAGAATCTGGAAGAAGACTGTCTCCATATTGCTTTCCCATTGATTCTTTTTTTTTTTTTAAGCAATCGGGGTTAAGTAACTTGCTCAAGGTTACATGGCCAGTTTCTTCTGAGTGTGGTGCTGAGTATCTGAGCCCGGATTTGATCCAGGTCATCCCGACACTGGAGCCGGTGCTGTTACTCACTGAGCCACCTGGCCGCCCTTAAGCAATTGGGGTTAAGTAACTTGCTCAAGGTTACACTGCCAGGTGTTTCTGGGTGGGTGCTAAGTGTCTAAGCCCAGGATTCAATCTCCAGGTCTTCTCAACACTGGAGCCGGTGCTCTTACTTGCTGTGCTACCTGGCCGCCCCCTTTCCCATTGATTCTTACATGTGTAATGGCAAATAAAGAAGTACTTAGGGCCTTGTTTCAGATACTTAAGTATTTAGTATCTTGTTTGAGCCCCTTAAGATTTGAAGGTGGGAAGTACTTACTGATACAAGAGGAAGAGGTGAAACAGGAAGGAGAACCACCATATATAAGGAGGAGCACAGCTGGGACAGAGTAGAACTGAGAAGGGGAACAGTTGTGGAGGCCAGGCACCCTGTCTTTTCTGTTATGTTTGTGACAATGTATACAGAAATCCTTGGACCTTACTGGAAGCCTTAAAAGAGGATTTTCTTGTTTTCTGTTTACAGAAGTCCTGGAGGAGGGTTTCAGAAATCCTGGGACTATAGTGATGATTTGTGTTGAGTTCTTAGACCTTGTCTGTGGGTTTGTGTTGATTTCACAGGCAGATAGTGGATTGGTGCTGGTGCCAGCAATGTGTATGCATCTTGTTTTGGCTCTGTTAAGCTTTGTCTTCTCAGAAACAGAAAAAGCAAAGAACTTGAGGTGGACTGGATACTGTGGGCTTCGATATGGAATGGGAACTGGATGAGGTACTGGACAAGGAGCTGAGAGCTGCCTGCCTGAGAATCCAAGGAGCTGGAAGAAGAACCATGCAATTCCGGAGCCAGCCTCTAGACAAGATGAAAAGACCTCTCCTTGGATACTTAGTGCTGCCTGACAAGACCATGATTTATTGTGATCTAGGGATGGGAGAACTTTGTACTCTGTACCTTGTACCTCTTAAGGATGATTGAGTTAAGGAATATTGGAAACTAATCTCCAATCAAGAGAAAGAAGACTTTTTGACTAAGAGTTTAAGACAATATGACCTAGGGGTAGGAAAACTTAGACCTTTGTATTTTGTATCCCTTAAGGAGGATTGCTCTGTAAGAATGAGTGGGTTAAGGATTTACTTGATGTATTTTGTTTAAAGCTATGTGACCACTTTAAGTGAAAACTATGGGGCCACTTTAGTGATAAGTTTTTGTGTTATATCATTGCGAATGCTGTTCATTCAATTCTGTATATTGGAGAGAAACTCTGTGGAAATGTATGAGAAAGAATGGGATTGGGAGAGTACAACAACTAGCAATTGGTTAAAATTTTCAATTGAGTTAATGGTTTTGTGGACTCACAGGATTGTGGTATATCAGAAATATTATCTTTCTAATTCTAGTCCCTAAATGTCTCTTAATGCAACCTAAAATTGTATTGCTTTCTTTGCTAGTTTATAGTTTAAGATACTAGTTCATTTTAATTGGCGTATTAGTTCTAGAATTCACAAAAATCTATCACTGAGTTCTTTACAAATCCCAACCTCATTACTCCTCTTTGATTTAAAACCAAATCTGATGTCAATAATGCCTTTATTCTTCTACAATTAATTGTTTCCAAACGGCAGCAATTGAATTGTCCAGAAGGAAAAGAATGTGTTTATTTATTCTGTCATATTTTATATTCACTGTGCTTTTATTCATCAAATAAACACCAGGAAATAAAAGTCAATTGTTTGATTTTCAAAGGTGGTTCAGGTGTGAAATTAGACAAGAAAAACCTGAAGTTTATAGTCACTTTGGTTCTGTTTTTTAAATGAAAGAGGAAATCACTAAGTTGAATTAATGAGAAAATTTACAATATAATTCATCTTAAATATTAAGAAATATTTATTAGGCAAATTTCTGCCCAGTAATGTGTTTCATGGTGAGACAATGTGATACATTCCTGTATTGCAGGTTGTGATCATCTCATAATTACACTTTCATTTATCTTCCTCCCCACAAAACCAGGACTTGGCTCACTGGTAGGATGATTTGGTTTGATTGTTATCACTTCTACCTTATTGGAATTTATTTCTTCCTAGGTCCCTGACAAAGAGGAAATTTGCATCCTTCCCTTCCCTTTATCCAGATAATGAATGACACCAGTCTATTAGGTATCTAATTTGGATATATTATAAAGCAATGAAATAGAATATGCAGTTAATTGGGAGGGAGTACAGTAATAGATGAAAAAAGAAAAAAAATCACATTTTCAAAAAAGTTCTTTTAGTTAAACCTAATATCAAACACAATATATGTGTTTACCTCCTCTCTTTAGCTGCACTAAGGTATACACTTCTTGAGCAGTGATTTTATAGCAACTTCTCATTCCATCTCAGTGGATTTACCTGATCCGGGCAAATGAACCCTCCAGCCTTTCCTGCTCTGCTCTCTCCCTTCTCCCAGCTATTTTTTAATCTAGTTTATCCCTAACCCAATGGCTCTTATGTGGGAAAAGCCTTCCTTCCTTTTTCCCCCAACTCAGCTTCTTCCAAGACTTCATTTTTTCCAATTTAGGCTCACAAGTATCTCCAGGTTTTTTATTTTTTTTTATTTTTATTTTTATTTTTTTATTTTCTTATTGTTATTCTTTTCTGTAGGTCTGTTTGATAACCTAGTTTTTTGGAACTTGCTTCCCATCTTGCTTTACTTACTATTCATCTGAATTTCTTTGTGCAGCCTGTCTTGTAGCCAGCTCTTCCCTAAATGCCTTCATATATCGAACTAGTTCAGAAATATAAAAAACAGAAGATGAAATGTCCATGCTGAGGTAATACTTAGTTTCCTTAGCTTCTTTTTTCTGCTATTATCTTTTTATAACATACATATTCCTTTTTTTTCATCTTTAGGAACCCTTTAGATAAGTGAGAAAATGACAATATAGGGTGAGATAAATGTGAAAGGAGATCCAGATGCAAGAAAGGAAAGACCTAGCCAATTATGGGAGAAGAATTTGGATCTATATATGTGTGTGTATACATATACATACATACATATATACGTACAAATTCACACACATATTGTGTTTGTCCTTCGTTTTCAAAGAGGACCATGGCATCAGGGAAATGATGACATAACTTGCAGTAGACTTTGATTTGAGTGAGGAAGGACTGTGCAAGGTCACCACCCTCACTTTCTCCTCCAGAGCCATTTAGGGCTTTTACAATTATATTGTCTGTTACCAGCTCTCTTCAACTGTTTATTTGATTAATTAAAATCAACTGACTAAACTCACTCAATAATACTATAAAAAACTTGGTGTGTATTTTATATCAGTCATGCTAAATTTAATCGCCACTAAACTAGTAGCAAAACTTTTGCAATCTTAAATATTGCCATTGCTATTATTAATTATATTTAATTAATTGTTTCTTGAATGATTATATTTGAAACAGTAACAAAATTATCAATAAATATAATTTGTTATTGAACTAAATGCAACTTATATGTATTTATTGAAGAATAAAATACAGTAATTTATGTTTAAATAAGGTATTAAAAAAACATCCCCCCTCCTGTGATGATGTACAGACATTTCTTTTTCCTATCCAATATAAACTTCAAGATTTCTAAAGGGCCATTGAACTAATGGAAGAACATAACTCTTTCATTTAAACTAGCACAAAAGTGACCATAAATTACAAGCATAACCTTTCTGGGAACTTACCAGAAAAAAATGCTTTTATCTGGCTGATTAATGACTTATCGATTAAAATGGCAATTGGCATTATCCTAATTGCATGAAACCAGTTCATTCACAGAGCATTTATTTCAAAGTTGCACAGGGTATAAGGTACAATGTTTTCACAGAGCATTCTATTCATCAACTTATTTTAAATTTTTTTCCTTGAATGCCTAGATATTGGCAAACCAATGAAACCTGTTGGTGTATATCCAGTTCAGATGATTTTCTAAGACTGCTATCTTTATACAATATTTAAAACACTTCAGGTATTTATCTTCTTTAAAGCCAAGTCATTTCCAGGAATGGTATGTAAATGGTTAATACTAATCCGGACTCTCTCTCTCTATCTCTATTTATCTATCTACGTGTATTGCATCATCTACATTTCCTCTTTTCTTTCCTTCTGGGATAACTATCCCTTTTAAGAGATTTTTTTAAAGAGAAAAAAGCCAGTTCATCAAAACCTCCCAATATATCAAAAAAGTCGGAAATTATATCAAATATTCCAAATTCATACTTCCAAATTCAAGCGCATTTCTAAAGGAGGAGTTCACTAACTTTTAATCTTAAAAGTAAAGTGCAAAAAATACTGTACTTATAAGAAGAAAACCCTATTCTCAGTAATGATGTTTTGCCACTTACAATGTAACTTTAGGGAAACCACAATCTACCTAACCTTCTTTTAGCCTGTCTACAAAACAAATAATAATGTTCACTGGGTAGTTGTGAGAATCAAATGATATCACACATGATTAATTTTGACCTCTTTAAATCATTACTAAAGTGAAAGTATTGTGATGAGTATTACATTTGAGAGATCTCTTAGTCATCTTCAGGGTGGAGGAGAGAGTGTCAGATTGTTTCCTCATATTCCCAGTTTACATTGCAATAACATTATCATCATGGACTTGCTGAGACTGTGAATTTAACTAGACTCAGTTGCCCCATGACAAACACAATCATTTCAGCATTTCCTCTCTGATTGCCTTCCTTGTAGGGCAGAGTACCATAGTCTTTACCTGTATTTGATTTTCAGAAATCTTCACCTTCTTTACTCCCCCTTTATTCTGTTTCATTTGACAAAAAAAAGGGGGGGGGGGTTTCCACAGTTTAGTCAATTATCACATTCCATCAAATACCAGGAATAGGTCTGTGTTTGAATTTACCTTCTTGCATTAGAGTTAAGAATGTAGAACTATGATATATTTGGTATAGAGAACTCGGGTGAGGAAATTTCTCTTCTAATGCAAGTTGGCACCTTTTCTGGAACTTGGTAGTCTTCAAGAGTCACCTAGAAAACTAAAAGTTTAAGTGACTTGCAAAAGAGAACACAGTCAGGATTTGTCAGAGGAAGAAATTAGCCCTCATTTTATTGGATTTGAGACTGACTTCCTAGCTCCTCAGCCATGCTGTTTCCCACATTGCTGCCTCTCATCAAAATCTGTTTCTTCTTGCTTATCACCAAAAGCATAAAGAGAAGATATAAGATAAAGGGCCATAGGGAAGAATTAAAAATTCATATGGAAGGAGAGCTAGGAAGCTATGTCACTTTACACATCCTTCTGAGTTGAGTTTAGTAAGTTTGAGTTTAGGAAATGTTGAGTTTGGGCAGTTTAACATAGTAAATTTGGAGTCAGAGGACCTGGCTGCAAGACCTGCTTTTTTTTTTTTTACTTATAACTTTGTGTGACCTTGGAAAAATAACTTAACCTCTCTGGAACCTAGTACTTCATCTCTTCAATGAAGAAGTGACAGAATTAGGTTAGAATGATCTCTAAGGTACTTTCAAGCTCTAAATCTGTGAAGTGTTGTGAATTCTCAGAAATGTGAGGCATACTGTGTTCCAAGAATTTGGAGGCTATTCCAGAAACAAATATGGATGGCTTTTGTGATCATCTGCTATTTGATATTGGTCATATTGCCTCATTTAACATTAAAAAATTTAAAAGATCATAAGTTCATGCATATATTAGCAGTGTTTTATGCCACTTAACACCCAGGGAACCCTTCTATTCTTCTTACAAAATGTATGCTTTGTGTTTTGATTTTCCATTCTAAAAATAGAAGCAGTTATGGAAAAAATTCCCCTCATTCAGACTGACTAGTACTCACCCGATAAATAATCCCATGGTAAAATTAATAATCTTTTCCATTAGTAATATAGTAACATACCTTTGAAGCACCACCTTTCACTGAATTTGAAGCTCAAAGTACTGTTTCTCAAATTGGTGTAGAGCAGGAAGAAACTCTTCTTAATAAAGAGAAGATGAAATATTTTGACTTTCCTTTGTGTTAAAAAGATAGAAACTCTGAAGTGCTTAAATATATATTTTGCCTATATTTATATTCATTATATTTGCTACTTTTGTCTTCTCCTGCCTTATGTCTTCAAATTGTTGAGACTCGAACTATGTGAGTGCTGATGAGATAATGAAGGCAGAGTTGAATAGTAAGCCTTCTAAAACTAGGTTTTGGGAGTTTTTTTGGGGGGAGATGAGCTGAGAGGGAGGTAATGGGCTTTAAAATTATCGTGACAGCTTGAAAATGACATAATTAAGTAGTGGAGACATGATAAAAATCATGAAATTCCAGCAATAAGAGAATTACAATGTTAGTCATTCTTCTGTACTGAGTGGCTAAAAGAATAGCCAAAAAGTCAAGGGAAATGCGGGCTAATACAATTGTAATTAGTTAAAAGGTAATTAAATCCATAAAGAACTACAGTAAACCTTGGAAACTATTAAAAAGAAATACATTTTCTTCCTTTTAAAAAAATTGAATAAAATGAACACTTCTTTTATCTGGGTATTAGTTTTATTTTTTTCTTTGCAAGCACACTTATTTCATTGAAAAATTCATGTATGCATTTAATGCCATCCAAGATGGAAAGTGGATAAACAAATTGTGTCACATCAATGTAATAGAAATTTTCTATTCTGTAAAAAATAATGAATATGAAGACTGATACAAAGTGAAGTAAACGGAATCAGGTGAAAAAAAAATCTACAATGACCATAAATGTCTTTTGTCCTTCATTCTTAAAGAGAATCATAACATCAGAAAGGTGATGCCACGGCTTACAGTTGAATTGGATTTAAGTGAGGGAGGACTTTGCAAAGTCACCAGCCTCACTTTCTCCTCCAGAAACATCTGGGTTCATGGCAAGATATAGATCCAGCTGACTGGAGATGGCCCCAGATGTATTGGAATAAATACCTTGGCCTTTTTAAACTAAGGTCTTTCCTAGGTCTCAGTTTGACTGAGGCAATGCCCATTCAGTGATTAAGACTAGGTAAGAAACGAGGCCAAGAATGACCTCTTTTACTTACTAAAAAAAACAAAAAATATCAATCAGGAAGGGAAAGACCATCAGGGATTCTAGGAAAACAATACCTTTCTATTTATATAGAAATTTGTAACATTTATGCTTATAATTACAATATATAAATATAGCATTATAAACAGAAGGGCTGGAATACATAATAATTATTTTAAAGCTTTGCCCTAAAGAAGAATAAAAGAAATTATACATCCATATGGGGAGTGGGATGGGACTTGAGATGTGAAATACTTTATATACTTTCAGATTTGCTTCATATATTGACACAGTTTTGCTGATGCACTTTCCTCTCTGAACTTAAAAAAAAAATCCTTTTTTAAACAAAGGAAGTGTAGGGGAAAGGGTATATTTGGAACTGAAGGTGACAAAAAAATCATCACCTTTTTAAAATTTAGAAAAAAAGATTGAGAAAATAATTCAAAGTTGAATATTTGGCACAGTCATTCAATCAATCAATAAACAATTATGACGTGTCTACTGTGTTCCCAGCACAGTGCTAAGCACTGGGGATACAAAAAAAGCCAAAAGACAGTTCCTAACTTTAAGGAGTTTAAAATCTAATGAGTAACACAACATGCAAACAAATATATGCAGACAAGGGGTGGCCAGGTAGCACATCGAGTAAGAGCACAGGCTCCAGTGTCAGGGTGACCTGGGGATCAAATCTGGGCTCAGATACTTAGTAACACACCCAGAAATAACTGGCCGTGTAACCTTGAGCAAGTTACTTAACCCCGATTGCTTTAAAAAATAAATAAATAATATATACAGACAAGCTATATACAGAATAAAGAGAAAATAATTAACATAGAGAAGGCACTGGAATTAAAAGGAGTTGAGGAAGAATTCCTTTGGGTGGGATTTTGTTTGGGAATATATTTATCTCAGCTAGCCTTGAACCCATAAGTCAGAAAAAAAAAACATTCTTCACCTAATAAAACATGTGTTGGTTATATACTAAAATGCTTGATTGTTGGTGATAGTTTCTAAAGTATGAAGAGGGACTGTTGTTTTTTTTTCCCCTTCTGGATGAGTGCAGCATATATAAGATCAAATTTCTTAAACAACCTGTGGAAAGTAAACCTTTATGTAAAGGTCCATAGGAATGTGAGTTCGTATTATTAGTTTTCAGTCATTTGAAGATTTTTTAGGAGATCCAGTCTCATCATATGAACCAGAAAGAGGATTAGAAATTTTCTTCTGTTGTGATATAAAGGGATTCAACTTGGTGACCTCTAAAGTCTCTTCCATTCCTCAAGGAATGTATATTCTACCGGAGAAAACAGGAGGGTGGGTATGTTCACAAAAGCCCTGCCACATGATAATGAGAGCCAGTGGAACTCTGCAAGAGCAGAACAAGTTGGCTCTAGAGGTAATGGGTTCTCCTTGATTGGCTGTCTTTAAACAGAAATTGGATAGCTGCTCATCGATTGTATTGTAGAGGACACTTCTATCGTGCTGCTGATTGGGCTAGATAATCATAGCTTCTGAAGCTCTTTGTTCTTTGAGATTCTGTGATGACTTGAAATGCTATAAATCACATATACTTGTTAATATTTTAGTACTTCCATGACATTTGATTTCATTGTTCTGGGTACTTTCTTTAATGAGGTAGATCCCATCTCTGCTCTGACTTGCTAATAAATCTTCAGGAATTGTTTAGCTGAAATTCAACATGGGTCTGCAAAGTAATGAGCTACTCTGTTTCACTGGCCTAATCTTCAAGAATACAAGGACCACCTACTCACCATGGTATGAAGAATTAGAGTAAAACTGAAAATTCAAAATTAGTAAAGATATTTGAAAATATTTTTTTTATCTTCATGCTCAAAGAGGACCAAATGCCATCACAATGTCAGGGTCAATGTGTCTGACTGTGGCTGATATACCAATATGATCTCAAAAGATTCTACCACAGGGAAGTCACAAATAGTCCAAATAACTACTTGGAGAGGGAGATGTCTCTCAATTTCTGCAACTCACATGTCTTTAGCTACTGCAGTTCTGCTTTGCTCATAGAGCACAGCACCTTCTTTGATGCAGGCATGCCAGGATGATTCTCTGCCATCATCTTTCATGTCTAACAATCAGTACCAGAGTTCTTCAGAGAGACCTTGAGATTGTCCTTATATCGTTTCTTCTGACCACTGCCTTGGTGAGTTCTCTGCAAAATGATCTCTTAGGCAAACTCACTTAAGGCATCTGAAAAATGTATCCAACTCATAGGGGTTGTTCTCTCTGCAGTAGAGCTTGAATGCTTGGCAGTTCAGTTCAAGAAAGGACCTCAATGCCTGGTACCTTATCTTGCCAGATAATATCATACTAAGACAATTCAAATTGAATTAATTCAATTTCCCAGAATGTTGCTGACTTACTATCTAGGTTTCTCTGGCATACAATGATGAGGTTGGTACAACAATTCTGTAGACCTTCAACTTAATAGGCAACCTCTTCTCACCCTCACATTCTTTCCAACCTCTCAAATGCTGGCATAGATCAGGCAACGCATATCTCAATTCATTATCTACATGGTATGGCTATGCTACTTATAGTAAAGAAATAGTTTCCTCCTTTTAAGCATAATGTATACCAGTTTGAGAAACAATGGTTTGGGAGACTCAGTTATTTTCTGTATGACTGTGGAAGTTATTGTTATCTTACAAAGTTCAATATTTCACCTCTTTGAGAGTTTAGAATATTATAGAGACCAAACTGAAAGTTACTGAAAATAGAATATTAAGTGGTTTTATCACTGCAATTAGTCAGCTAAGTGCTCTAAAGTATAGGACTTAGGGTCAGGAAGACCCTGATAGAAATCCTCCATGAAAACACATACTATTTGGGTGACCCTGGGGCAATCACTTAAACTTTTATCTCAGTTTCCTCATCAGTAAAATGAGGAGACATAATGGAAAGGAAGGTTTATTAAACATTACTGTGTCACACATTGTGCCACATGGCTTTACAAATATTATCTTACAATATCATTGTGAAGATCAAATGAGATAACATATAAACGGTTTTGTATACCTTAGCAAATACATGTTTGCTATTATGATGAAGTGGAGTATATGGGGTATTCACGGAGGACCAACATCTTGGGGTGCGAGGGCTTGCTGAGCCCTGTTTAGGGCTGCTCATCTACCTTTGCCATCAATCTTTCACCCAACCCTCACCTGTGATTCCAAGAACCTGTAGTATGCTCAGTGGCCATGTCCCACTACATTTTTTGACAAAAAGACTAAACCAGGTTGAGGGTATAATGCAGCACGCATTTTTTTTTTAAATCAGAGTTTATTTATTTTTAGTTTTCAACATTCATTCCCATATGATTTGGGGTTCCAAATTTTCTTCCCTACCATCCACTCCAAGATGGGATGCATTCTGATTACCCCTTCCCACAGTTTTCTCTCCCTTCTCTCACCCCCCTCCTTCTTATCTCCTTTCCCCTTACTTTCTTGTAGGCAAGATAGATTTCTATACCCCATTGCCTGTATACCTTATTACCTAGTTGCATGTAGAAACAAAATTTTTTGACATTAAAAAAAAAACTTTGAGTTCCATATTCTCTCCTCACCTACTGCCATTGAGAATAAAAGCAATGTAATATAGGTTATACATGTGTAGCTATGCAAAATATTTCTATAATAGTCATATTGTGAAGGACTAACTATATTTCCTTCCATCCTATCCTACCCCCCACTTATCCTATTTTCCCCTTTGACCCTGTCCCTTTTTAAAAGTGTTTGTTTCTGACTACCCCCCCCCCAATCTGTCCTCCCTTCTGTCTTTCCTCCCCTCTTATCCCCTTCCCTCCTACTTTCCTGTAGGGTAAAATACCCAATTGAGTATATACGTTATTCCCTTCTAAAGTCAAATCCAATGAGAAGTAAGGTTGAATCATTTTCTTTCACCTTCCCCCTCTTCCCTTCCATTGTAACAGTTTTTTCTTGCTTCTTTTGTGTGAGATAATTTACCCTATTTGGTCTCTCCCTTTCTCCTTCTCCCAATATATTTCTCTCTAACCCCTTAATTTTATGTTTCAGATATCATCCCTTCATATTCAACTCACCCTGTGTCCTCTGTCTGTATGTTTATATCTATATCTATATATCTTTATTCCCTTCAAATACCCTAATACAAGGAAGGTCTCATGAGTTACAAATATCATCTTTCCATGTAGGAATGTAAACAATTCAATTTTAATAAGTTCAGTATGATTTCTCTTTCCTGTTCACTTTTTCATGCTTCTCTTGAAACTTGTATTTAAGTCAATTTTTTTTTTTTTTTTGCTCAGCTCTGGTATTCAAGAATGCTTGAAAACCCTCTATTTCATTGAATGTCTATTTTTTCCCCAGAAGTATTATATTCAGTTTTGCTGTTTAAGTGATTCTTAGTTTTAATCCTAGCTCCTCTGACCTTCAGAATATCATATTCCAAGCCCTCTGATCCATTAATGTAAAAACTGTGAGATTTTGTGTTATCCTGACTGTGTTTCCACAACTCTGGAAATGTTTCTTTTAGACTGCATGTAATATTTTCTCCTTGACCTGAAACTCTGGAATTTAGCTACAGAATTCCTAGGACTTTTCTTTTTGAGATCTTTTTTCTAGAGGCAGTCAGTGGATTCTTTCCATTTCTGTTTTATCCTCTGGTTCTAGAATATCAAGGCAGTTTTCCTTGATAATTTCTGGAAAGCTGGCTCTGCCACCTAGACCACCCTGGGAGTGGGGCCAGACCAAGCTTTTCTCTGACCCATGTCTGAGTTTCCCCACTGAACTTCTACATTGTTTTTGGCATTTGTGGGTTGAGAAATCTGGAAACCTCCACAGCTGCCAGTGATTCAGCCCTTTGAGGGGTGCTCCAACCAGGTCTGTGCTAGCACAGACCGTGCTCCCCTTCCAGCCTGATGCAACAGACCCTTCCTGTAGGCCTTTCAGGCTGTCTTGGGCTACAGATGGGTTTCACTCTGTCATTTTGTGGGTTCCATAGCTCTACAATTTATTTAGAGTCATTTTTTACAGAAATTTGGAGGGGTTTGGGGGAAAGCTCAAGCAAGGCCCTGCTTTTACTCTGCCCTTGGCTCTGCCCTACAGTACACATTTATTAAGGGTGTTCTGTGGTCTGTACCGTTCTGTAAGTACTGCTAGGGAAAATGCAAAGTTTAGATGAGATACAGTCTACCTTCAAAGAGATTAAAATCAATGCGGAAGGAGGGACTGGGAAAGATGTCAACATAATTAGATAGAATATGAAGTTGGTACTTAAAATAAAAGTAATTTTTTAATATATTAAGGTCAAATTTGTTAAATACAAAAAATTAAAAAGCAAATTGTTGAATTCAGCTTCTAAAGATATTTTTTCTACTTTATAAAGAGATTTATTTCCAGAAGATAGTTATGCTTATTTCAAGTATACCTTCACTTGGTTATGTGCTCTAATATAAGACTTTTAAATAATTTGAGTATAAGGAATTCAGTTTTTGGAAACATTTGTGATGGAAAAAGACTGGAGGATTTTTGCATGTGTATGGGATTAACATTTCATTTTCATTTTGAAGTTGGTCCCAAATAATATACAGCATATTGAAACACTCTATTTCTTGAACAAAATAAATCCACGAGAAATTAAGTGGAAAATGTTAAAGTTAAAATGCTATTGTTAGCCATCGGCTATAATAAGTAACTTTATATCTTAGTTTACTTATAATTTGACACAATAATTGAAACAGTACTAAAGTAAATGTTTTTATAATTTCTTGTAAGTTAAATATTAAATTCACGTATTTATTATAGGGAAAGAGCACAAGAAGGCAGGGGTGTTACAGCTCAGTTTATGAAATAAGAATTAATCTTTTATTGAGTTTTTCATCCATTTAATACTACTTCTACACAACCTAGCTCTCAGATAATGAACAAGTCACTTAACTCTTCAGTGACGCAGGCAATTCTTTATAAATTTCAAATCAATAGCTTCAGTGGAAGAAAATTATTCACCAGGGGATCACCCACAGCGGGGATCACCCACAGCAATAAAACCACTAGTCTATACCCCCTCAAAAAAATTAAAGAAAAAATCCTGGCAGTGGTGTGTGGAATAGGCTCAGTGAAGCCAAAAACAGACAGACAAAGGGGGGGACATCAAAAAATATCTTTAAATATGTAAGCATCACATTAATACATGTAATCTTGTTTTCATCACCTTAATGGTGATTAACAGATCATTTTTTTAATTGCTTGAAAGATATTGAAGCACTTTTGTGAAGTAAAAACTTCGTGTGGTTAAAAAAAAGATGTGTACATCTCTTTATAGGAATATACAAGATAAAATATTCATCAGAAAGACAGTTATAACAATATTCAGATAATTTTATTTAAACAGGAAAAGATGAGGTCTGCGGATTTTTCATGGTTTTTATCATTTGTAGGGACTGGGTCTGTGCTTTCATTGGTATAGGGAACTTCAGAGTTAGGAGGCTTCTTCTACTATTAGACTATCTGTTAGTTTAATAAGGAATAGGTAGCTACATAGTGAGGCAGATAGAGTGCTGGGCTTGGAGTCAGGAAGACATCTTCAGGAGTTCAAATCCAGCCTCAGACACTTAGTAACTGACTCAGGCAAACCCCATTTGCCTCAATTAGTATAGGTTAAGTAATTCAAATAAAACATAATATGTTCAGGAAAAGAGAGAATGGGTAAAATAGCTTTTCAAAATGGTGTAGTAGAGGAATGATAATGAATAAAAAAAGCTGTTTTCTTTTTAAGGGAATGGCCAGATTAAATAATAATAATTCAGAGTATTTGGTTTTAAATGGAAAAGAGTAGAAGAAAGCAATTTCACTTTTTTAAATAATATAATAGCTATTTAGAGACCAGTCCTTCTTGTCTTAAAAAAGGTTAATTATATTTTTCAATTTGTTTTTTTTTTCTTTTTTTCTCTTGTGTGCAAGATATATGGCTTTAAAAATATTCAGGATAGACAGTCATTTTTGGAAATTGGAAGTGACGATGTATTTAACTTCCAGCATTGGACTTTTATGAAGTCATGAATGCACATATAGAAACAATAAATCATAAGAAAATAAAAGTTTTCATTTTTAACACCATCACTTTGCCATGGTGATGTCAAATAGTATTTGTTGGCTTTAGAAAGATGCTGTTAGGAAAAGAAATAATCAATGAAGTTCTCCAGGGGACCCAATCTCTGGAAATCAAAGATACTAATACCTACCCATGATTGAAGAATGGTTTTTAGGTTACCTGTCACAAATAACTAGGGGGGATAGATAATCTATTCATGATTTCAGACCATCAGTTGAAGCCCTAGAATTCTAGAGTGATGAGTCCTTAGAGAGTTTGTGGCAATGTTTTGAAAAAAGTCATACAAAAAAATCACAAGTTAGAGTTTTCTCTGATGATTTTAGCTAAATAGGGTAAGCCAAGAGGGAAAACTAAAATCTTTCCACACATTATCACATGGAAGAAAACAGCTTTCAGATAAAAAATGTCAAGCACAAAGTAAATGTAGGAAACTTGAAGTAATTCAAAAAGAGTGTAGCAACTGGAAAATACATGTGAAAATAATCAGGCTTAAAGAGAGAGCTAAAAATGAAAACAGGAATTTGAAATTATTGAAGTAATCTAATATGAAGCTTCCCCCCCCTTTTTAAATTCATAACAAAATTTATATTTCTATAGGCACAGAGTACTGAGGTTATCAATGCTCAAACATTGATATCTTTATGTAACATCTCCATTAAACAGTCATCATTCTCATAGAATGCTTGCAGTGGGAGGAAAGTGACTCTCCCAACCTGGAATCCTAATTCACTCTTTTGGATTTCTCTAATTGATTAAAAGTGTTTGTTTTATTATTTTATTAGATGGGAAATTACCCAGTAGTTGTAGTTATAATCACAGAGACTGGTTACAGAAACCACAAAATGAAACAGAGAAGCTAACCTCCCACTGAGGACAGCCCGGCAGGCTGGCAGCAAGTGGCCAGTGCAGCGCTCTGGGAACCAAGCCCAGACCCACATGAGCCAGAGGTTTAGGCCCCAGGGTCAGTCTAAACAGCTGCCTGCCAGAGGAACCCCAGATAAGCAGCAGCTGTGGCCATTTACAGATTTATCAACACAAAGATGTGAAGAAGAAAGTGAGATGTCAGGGCAGTATGGACTTTGAGACCCAGTGTTTGGGCGGGCGTCAACTTTTGCACCCAGGGCAAGAAGCCACTGAGATGACTTGGATCAGTCAGTGCCACACTGCAGCTTCAGCTCCTGGCCTGCAGAGTGTAGGGGGACCAAGCAACCAGTCTGAGGGGTAATTGCTCTTGCTTTAACCTGCTTGGATCTGGATTGCAGTCTAGGGTGGAGGTCCTGGGATTCATGAGCAGCTTGCCAGAGCATGTGGAGGCCTCAGAGAGGGCACCTAAAATACCTCCAGCAGCTGAGAAAACCCCAGCATTTGGGATGAAAGCTCCCCCATCTGGTGGCAGAGTCCTACTGTGGCAAAAAGCCCAGGGGTCAAGTGACTGATGGGCGACATGACCAGACAAAGGAAACAAAACAAACAGAAGACTCCAACATTAGCCTCCTATTTTGGGGACAAAGAGGAGAAAAGCATGGAACAGGAGGAAGACAGTGAAGTCAGAACTCCTGCACCAAAAGCTTCAAAGGGAAATACAAGCTGGTTACAAGCCATAGAGGACCTTAGGAAGCAGATAAGAGAAGTGTAGGAAAAATTGGAAAGAGAAATGAGAACGATGAAAGAAAATTAGAAAATGAGAGTCAACAGTCAGACTGAGGAAAATAACACCTTAAAAAAAAAAGACTAACTCAAATGGCAAAAGAGGCTCAAAAAGGCAGTGAGGACAGGAATGCCTTGAAAAGCTGAATTTGCCAGATGGAAAAAGAATCTAAAAAGCTCAATGAATTGAATCTTTCCCTTGGATTTAGATTGGAGCCAATAGAAGCTAGTTACTTTAAAAGAAATCAAGATGATGTTAAACAGATCCAAACAAATGAAAGAATAGAAGTCAATGTGAAATATTTCATGGGAAAAACCACTGACCTGGAAAATAGATACAGGAGAGATAATTTAAAAATTATTGGGCTACCTGAAAGCCATGATCAGGGAAAGAACCAAGAAATCATCCTCCAAGAAATTCTGAAAGAAAATTGCCCTGATATTCTAGAAGCAGAAGGCAAAATAGAGGTTGAAAGAATCCACCGATCACCTCCTGAAAAAGATCCCAAAAAGCAAACTCCTAGGAATATTATAGCCAGGTTCTGGAATTCCCAGATTAAGGAAAGAATATTACAAGTGGCCAGGAAGAAACAATTTGAATATTGTAGATAGTCAATCAGGATAACACAGGATCTGGAAGCTTCTACAGTGAAGAATCGAAGGGCCTGGAATAGGATATTCTGTAGGGCAGAAGAGCTGGGATTAAAACCAAGAATCACCTAGCCAGCAAAACTGAGTATCATGTTTCAGGGGAAAATATGGTTATTCAGTGAAATAGAGGACTTTCAAGCATTTTAAATGAAAAAAAAAAAACAGAGTTGAATAGAAAATTTGACATCCAGATACAAGAAACAAGAGAAGCTTGAGAAGGTAAACAGGGAAAAGAAATTATAAGCCACTGATGAAAGTTGAACTATTAACATTCCTACATGGAAAAAAGATAATCGTAACTGATGTAACTTCTCAGTATGAAAATAGTTGAAGGGAATAGAAATATATATATATATATATATATATATATAAATGTATAAAAAATAAAAAAAATAAACACAGGGACTACATTAGTTAAATTTAATCTATCAATCCATCAAGTATTAATTGTTTCCTACTATTAAAATGAGTTCCTTTAAAGCAAATCCAAATTTTGCTTTCATTTCTATATTGCTACTTATCACAGTGCATTGCACATAGTAAGAAATTAATAAATTCTTTTTCGTTCATTCAGTATCTGTTGTATAGTAGGTGCAATGCACATAATAGTAATAGAAAAATAATAAAATAGAATTGTTTTTGGATTAAGAAGTTTATTTGTACACATTTAAAAATAGACAGCCATTTGAAGGATTGGTAAAGATCTATATTAACAGGTTTCACTTGTGTTGAGCTTTCCAGGAATCTGGAAATTCTAAGAATCAAGGAGGAGGGATTGCATTACAGGTATAGATCAGATTATCATAGATTTAGAGATGCAAGAGATTTTTTAGGTCATCTATTCTAACCCTCTTTTCATACAGATGGATAAACTGAGGCATACAGTTATTACTTGACTTACACAGAGTTCAGATAATAAATGGATGTACTGGGATTTATACTCACATCTTCTGACTCTGAATGTAGTCTTCTTAACGCTGTCCTCTATGTCCATCCATCCTAGGGGACAGACTATGAAAAGGCACAGAAATGAAACATTGAATATTTTTTGTAAGGAACACCGGGAAAACCAATTTGATTGAACTGAGAGTGTATGTAGGAGAATAATGAATAATAAAGCTGTAATTGTAGGCTGGATCCAGGTTGTAAAAGCCATTACATGACAAATAGACAAGTTTGTATTTGATCCTAAGGGCAATGTTGTTTCTTGAGCAAAGGAATTGCTTAGAGCAATAGTTAGACCTGTGCTTCAGGAAGATCACTGGCAGCTGTGTGGAGGATGGAACATTTTTTTGTTGTTATCCTGGGGGATCAAAGTGAGGTTGGACACTGCTGCCTAAAATCTGCTTCATCCTTGGTACAATCTCTCATTCCCCTCTGTACAATTCCCAATTTCATTTGGTGATACTAAGGAAAGTTCACTGCGAAGGCTATTGGTAAATTCAATTTGTGTTTAACTTCCTTCCAAACTGGTCTGCTATTTTCCATATCCTTCACACATCTGATCTGGTACAATTCAGTAGAACCTTTCTTGTTTACATTGTTATTTCATAGATCATAATTCAGCAATTGTAACTTCAAGTTCTTATTGATACTTTGGGATGTGGTTTACACAAATTAAGTTACTTGACATCTTTGAATAGAGTTACATGTTCTCTTTCTGTCTCCATCAAAATATATATTTAGATCTAATTCCCATTTAGTCATTTTTGTTCTATTATTACCAGGATATAACATCGTGCAAGTATCTCCACATAAGTCTGTCTCTCCTTGGAACTCAATTTGGCTTGTCAGTTATCACCCTAAAAATATGTTCTTTAATAAATGAATACATGACTCCAGATGTTGGCTGACTGATACAGTGTACAATGGAACTATTTCCTTTCTGATAGTTAATAGTACACTTTTACAAATGTAGCACAAAATTGGAGGGGAGAGGGTATTAGTTTTTGTTTTCTTTTTCTTTGGCAACCAAGTCACATTGTTAATTCATTTAATTTCCTGTCAAATATGATCCCCATAGTCTTATTGCCCTTTAACTATTATATAACCATTATCCTATTCTTATATATCTAGTTCATGTGTTGAACCCCAAAGTAAAATTTTTATATGCATTCCTTCCAAATTTCATGTTTTGAACTTTTTTCTTCTCATTATCACAAGTCACTTTTCTGCTCAGGGCTTTGTCACCTTCCTCTAGCCAAGTTATCCATATGATATATGCTACATATATATGTATGTGTGTGTATGATAAACATAAATAAATGGTATATATTACATATGTCCATATAGAAGTTTTATATATCTAAATATATTTATAATTAGAGATATATATTTTAAAATTTTCTCACACTTTTATGATAATGAATCATACTTTTATGCTAATGAGAATCAATATTAAGTATAATTCTTAGCTTAATATACACAATTTTATCCTCTTATCATCCATCTCTGTCTCTGAATTTTTTTTTCTATAAGCATTTACCATCAATTAGATTAACCTGAAGATCATAGGTTCCTAAATACTCCTGGATTTGCTTCTATTAATTCTTTGAAAATGATTTCCAATGTATTATTTTTTTACTTATTTATTTTATGACTAAAGTCCATCAGTTTATTTAGCTTGTATTTTAATTTTAGAAATATATTTTTTATTTTTACAATCACCAAGTAAAATGAGCATTTTAATGTACAAAGTAGAACAGAAAAGTGAGATTGTATGTAAAACTGTGAAGCTCTATTATATACATTTTGCTTTTCCTTTTAAGTATGTAACAGTTCAACTTTTAAAGATATTCTGTTTATGCTTTCTTCTGGTCATTCTCTGTTCTCTTCTGCATTTTAAAAATACTTCATTGATCACCTTTTTTTCTGCTGTTTTTTTGGACAACCTTATTGTTAGCCCCACTGTGCTTTCCAACTCTCAATTACTTTATTGGAGAAAAGAGAAAAGAGAGAGAAGCAAGGAGAGTAGAAAAGAGGAGAAGAGAAAATCTTGTGGAAAATATTCAAACAAAATAAATTCCCATATCTAACAATATATATGTTTTTCTGAATCTTGAAGCCTTCACCTCTCTTTCAGGAGATAGATAGAATGCTCATATGTCTCTGTAAACGTTCATAGAAAGCACCTATCTTTTGAAATGTCTTACATTGATGTAATAGTTTATTATATTAGTATGCTATAATTTATTTAATTGTTCCTCAGTTGATGGGCACTCCTTTAGTTTCCAGTTCTTGACTATACCAAAAGGAGCTGCTGTAGTTAATTTTTTTTATTTATGGGTATATTTTTTTCTTTTTCTGATTCTAGGCCTAGCAGTGATTTTGCTGGCTCAAATATTATACATACTTTATAGACCTTTGAGGTATATTTCCAAATAGACTTTAAGATTGGCTGAACCAATTCACAGCTTAACCAACAATGTTGATTAGTGAGCTTATTATTTTGTGCAGGGGCAGCTAGGTGTTGCAGTGGATAGAGTGCCTGGCATGGAAAGAGGAAGACTCATTTTCCCTATTTCATATCTGTCCTTAGACACTTACTAGCTGTGTGACCCTAGGTAAGTCACTTAACTCTTTTTACCTCACTAGGAACTGAAAAATGATCTGGGGAAGGAAATTGTAAGCTACTTTATTATCTTTGACAAGAAAACCCCAAATGAGTTTACAAAGAGCCAGATATGACCAAAATGACTGAACAACAACAGCAACATCTATTGTCTTCAACAATTGTTATTTTCCATTTGGTTGTCTTTGGGTTTAGATGAAATGCCAGAATTGTTTTAATTTGAATTTCTCTATTGTGGAGCATGTTTTCTTCATTTAAATCTTGATATCTTTTTTTTGTTAGAATGCTTATTCTGAATTATTGACCACTGATCTATTGGAAAATAGATTTTGCTCTTATAAATTTAAATCACATTCTTATGTCTTTGGTATCAGACCTTTATAAGAGAAACTTTAAACAAAGATATTTTCCCCCAAGTTAACTGATTTATTTCTAAAACCTTCAAATTTTGAGCTCAGGATACTTTGGGAAATCTTTAACCATGTTGGGATAAAAAGTAAGATCAATGATCACTATAGTTGGTAGACACAACAATGATAATAGACAACAAGGTTAAAGCAAAATTACTTTATTCTGTTTTCCCTGTCAAGGAGAATAATATTTGGTTTGGAAAATATAAGAGAAAATGACATTTTGAAAGGGCATTTATAAACACAGAAACCAACATGGATTCATCAGAAGAAAGTCATTAGATTGTGCTCATTTCTTTTTCTTAATAGAGTTATTAGAATGTTACAATAGACAAATATTATGAAAAAACATACCAAGATTTCAAGAAAAAATGATATTTCATTATGGAATAGATTGAGAGATGAGGGCTATTTGACAGTTTGATTGATTCAGAATTAGTTGAATAACAGGACACAAAAAGTGGTCATTAATATATTAAAGTCAGTTTGGAGGGAGGTATTTACTAGTTAGGTAGCCAGGTGGCACAGTGGATAAAGTGCTAGGTCTGAAGTCAGGTGGACCGGAGTTCAATTGTGACCTCAGATGCTTTCTAGCTGTGTGATCCTGGGCAAATCACTGAACTCTGTTAGCCTCAGTTTTCTCATCTGTAAAACAAGATAGAGAAGGACATAGCAAAGTACTCCAGGTTTTTGTCAAAAAAATCCCGAATGGGTGGAGCCAAGATCGTAGAGTAAAATTGGGGACGTGCCTGAGATCTCCTAAAAACACTTATAAAAATGACTCTAAATAAATTCTAGAGCAACAGAACCCACAAATGACAGAGTGAAACAAATCTCCAGTCCAAGGGTAGCTGGAAGGTCAACAGGAAGAGTCTATTGAACTAGACTGGGAGCAGAGCACAGTCCAGCATGGGCCACAGTTTAGTATGGACCAAGAGATGGGGCATAGATGGGGCAAGAGCAGGCCTCAGGGGACTGAATAGCTGGTAGCTGTGGTGGTTTCCAGACTTCTCAACCTTAAACTACCAAGGATGACTTGGAAGGTCAATAGAAAAAACCGGTTGCACCTGTGTGAAAGAGGACTGTGATCTGGTCCCAGCCCCTGGGTGGTGCAGGGTGTGGTGGAGGGGGTGGTAGATCCAGTGGCAACAGCAGCAGCAGCCAGAGCAGCAGCTGTTTCTGTAGCTCTAGGTTCACAGATTGTGGGGGGATTGAGTGGCTGATCAGAAGGTGATTGCAGGAATCACTTTGCTGATGCCGAAGTGGGATTCTATTGTTTCTCCCTACTTGATTTTGGGTTGCAGTCCTGGGCAGAGGTTTTGGGGTGAGGAGGAGTGCTGGCATGGTGGAATTTGTGGCAGCAGTGGAGAGGTAATGCTCCTCTCAGTTCCAAGGCAGAAAAGAGTGCTTGTGATCACTCACAGACCAGAGCACAGACAAGGAGTGGAGTAAACATCTCTCCTTTGATCATACAAACTTGGAAGAGCTGAAAATTTGCAAGTCCCTAAAAATATCTCTGAAAATGGCTGCATAAAACCCCTGAAACTTGGGAGAGTTTAAGGTTTTCTTTAAAGGCAGTTGCCTAAAAGCTAAAAATGATCTTCATCAACAGATATTTCTATTCTATTGTATTTCTATTGAGCTGATATGCATTTTAATTTTTTTCACTAAATGTATTTTATTTATACTATTTTATTTTCCCTCAATTATTTGTAAAAACAATTTTCAACATTTATTATTTTTTAGTTCCAAATTATGTCCTTTCCTGCCCACACCCCTGATATGCTAAGCAATCTGATAGAGGTTATAAATTTGCAATCCTAAAACATTTCCATTTTAGCTATATTGTGGAATAAAACTTGAAGAAGGAGAGAGAGAGAGACAGAGAGAGACAGAGAGAGAGAGAGAGACAGAGAGAGAGAGAGAGAGAGAGAGAGAGAGACAGAGAGACAGAGAGACAGAGAGAGAGAGAGACAGAGAGAGACAGACAGAGACAGATACAGAGAGAGACAGAGAGA
>NW_027187293.1:4658563-4711151 GCF_028583685.1 Petaurus breviceps papuanus | reverse complement strand
AGGAAGGAAGGAAGGAAGGAAGGAAGGAAGGAAGGAAGGAAGGAAGGAAGGAAGGAAGGAAGGAAGGAAGGAAGGAAGGAAGGAAGGAAGAAGAAGCTGAAAAAAATATGCTTCAGTTTGTATTCAGATGGCATCACTTTTTTTTCTCCAGAGTTTCTCCAATCCTTAGCCACCACAAAAAGAGATGCAATAAATATTTTTGTACAAATAGTCCCTTCCTCAATCCTTTTCAAAAAATCTCCTTGGGGTATAGACAATAGTTGCATTGCTGGATGAAAGGGTATGGACAGTTTTACATCCCTTTGAGGGAAAATAGTTGCAAATTGCTCTCCAAAATGAGTGGATCAGTTCACCACTCCATGACCTGTGCATGTGTCTTGGTTTTCTGATATCCCTTCCAACATTTATCATCTTTCTTTTCTGTCATATTAGCCAATCTGATAGGTGTGAGGTCATTCCTCAGAGTTGTTTCAATTTGCATTCTCTAATCAAAAGTAATTTAGAACATTTTTTTTCACATGACTATGGATATCTTTGATTTATTTGTCTGAAAACTGCCTGTTACTTATCATTTGAGCATTTATTGAGAACAGCTGATGTGCAAATTCAGCTCCTGTGGCTCCAAATTCAATGCTTTTCCCATTATATTATGTTATTTAATATTTGTCTCGTGATTTGGTTGAAGGTGTATATGAAATATGTTACAGATTTATCAAGGTGTAGTGCCAAAATGATATTCACAGTGTGTATGGTGGCTATAAATATTCTGGCATAAGTCTGAATACAAAATATAACAGACTCTCCACATGTAAGGCAGAACCAAAACATTTATTCAGATACAAGAAAGCCAAATCCCAACACCAGAAGTCCAATACAACATAGCAACAAAGAAATCCATACACAATAACAATGCATAGTGCTTGACCATCCTCAAACTTTCCCCTTACTTGGGCCTTTCCACAAATAAACACCCTCTCATAGTGCACTGCCTGCTTCCTCTCTCTCCCTCAGTCCTAACTGCTCTTATAAAATTCCTCTGTTCTCTGCTCTACCCCTTCCTTTTCCAAAAGCTTGGAAGCTCCTCTCACCACAGACTCATATGACTCAGACTTCCATGTGTCTCAAGCAGGTCCCATGGGCCTATTAATGGATGGGAAAGATCTTCCCATTTACATTACCATTACACAAGGGCACAAAGATAGGAAGGAAACCTATCACCTTTAATGACCAAGTGAAATATAAGCCAAAGGTGTTTGCCTGGTTAAAATACTTGATCAGATCTAGTAAGAGCAACAGAAAGTAGTTGGAAAAAATATAAAGTACTATAAATATATAATAAGGCATGGATAGCTTCTATGACATCTCAGAAGAAAATTTTCTAGGTATATAGGGGACTGAATCTTCAGTGAAAGTTGATAACATGTCATGGCAGTGGGTAAACTATAATCATTGGGTGAATTGATAAAGGTATAATTTTCAGGACAAGAGAAGATATAGTCCCACTGTAGTCTGCCTTCTTCAGAACAAATCAAGAGAATTGTGTTCAATTCTAGGGACCACTTTTTAGGTTATTTTTAAAATATATATATTTTTAAATTATTAGAATTTTTTTCACTATTTCTCTTTCCTTGCCAAGAGAAAGGTGTCATAATCATGTGTCTCTGTGTGTGTGTTTCATGGAAACCTGCTTTTAATTGAATAAAATATAGTATTAGAAAATAATTCAGTTATATTGAAATGTAACTGTCAATTAAAAAATATATTCTTGGACCTGAAGTTAAAATTCTCTACTTTAGAGTCTTATTATACATTACTACTATTAATAATATTTATAGCTGCTTAATGCAATGACTGAGACACTGTAGAAGCTTAATAAATGATTATTGACCACCTTGCCTTCTCCTTTATGTTTTGTCTGTTCTAGTTAAACTACCTCCTCCCCATTTTTCTTTATCATAGTTTTTTTTCCTCTCTGTTTTTTGCCTTTGTACTCATAGTCCTCCATACCTGACATACTGCCTTCTCATTCTCAACTTGTAGAATCCCGAGCTTTCTTCAAAGCATAATTTCAGTGCCCCCTCCTCCATTAAAAAAAAATCCTACAGTTCTTTTCTCAAAGGGCTAGTATTTTCTTTTACTTGAAATTGCTTTTGTTATTTTGTACATATATATTTTTGTGAGAAAATTTAATATCTTCAGCAGAACTATCAGCTTATTAAGGCCAGAGCTGTTTCATTTTTTCCCCCTTTCAAATGCCCAGATCTAGCAAACTTATTGTATATAAATGCTAAGACATGTTTGTCAAACTGAACAGAATTCAGTTGTAAGGTGGAGTTATATATTATATTATATATCCTGGTGATATTTTCTTTTAATTCCCAGAAAAATTTTATAACATTTTAAATACATGATTTGTAAGCACTTGAAAAGGGGAGTGATCTTGTTGTACTGATATAACTTCATCATGAACAGGTGGTGTCAGACTATCCTCATTTCCTTTTTAAAAAGGGTTTCTAGATAGATCAAGCTCCCAATGTTACTTTTCTCATAGATACCAGATCGATAGCAGCATACTATGAATTAACTTAAAGGGAGAGAGTAGTTAACTCATTCACTTTTATTACTATAATAATGTTACTATTTTATGCAACATGGTGTATCCTCTGTCCAAATGATTGGCTCTTTCTGCAACTTTATGATTAAATGATTAAATAAAAGGAGAAAACAACTGAAAAAAACATCTAAGGTTTTTTATCTCTCTTATCTTATTACAAATAAGTTGTGTGTATTTCCATCTTCATTTTATTCCTCACAAAAACCCTCCAAAATTTATTTATACCCAACTATGTTTGAGGATGGAGAAATGAAAATTTTCAATGTCTCCTGGCTGAGCCATGTAATTTAAAATTTTTCATTTTCTGAATATTTGTTGTTCTAGGGGCTGTCATTATCTTTGAAACTAGAAAAATTTTAAAGGGGATTTTTTTTGTGGGGAGGCAGGAGAGCATTGTAACAAGTCTACTATATTCTGCTAGAAAATTAAGAGTAGTAAACTGGTGGTGAATCATCAGTGCATCTGATGAAATAAAGACAATTTCCTCCCGAATTTTAATGGAATTGCCTTTTAGGAAACATGAGGGAGTACTAAATAGTCAAATTAATTTCCACCACCATCTGTGATAAACAAATTCAATCAGCCCCATAAAATTATATGTGGGAAATAGTAAAGATAAATGAAAATATTCTACCAAATGACAAAGGAAAAGCAGACTTTATAGGTCTTCATTTTATTAAAATCCTCCATCCATTTGAAGTACAGCCCAACATCTCCAGGCTTTCAGAGTAGAATGAATAAAATAGTTATATGCTTAAAATCCTTTCTTTATGAATCTTTTTAATATTTTAATTATCTAAATGATTGCCCTTCCATTTCTCAAAGCTTAAAATGAATGTGGTACTACCATGGTTAAAGTGGTAGATTAAGGAAGAAAAAATTCAAATTAACCCTGTGATGTTTAATAGCTGTGTGGTAATGAGAAATACACTTAAAATTCCTGTAACACTTAATTTCCCATCTGTAAAATGGGAATGATAATAGGACATACCTAATAGGTTTGCTGAGATGATTAAAAGAGATAATATATGGAAAGCACTTTCTAAACTATAAATCACTATAAATGTTGGCCATTGTTATTATGCAGGTTCTTTCTGAGCAAATTGAATTCAAAATTATAAAACACGAACAATATTTGAATTTTAAGCGTATCTACAGAATTCATCTTTCAATGATTACAAAATTGACTTGTACATTTTATGATTTAAAAACACATTTAAATAATGTTTATTATGTGCTCACAAAATATGTAGTGCTATACTATATTCATTAGGTTTAGAAATATAGTACAATCAAAGGATCATCTTAATCTTCAAGGAAATTATACTCTAAAATGAATATAACATACTGACTATACATAATATTATATGCATACTATTTAAATGTGTATACACCCATATATGACAATTACAAATGGAGTGAATGCTAGAGAACTTCCTCAGTTGGCCAAAGAAATATGAAATTTCCTATCATGCTTATGCATATTCTGTGGTCAGAGAGTACTACCTAAAATGCTAGTTTCCACAATGCAATATTATATCCATATGGAATATCACTAGATGTTCAGTGAGAAAGACAAGAGGCATATATCTCTTCCTTTATGCTTCAAAGATCTACTCTACTGAAGAGAGTAGACATATAACAGGATCATAAAATTTCAGAGTTGGAAGGGAGCTCTAAACCAACTCTCATCAAAACAACAAAATTCTCTTCTATGATATTTGTGCTGTGAAATCCTTAACCTTCTCTTAAAGCCTTCACTGAAAATGGAACTGACTACTCTCTGTGGTAATCTATTATGCTTTTGGACTATATTAATTAGGAATTTTTCCAATTTTCAAATCTAAATTTGCCTCTTCAACTTCCATCTGTTGCGCCCCCCCCCCCATTCTTCTCCTTGGACCCAGTAGAATTTTTTCCTCCCTTCTCTCTCCCTTTTGCAACCTTTCTCCCTTCTCCTTCTCTGTCTTTCAAATAGTCTTTTAACGTTCTTTTTTCTGACCTTTATTATAAACAGTTTTGTACACAAAGCAGAACATAAAAAGAGTATTCTATATGAAGACATGAGCCTCCATTTCACACCGCTTGCTTTACCAAGGTAAAAAAAGTATAAAACAAGCTCTGCATGTTACCTTTAAAACTGCCCAGCTTCCCTATGCTTTCTTCTGAAATTCTGTGCTGTGTATTTTTAAAATGTCTTAGTGGTACAGTTTTTATGTTGGCATCCGTCTTGTCCTTTCTTCTTTAAACCCCCTTCCCCAGCACATCTACCTTCTGACTGATACAAACCAAGAGAAAAAACAAAGATAAACCCTCATAACAAATAAGTGTAATCAAGGGGGAAAAAAGAATCTACATATTAGCCGTGTCCCAAAAATACATGTTTCTTTTTGCACTTTGTGGCCATCACCTCTCTGTCAGGAGGTGAGTAGCATTACAGCACCCCTAGAGAAAATGATTGGTTACTGTATTGATAAGAGTTCTTGTTGTTGTTTTTAATGTTATGGATATCTTATTATAATTATCCTCATTCTGCTCATTTACTTCTGTTCATATGAGTCTTTTTAATTTTATCTAAATTCATCCCTTTTTCATTACAAATAGTGTAATGATACTCAATCTCATTAATATCCAAGTAGTTTTCAGCCATTCCCTTACTTATCAACAGTTTCTTGGTTTTCAGTTCTTTCCTATCATGAAACAAAGTGCAGCTATCAACATTTTTGTTCATTCCTTTTTTGCATTTCTTTTTGGGTGTAGAAATCTTGAAATGGCATTACTTTAAAGGTTATACATAGTTTAGTGACATTTAGGGTATAATTTCAAATAGTTTTCCAGAGTGGTAGTATCAATTCACATTCTAACAAACAGTGCCTTCCCATATCTGCTCCTGGAATTGTCTTTTTCCCATTTTGTCAGAAGCTGGTGATAAAGGACTTTTGATTAATACTTGTGGTAGACAATTGAAGTGGTCTTCTTCTGTATCAGCAAAGCAATATTCACAATGCCTACGGCAACTATAAATATGCTGATGTAGTTATTAATCACAAAATATACCAGGCTCTCTATATGGGGGATAAAGCTAGAACATTTATTAAAATACCAGAAAACTGAGTCCCAAAATGAGAAAGTCAGAGTCATCACAGTAGTTGCAAACTGGCACACGTAGTTAATGTAGTAAACACCCACATTCTCAAGCCTTTAAAACAGAACCCGCTACCTCAGGCAAAGGTCCTCCTCTCCCCACTCACAGCAACTACTCAGCATCCAGGAAGCATGCTCCCAGCAGCTCCAGCCCCCTACAGTTCTGGTCCCTGGCAGTCCTCAGTGGAAATTCTGGCTGACTCAAAAAAAAGGGGATTTGTGCCTCTACCTCCCCCTCAGCCACTGCCACTACCTCTGCTGGCTGCTGCTGCTGAAGCTGCCAATCACCACAGGAACTCTACCTTGGCTTCTGCTTCCTCTTGTCCCACCATTTCCTGCTATGTCAGCAAATCCAACAGGGCATGGAAGATCTTTAAATCCCATAACCCTTACATTCAGCCCCAAGATCTTTCATGTCCCTTACTTGGCAAAAATACATGAGGAATAACTGGTGTCAATGGAATTTCACAATAGTATAACAAGGATAGCACACAATAAACACAGAAAACAATATTTTAGGGTGGGGCTTGAGCACAAGCTCCCCATCATTTCCCTGCCCTGAACAAATGGGGCCCCAAGTCTTGGGGTAAGGGGCAAATGTCTCTTCTTCCATGGCTACTTGCTGCTAAAATTGGACGTAGAACTTTCCTTGTCACAAGGGGTCCCATTTGAGAGGTCAGTTCTTAATATGCTTGATTCCAGGTCTAAGGGTGACACATCACAGTTGCAGACTGGTGGTGCCATCTAGCTTAAACTATCGGCCATCTACAGGTGGAGGGTACCAAACCTGTGGAAACAAATCTAGCAAACAAGGTGAACAGACAGAAAGCCAAAAAGAAGCAAAGAGACAATAACCCAACTATTGTAGCCTCACTCATGGTAGAATATATGAGTCAAGGGTACATTTTTGTAATCATCTTGTTCAGTCACTTGTAATTCCACTAGACCATTTTGCATGGGCCACAAATCTAGGGCCAATTGTATGGCAGCCTTGGCTTCTTCAAAAGCTTTACTCTGCTCAAGTTCCCAATCAAATTCACATTTCTTCCGAGTGACTCTATATAAAGGTTTCAAAATCTGTCCCAAATGTGGAATGTGGTGCCTCCAGTATCCAAACAATCCTATGAACTTTTGGGCCTCCTTCTTATTGGTAGGGGTAGGAAAATCCTGAATCTTTTGTCGGGATTGTGGAAGAATCTCTCATAGCCCCTTGTTCCATTGTATACCCCAAAATTTCACATTTTGAGCTGGTCCTTGAACCTTTGCAGGGTTAATTTCCCACCCTTAACTTTTCATATGCTCAATTAGAAGGGTCAAACTCCTCTCCACTTCTTTTGCATCTTTTCCCTGCATAATGATATCACCAATGAAGTGGGTAAGCTGTACACCAGCTAGCTTAAATTTATCCAACTGTTCACCCACAATCCTGTGACAAATAGCGGGGCTATGTATGTGCCCTTGTGGCAAGTGGGTGAAAGTATATTGTCTACCCTGCCAAGTGAAAGTGAACTGGTCCCATTGTATAGGGTCCATTGGGATCGTGAAGAAGGCATTTGCCAAGTCAATAACTGCATACCAAGTCCCATCATATTTCTGGATCCTTTCTAATAAGGTGATGGTATCTAGAACAGCAGCATACAAAGGAGGAGTCACCTTATTCAACTGTCTATAATCCATGGTCATTCTCCACATCCCATCTGATTTTCTTACTGGCCAGACAGGATTATTCCATCTTGTGGTTGTAGGGACTAACACTCCTGCTTCAACATATTCCTTTATAGTAGTGGTAATTTCATCTTGCCCACCTGGCACACGATACTGTTTTAAAGTAATTACTTCAGAAAGGTTTGAGTAAAGTGATTGGGTCCATTTTTATTTTTCCCACTAAAACTGTATTAATTCCTATCTTCCTTATAGCAAATTGGTATCTTCCTTCAGGTAGATTCAGAGTCATGCCTCTCAATATATCTATTTCAATGATGTATTCAGGAATGGGTACACAAACCACAGTATATTCTTTCTTAGGTAACTGCCCAATTTTCATTGTTATTTTAACTTGTCTGGCTGATATTTCAGCCCCTCCTAGACCTGTGATGGTAATAGGAGTTCCATGTTTAAACTTATCAAGGTTGCCATAGATAAGTGTGGCCTCAGCCCCAGTATCAAGCAATGCCCTAGTTACAGTAGTTTATCCATTTTTCCAATATATTGTTAAAACATTATGGGGTCTGCAATCTTCTCTGTATATTTCTTTAATCTGGTTTGGGGCTGGGCCTATTTCCTATCATTCCTGAAGGTTGGGCAAACTTGTATACAAAGATTCAAATTCAGGAGTATGTGCAGGCGTGGTTCCTGCTTCCCTATTCATTCTAATGTTAAGTACCTTTTCTTGGTACATCTTATGCAGCTCTTCAGTTGGAATACCATCTATTCTTCTAAAGCCCACTCCTGCTCTCAATAGAGCAGTAAACAGTTCCCTTCTTGTTGGTCTATTTTGTCTCCAAATCCTCTGGCTGTTTACTCTTCTCTCTTGAGGTAATTTATCTTGTCCCCATTCCCCTAGGTCACTTAATTGTGAAATCTTATCCAGCACCTCTGAAAGAGGGTATCCTATTTCTCCGATTAATAGAGTCAGAATTAGGTGCTTATAAGCAGGAGGAGACATCTTTACTATGATATTTCTATGAGGAACTCCTAGGGGGGGGTATCATGATATGCATTTGCATCTCCAATCATGAATGCAGTTTTCATTACCTCCTCCTTTAGCTTTCTCATACAATCTTCAAGTGAGTACCAGGGTCTGTCTCCAGCAGGCCACGTAGAGTCAGTAGGATATTACTTTTTTGCATCCCTCTGCAGCTAAAGCTAACAGATTAGTTCTGTTGATGCCTCCTCACTTATGGTGATCCCTAAAAGTTTGGTGTATAAAAGGATTCTGACTGATACTTATGAATTTTAAGCAATCCACACTGTCCAGAGTTATTCCTCTGGCACCTTCATCAGTGATTCTTACTATCCAAGACACTAAAGATTCTCCCATTCTTTGAGTGAATCTACTCAATATATCAGTAATCTCCTGTTGAGTGAAATCCTCAATTATCTCCCTGGACTCTGTTTGGCTCTGGCGGTTCCCCTGTCTTCTTCTTCATAAGGGGAGAAGTTCTATACATTAGAAGACTCCTCATCTAACCTTGTTCCATTCTCCTCACACATATTCTGCTGGTAGCTGTCGGGGCAACTCTGCCCAGCCTGTACAAAATCTGCATGTAAGTTTTTTGCTTCCTTTTAGCTACATAAACAGTAGCTGGTTCCTGGATCACCTGAGTCCCTCCAGTTTGGTCTTCTGAATGCTGTGACACAGAAGAATCCTCAGGCAAACCAGCTGACTTCCTAGCCATCCAAGCTCTTTCCTCCAGCAGCTCATCCCTACTTTTACACATAAGGTGATAACTTGTTAGCAGGACCCAGCCTCTCCTACACACTCCTGCCAGTTCTTTGCCTGGCTCTATGGGTATTCCTTGCAAATATCTTTCCAAATCTCCAGGTTCTCCCTCTTTTAGCCTTGGTCCCCAGTTTTCACAGGCCCCTGTGCCTTTGGCCCATTCTCTGGCTAGAGAGGAATAAGGCAAATCCTCCCATCCTGGAATAGCCATTTCTCCCTCTAAAGCCCCACTGCTTCCAAATAGAGGCCTGACATTTTGTGACCCCACCCTCGCCACCAAATGTATCAGCAATGCAATATTCACACTGCCTATGGCAACCATAAATATGCTGATGTGGTTATTAATCACAAAATATACCAGACTCTCTACCTGGGGGGATAAAGTTAGATCATGTATTTAAATACTAGAAAACTGAGTCCCAAAACCAGAAAGTCAAAGCCATCACAGCAGTTGCAAAATTGGCACACATAGTTAATGTAGTAAGCAGCCACATTCTCAAGTCTTTAAAACAGAACAGGCTACCTCAGACAAAGGTCTTCCTCTTCCCACTCACAGCAACTACTCAGCATCCAGGAAGCGTGCTCCCAGCAACTCCAGCCCCCCCAAAGTTCCGGTCCCTGGCAGTCCTCAGCAGAAATTCTGGCTGACTCAAAAAAAGGGAGTTCGCTCCTCCACCTCAACCTCGGCCGCTGCCGCTACAACTACCACTGCTGCTGCTTCTGCTGGCTGCTGCTGATGCCTCTTCCAGTCACCACAAGAACTCTAGCTTGGCTTCTGCTTCCTCTTGCCCCACCCCTTCCTGTTATGTCAGCAAGTCCAACAGGGCATGGAAGATCTTTAAATCCCATAACCCTTACATCTTCTACTCAACTGATCATTATTTATGATTTCTTTGTTAAGTCAACATTTGAGTTTATAGTTTGTAGTTCATGAACCGAATTCTATTTTAATTGTATGATGATTATAAAATATTCTTGCTTTTAATAAAGCTAAATTGATATATAGCATTATTTCTACCATCTGCATTTGTTGGCAATATCTCTGTGTCCTATGGAAATTACCTCCTTGCTGACTGTTGTGGAGAAGATACTTTGGGATATATGCAAGACTGAATTGCCAATGAGGTGACTTTCACCTTGTAATGGCAAGAAAAGAAGTAGTTAACACATTGTTTCAGCTATTTAGTTGACAGCTTGCTTCAGTTCCTGCCCATGATTGTATCAAGTCTTTCTTGAGAAGCAGAACTTGGGAACCCTAGAACTTGTGAGATTCTGTTGCTTATGCAACAGGAAGGGGAAGAGCTAATGACCATATATAAGCCCAGGATGGGGGGAGAAGAACTGAGAACTGAGAAGAGAACTCTTGTGGTGGCAGAGTTGAGAAGAAGAAAACTTGTGGTATCTTGGCATTCTATGTTTTTATGTTTTGTCTGTGTTGATTTTCATTTGTGACACTTTGTACAGAATCCCTGGGAAATTACTGGAAGACCTGAAAGAGAATTTTCTGGTTGTCTATTTACAGAAGTCCTGGAGAAGGGTTTTGGAGTTTCTGGGACTTTACTGATGATTTGTGTTGATCTCTTGCACCTTGTTTGTTGTTCTGTGTTGATTTTACAGGCAGATAGTGAATAGATAATGGTGCTGGAAATGTGAATGAATGTTGTTTTGGCTCTGTTAAGCTTTCTCTTCCCAAAAACTGGAACTGTGACGTACTTGAGGTTGATTGGACACTGTGAACTTTAGTATGGAAAAAAAAACTGGACAAGGAGCTGAGAGCTGCCTGCCTTGGATCCAGGTGGCATATGGGCAGATTTGGGCAGGGGCTGGGACCATGGAAGAGGAACCATGGAAGCTGAGAGCCAGCCTTGAGTCAAGACAAAAAAACCTCTTCTTGGGTACCTAATGCTGACTGAGAAGATCATGATTTACTGTGACCTAGGGGTGGAGAACTTTGACCTTTGTACTTTGTGTCTCTTAACGAGGCTTGCTCTTTAAGAATGAATGAGTTAAGGACTTACTAAATGACATCTTTTGTTTAAAAGTAGGTGACTACTTTAGTGATAACTGGTTATGCTATAACATTGTGAACAATGTTACTTTGGTTTCTGTCAATGTTTTTTCTTAGTTTGTTATTGAATAAATAGAGAGTTCACTATACTATGTAAACAGAACCTTGAGGCTGTTCACAGCATCAGTCCTCTGGAAAGCTGCTTGTGCTTGGCTTTATACACCTCTGAACTTCTGTGACTACATTGAATAATATCTCCAAATTATCCTCTTTTCTTTTTACTTGCCATTTCTATTCTAACCTTCCAGACTGAATCCATCTTTGTGAAAAATAGAAACAATTAAGAAACTACCTATATAGAAACTTTTCTGAAAAAAATTCTTTGCTGATAGTTTTCTAGTCCTGTCCAGCATGGGAGAAGGTTTGTTTCACTACCCCTTCTTTAGCATTCACCCCCCACCCCCATGCACACAACTGAAAGTTCATCTTACATTTAGTGGTCTTTTGTGATATACTAGTTTTTTAATTTATTTTCTTGGTCCAGCTTATTTAATTTGGCATCAGTTCATCCCAATATCTTTATATTTTTGTAATGTAATTTGTTACTCAACAAGGAATTTTCATCACATTCATATACTGCAATATGTGTAGGCATCCCCCAAACGGTGGTAAGATGCTTTGTTTTTAACTACTCATTATTACCAAAGAATGGTACTGTGAGGTATATCTTGGAACTTTATTTCTCTCTTTTGTAAGCTTGGGGCATCAATAGTGGAACTGATGGGCCAAAATGAAAGTTTAATCATTTAATTACATAATTCCAAATGGAAATTCAAAACAATTGCATCATTTAAAAGCTCCTCCAACAGAGAGTAGTCCTTGAGTGATTATCTTTCTATTGCCCCACCAACATGTATTGGTTCAATCTTTTCTTATCTTCATCAATTTGCAAGGACAAAATGAACCTTCAAGAATGTTTTAATTTATATTTCTCTTGCTCTTAGAAATTTAGAGCATTTATTCATATGATCAATTCTAGTTTGCTAGTCTTTAAAATGGCAAGCTCTTGATGTTATATATTTTTGTCTATTTTCTGAATATGTGGAATATGAGAATTTTCCTGGTGATATTTGACAGAAATATATCACCATTTTTCCTCTTCACTTTTAATTCTGCCTGCATTGAATTTATTCATACAGAATATTATTAAATTTATATAAAAACATTTTCAATTTTTTCTTTTATCATCTCTCTCATCTCTTGTTTAACAAATCATCCCTCTTGCCAGATGTGTTAAAGCAACTTGACACCCCCAATGCTCTATTTTCTAGAGTAAGGCTTTTAAAATCCTCTTGATGTTGAGTCAGTCTCAAGATTTATTTTTCAAGTTTTTAATTTTATAATTTACTTTGGTGTATATGCAATTTCATTAATAGGAGTACTCCCTCTACTGGTATAGATCACATCTATCTATTATTTCTCTTCCAAAAAAGCATACTTTAACCGAGGGCTGAAATATATATTCAGCAAGTTATCAGTAAGTCATAAATGGTATAAATTAAATTTTACATATAAATATGCATAGAAAAAAGTTAATGTAACAATTATGTATAAAAAGACTTTTAGTTATTTAGTTTTTAGGAATCTTCTTTATATGTCTTAAAGGCTGACTCTCTGTACCTTCAGGTCAAAAAAAAACCCCATAAAATCTAATATATACTTTTCTGCCTAAATAATATCTCTTAGACACTTCCTATTTCTTCCTTTTAAGGGGACAAAAGCTTCTTTTGGTTGCAGCAGGAGAAAAACTCCTTTAATAGGATAAAAACACACCCTGTCCTTGACATTGTCTTTGATATTAACATGGATGTTGCTATCTTAAAATAATGCTTTTCTCAGTGCTATAGTAAATTTTCTTCCTAAGTATTAGGTCCAACAATGAAATTACTGAGTGCTATATTAATCCTCATACATTGAATTTGTTGAGTCATGTTCTAGAAGGCAGGAATGAAATGCTATATTAAATTTTCTTCCTCAGTATTGGGAAAAACAATGAAATTGCTGAGTGCTATGTTAAATCTTATATATTGGATTTGTTGAGTCATGTTCCAGAGGGCAGGGACAGAAAATAAAACAAGTATCATACCCAAACATATGATCATGTTCCATTCCCAATTTTTGCCCCATATTATGCATTTCCCACATTCCTTCATTGAACTTAGCTCGCAAATATAGTGGGCCATGATAAATTTTTGCCATCTTATGAGCCTTTATCCAATAAGTTCTGAAATACTTCTGTCCACAAGCAGGATATATGGACCAAATGAGGCTTCCATTTCTTTAGCCAGGATCAAAAAAGTTTAAGATTTAAAAGATACTTTCATTTAAAGCATTTCCAAAAGCATTTGTTGACTGTATCAAAAGGAAAATCTGAATTTAAAAATTTTACACATTTAGAGATCCTAAGGTCACATCATCCAAACATAAGGAATTGGATTTTATAGAATATAGTAACATATTTTATAATGAGTTATTTTACATGTTAAAAAAAACAGACCAGAAAAATTGTTACTTGCATAAGGTTATTCAGTTAGTAAGTGACAGACTCAAAATTCATTTATAATCACTGACTTACAAATGTTTGCTATAACACTAAAATAAATTTGTTGACATAGGTGATGTTAGAATGTACACATAAATATGGATCTTGGACTCCTCACAGTCACATTAGGCAGAAAATATGTGTTTGAGCACTTCCTTCAAGCTAAGATTGATCTTTTTGTTGCCTGTGTACTGAGGATTAACCACTGAAAATTACCATCTGTCTATGTAAATATTACTTGTGTTCATTTTAGTACCAAATTTCAGCTTAATATACATAGTAAAAGATTAGGATAGGGATTGGATCTATGACTTCATTAGAATTGGGGAATTCCAATTGCTACTTTTTTCCCCTTTGCCAGTGAAAGCCTACTTGCCATCTTAGAGCATCACCTAGGTTACTGATAGGTAAATGGCCTTTCCAAGGTTACCAATGTCCATATGAATCAGAAGTAAAACTTAACCACAAATTTTCCTGGCTTCAAGACTGACTCTTCATCCACTGAAGCAAAATTTTTATTCTATTACATTTTTCAACTCAGAATATGACAGTTAACACTATAGTTCAAATAAAACATCTTTTCTGAAGAGTTTTTGCCAAATTTAATCTCTTCTACTATATGCTAAAAATAGACCTTAAGTGATATAAATATCCTTTTGACATTTGGAGAAGTGGGGGTTTGGAGAAATGGGGGATATTTTGTCTGTATGATAATTCAATTGTTGGTAATATATGTTAGCAAAATTATTAATTAGTTTCTGGGAGGCATATTTTTTCATCCAAACAAAACATACTTGAAACAAGTTGAAAGTATAATTATGAAAAAGAAGAGCTAAATTTGAAATTAATTTTATTTTTACAATCTGGGCTTTTGTTTCTAAGATAGTGATTTCCTCAATGACATTATTCAAATAAAGGTACTTTGGCATTTTGAGGGGGTTGGTACTATCTTTTTACTTCTCCTATTTCATTCCCTAGTTCCAAAATTTGTACTTTTTAATCATACATTGAGCTCCTAATTGGAGCACTGGTGTATGCAAAATTATACTTGTTGGACACTCTCATTGGCAACTATTGCGATTTGTGTTCATAGAGAGAAGAGCTACATCAATAAAATAACATATTTTAATACATTTTGACTTTCAAAATATTTCTAATATTAAATTGTTATAGTAATTATTTGGAAGATAATGTTATATGAGGTTATAATGAGGCTATCGTGTCAATTGGGTTATTATGGTGGTATCTCATTATTATTCTCATTATTATTATAGCTAGTCAATTCGTTCAGAGGGATGAATTTGTTACATGTAAAATGTATTGTACTCAAATCCTCATGGTACTTACAATAATAAACTCCCTTGGATGAGGGCCAAAACCAACTATAACAGGTTCTTTTATAATAAGACTTCAGTGTGTTTTTGAGACGTTATTTAGGGTGTGAAAATTTTAAAAAAGAAACTTTCACAAAAAAAGATATTGGAGACAAAGCTTTGTTGACTCAGAGATACAGCATGGAAATATCAATATATGTTTTTGGCATCACTATGGGTTAGTAAAGACTAGTGTTTTGACCCATTGTATCAAAGTTACCAGCTTAATTTTGTGATTATAAAAAATGTACATAAACAAAAAAGCATTCAGAGCAAGAACTTATTTCCCAAAATTATGTTAACTAGAACTCCATTAACTGTCTCTTTCACATATCTAAAGAAGACTGCTCTTCATTATATGAATCACAAAATCCTTATACCCTTGAGTACAAAGCGTAGTAAAAAGGTCATATTACATGAATGAGATTCAAAATCACATTTGTGCTTGCAGATGAAAAATCTCAGGGGGTGAGACAAAATTATGATTTTTAAAGGCAATTTTCTAGAGTTTCAGAAAATAATACTGTTGGGAGTAGAAGCAGGACCTCCCTGCAGCTCCAGCTTCCACCTTCCCCAATCCATGTAAAAAGGGGACTCTAAACAACTTTTGGAGCTGTAGAACCCACAAAATGACACAGAGAAGCTAACCTCACACTGAGGAAAGCCTGGCAGGCCAGCAGGAATTGGCCAGTGCAGTGCTCTGGGAGCTGAGCCCAGGCCCACACCAAGACTTTAGCCCCAGGGCAGGCCTGAGCAGCCACTGGCCAGAGGGACTCCAGATCAGGAGCAGCTATGGCCACTTCCAGATTTATGAACACATAGATGTGAAGGACAAAGTGAGAGGTCAGTGCACTCTAGACTTTGGAACCCAGTAAGTGGGACTGCTTGGCATTTGCCCCCAGGGTGAGAAGCCGCTGAGACTCCTGCACAGCCAGCCAGTGCCAAATGGCAGCTTAGGCTCCTGACCTGCAGAGTGTAGGGGGACCAGGCACCAGTCTGGGGGGTAATCGCTCTTGCTTTAACATGCTTGGTTCTGGATTGCAGTTTAGGGTGGAGGTCCTGGGGTGTGTGTCCAGCTTGCCAGAGCATGTGGAGACCTCAGAGAGGGCACTCATCGAATGCCTCCTGCAGCTGAGAAAACCCCAGTGTTTGGGACAAAATTCCTCTTGTCTCGTGGCAGAATCCTACTGTGGCAAAAAGCTCAGGGCTCAATTGACTTAGCGGCAACATGACCAGGCAAAGAAAACAAAACAGACAGAAGATTCCAACATTAGACTCCTATTTGGGGGACAAAAAGGAACAAAGCATGGAACAGGAGGAAGACAGTGAAGACAGAACTCCTGCACCAAAAGCTTCCAAGAAAAATACAAGCTGGTTACAGATCATAGAGGACCTTAAGAAGCAGATAAGAGAAGTAGAGTAAAAATTGGGAAGAAAATGAGAACGATGCAAGAAAATTATGAAATGAGAGTCAACAGACTGACTGAGGAAAATAACACCTTAAAAAAAAGACTAACTCAAATGGCAAAAGAGGCTGAAAAAGGCAATGAGGAAAAGAATGCCTCAAAAATCCGAATTTGCCAGATGGAAAAAGAATCTCAAAAGCTCAATGAGGAAAATCATTGCTTCAGAATTAGATTTGAGCAAATGGAAGATAATGACTTTATGAGAAATCAAGATGCTATTAAACAGATCCAAACAAATGAAAAAAATAGAAGGAAATGTGAAATAATTCATAGGAAAAACCACTGACTTGGCAAATAGATGCAGGAGAGATAATTTAAAAATTATTGGACTACCTGAAAGCCATGATCAAAGTAAGAACCTAGAAATCATCCTCCAGGAAGTTCTCAAAGAAAACTGCCCTGATGCTTTAGAACCAGAGGGCAAAATAGAGGTTGAAAGAATCCACCGATCACCTCCTGAAAAAGATCCCAAACAGAAAACTCCTAGGAATATTATAGCCAGGTTACCAAATTCCCAGATTAAGGGGAGAATATTACAAGCATCCAAAAAGAAACAATTTGAATATTGTGGAAACACAATCAGGATAAGACAGGATCTAGCAGCTTCTACACCGAAGGATCGAAGGCCTTGGAATATGATATTCCATAGGGCAAAGGAGTTGGGATTAAAACCAAGAGTGACTAACCCAGCAAAACTGAGTATCATGTTTCAGGGGAAAATATGGTCACTCAGTGGAATATAGAACTTTCAAGCCTTCTTGCTGAAAAAAACAGAGTTGAATAGAAAATTTGACATTTGGATACAAGAAGCAAGAGAAGCATGAGAAGGTAAACAGGGAAAAGAAATCATAAGGAACTTATCAAAGTTGAACTATTAACATTCCTACATGGGAAAAAAAATAATTGTAACTGATGAAACTTTTCTCAGTAGTTGAAGGCAATAGAAATATATGTATCTATATATGAGGGTATATGGGCATATGAATACATATGTGAATGTGTGTATATATGTTTACAGGTATAGATAAATAGAGGGCACAGGACCAATTTAACAGGAAGGGATGATCCTTAAAAAGTGAAATTGAGAGGTGAGAGAGGAATATAATGAGAGGAGATTGCAAGAGACAGAATGGGGTTAACTATCTCATATAGAAGAGGCAAGAGAAAATGGTTACAATGGAAGGGAAGAATAGGAAGGCAAAAGGGAGTGGGTCAAACTTATTGCCATTGAATTTGGCTTGAGGAGGGAATGAAATACACACTAAATAGGGTTTGTTATCCTCCAGGAGAGTAGGGGGGGAAGGGGTTGAGAAGGGGGATGATGGAAGGGAAGGCAGGCTGGGGGGGGGAGGGAAGTTGGAAGCACCCACTTTTGAAAAGGGATGGGATCAAAGTAGAGAATAGAATAAGTGGTAGGTGGGATAGGAGGGAGGGAAATATAGTCAGTCTTTTACAATATATCTACTATGTTATTGTTTTGCATTAGACACACATGTACAACCTATAGTGAACTGCTTATCTTCCCAGTAAGGGTGGATGTCAAGGGAGGAGGGGAATGAATCTGGAATTCAAAGTTTCAAAATCAAGTATTCAAATATATATGTATGTATGTATGTATGTATGTATATATATACTATTATTAATACTATTTTATATATAATTGGGAAATAAGATATACAGGCACTGGGGCATAGAGATCCACTGGAAAATTCAAAAGGGGTATGGGAGAAAATATGGGAGAGAGCAAATTGGAGGAGGGACTATCCTGTGGGACTGCTATTTTGGGGTGGTGGGTAGGGGAAAAACGGGGAGAAAATTTGCAACTCAAAACCTGGTGGAAATGAATGATATAAATCAGAAGCTAATAAAGCATTTGAAAAAGAAAAAAAAGAAAATAATACTGTTTTCCCTTAAAAACTTATTACAGTGAGCCAGAGAATGCACAGAAGCTCAGTAAGAGGTTGAAGCAGTTACTTAGCTTATATTAATAAAATATTTGAAAGCTATTAAAAGAATAACACAGTAATAAATATGGCAGATATGAGTTTATTGAGAGCAATAAAAACAAGAGAATGCTATTTAAGTATATAATTTAGTTATTAATACTGTAAGAATACTGTCTATTGAATTGCACATGACATCATGCTGCTATCCATTTTGTACAACACATTTGTAAGAAAAAAAATATATGTCTAAAAAAGAAGGCGGAAGGAGGAAATTATTTAATATGGAAAGTCAGAACTGTAAAGCAATATAGAAAATTTCTTTTTTAAAATAATATTTCAAAAACTATTTCAATATAATTGGTTTCCCTTGGAGATTTTCTGTGATAATTTTTTTCATTGATGTTCCTTTTATTGAAGGCTTCTGGAAGCTCAACTGTGATAATAAGAACATGTCCAATACACAACAGAGGCACATGAAAGAAATTAGGCAGATAATTACACAGGTCTTCTATCTTCTTTTGTTCCCTCTGGATTTGGTTCTCCAGGACCCTTCATATATTTTTTTAACCAAATGCTTTATTAACTTCTAGTTTACATCATTCATTTCCACAAGATTTTGAGTTACACATTTTATCCCCGTTTTTCCCCTACCCACCACCCCAAAATGGCGATCCCACTGGATATCCCCTCCTCCAATCTGCTCTCTCCCATACCTCCTCTGACTTTCCAGTAGGGCATGGTGGATCTGTATGCACCAGTGCCTGCATATCTTATTTCCCAGTTACATGTAAAATAATAATAACAATAGTATATCAGATATAAACATTTGATTTTAAAACTTCTAATTCCAGATTCATTCTCTTAGTCCTTTGTCACCCACACTTACTGGCAAGATAAGCAATTCAGTATAGGTTGTACGCATGTAGCTATGCGAAACATTTCCATAGTGGATATATTTTAAAAGATTGACTCTATTTCCTTCCCTCCTATCCCACCTCCCACTTCTTCTATTCTCTACTTTGATCCTGTCCCTTTTAAAAAGTGGGTGCTTCCAACATCCCACTCCCCCAGCCTGCCCTCCCTTCCATCATCCCCCCCTCTCATTCCCTTCCCTCCTACTCTCTGGAAGGGTGAAATACCCAATTTAGTGTGTATGTCATTCCCTCCCTCAGTGAAATACAATGAGAATAAAGTTGACCTATTCCCTTTTGCCTTTCTGTTCTTCCCCTCCGTTTTAACCATTTCCCCTTGCCTCTTATGCATGAGATAGGTTACCCCATTCTGTCTCTCTCCATCTCCTCTCATTATATTCCTCTCTCCCCTCTTAAATTCACCTTTTAAGTATATCCCTTCCTATTAAATTGGTCCTGTGCCCTCTCTCTATATATATACCTGAACACATATATACACACATTCACATATGCATTCATACATCCTTCCAATAGAGACATATATATGTATGTACATACATGTATATGAATATATTTCTATTCCCTTCAACTGTTCTCATACTGAGAAAAGTTTCATCAGTTATTATGGTTTTTCCATGTAGAGTTGTAAATAGTTCAACTTTGGTAATTTTCTTATAATTTCATTTCCCTGTTTACCTTCTCATGCTTCTTTTGCTTCTTGTATCTGAATGTCAGATTTTCTATTCAACTCTGGTTTTTTCATCAAGAATGCTTGAACATCCTCTATTCCACTGAATGACCGTGCATTTTCTGTTGAAACATGATACTCAATTTTGCTGGGTATGTGATTCTTGGTTTTATTCGCAGCTCCTTTGACCTCTGGGATATCATATTCCAAGCCCTTTGATTCCTCAGTGTAGAAGCTGCCAGATCCTGTCTTATCCTGATTGTGTTTCCACAATATTCAGATTGTTACTTCCTGGCTATAATATTCCTAGGAGTTTTCTTTTTGCGATCTTTTTCAGGAGGTGATTGATGGATTATTTCAACCTCTGTTTCTCCCTCTGATTCTAAAACATCAGGGCAATTTTCCTTGAGAATTGCTTGAAGGATGATTTCTAGGTTCTTTTTTTGATCATGGCTTTCAGGTAACCCAATAATTTTTAAATTATCTCTCCTGGATCTATTTTCTAGGTCAGTGATTCTTCCAATGAGATATTTCACATTGACTTCTATTTTTTTTTTCATTTGTTTGGATCTGTTTAATAGTATCTTAATTTTTCATAAAGTCACTAGCTTCCATTTCTTCCAGTCAAATTCTGAAGGAATCATTCTCTTAAGTAAGCTTTTGAGATTCTTTTTCTATCTGGCAAATTCTGATTTTTAAGGCATTCTTCTCCTCATTGACCTTTTAAGCCTCTTTTGCCTTTTGAGTTAGTCCATTTTTTAAGATGTCATTTTCTTCAGTTAGGTTGTTGACTCTCATTTCATAATTTTCTTGCATCATTCTCATTTCTCTTCCCAATTTTTCTTCCACTTCTCTTATTTGCTTTTCAAAATCCTTCTTAAATCCTCCAGGTCTGTAACCAGCTTGTATTTTTCTTGGAACCTTTTGATGCAGGAGTTATGACTGCACTGTCTTCCTCCTGTTCTATGCTTTGATCCTTTTTGTCCTCAAAATAAGAGTGTAAAGTTGGTTTGCTCTGCTTTCTTTGCTTTCCTCATTTGCTCATGTTGCCACTTAATTACTCAACCTTTGGGCTTTGTGCCACAGTAGGACTCTGCTAGAAAGGGGAGCTTTGTCCCAAATCACTGGGGTTTTCGCAGCTGCCAAATGTATTATTTGGGTGCCCTCTCTGAAGCCTCCACATGCTCTGGCAAGCTGCTCACAAACCCCAGGACCTCCACCCTAGACCGCAATCCAGATCCAAGCAGGTTAAAACAAGCACAATTAACCCTCAGACTGGTTGCTTCATTCCCCTACAATCTGCAAGCCAGGAACCAAAGCGGCCACATAGCTGCAGCTGCATGACTGCTGTGCCTCAGCTGCTTCTTGGGGGCAAAGGCCAACTGCATTCCCAAACTACTGGATCACAAAATCCACACTCTACTGACCTCTCACTTTGTCCTTAGCATCTATGTGTTGATAATTCTGGAAACTGACAGAGCTACTGGTGATAAGAAGACCAGCAGGTTGCTGGTCAGGCCCACCCTTTGTCTAAAACCTTGGGCTCACAAGGGGTTGGACTGGGCTTCCAGAGCCCTTTGTTGACCACTTCCTGCTGGCCTGCCAGGCTGTCCTCAGTGGGAGGTTAGCTTCTCTGTGTCATTTTGTGGGTCCTGTAGCTCCAAAGTTTCTTCAGAAATACCTTTTACATGAATTGGAGGAGGTGGAAGCCAGAGCCCCGAGGAAGTCCTGTTTCTACTCAGTCATCTTGACTCCACCCACTGTGATAATTTATGAAATCCCAATTCTTTTCTCCTGGCTTTCTTTTCACAATGCCCTTCTTCTGATTGCTCATGAAAAACATGCATCTATTACTTTAATATTGATTCTAAACAAATATAATTAACACAGCAAATTTGCCACAAGAAAAATCATGATGGTGCATTCAAAAATTCAGTTATAAACCATGGACCCTTAGAATCAGAATCATAAATCATCTAATGTGATTCCCTGCCAAATCTACATATAGGAATCCTAATAAGTGAGGATCCAGTCTCCACCTGTACTATTTTATTGATGATAAACCAATAGCTTCAGAAATATAGCCCTTTCTGGCTTTTGGCAGCTTTTTTGCCTTTATTGATTATTTTTATTTAAAACCGTTTTTTTAGGGATCAGCTAAAGTTGTGCAGTAAACAGAGCACTGGCCCTAGACTCAGGAGGACCTAAATTGAAATCTGGCCTCAGGCACTTAACACTCATTAGCTGTGTGACCTTGAGAAGCCATTTTACCCCAATTGGCCCGCCTTCCCCCCTCCAAAAAAGATGAAACAAACAAACAAAAAACATTTTTTTGGCAACAAAATTTCTCCTACCTAGCACTATGCTAAAGGACTTTTAAACTATTACCTCCTTTGATCTGAGTTTTTTTAAAGTAAATCAGGGAAATTAAGAAGAAGAAGCAAGAAAGGAGAACATTCCAGGCATGGAGACAATCAGGGCAAAGGCACAAAGATGGGAGATGTTATCTTATTGAAAGAACTGCAAGAAGGCCAAGTATAGCGAAATTGAAGAGTGTATAGATGGGATTTAAAATGTAAGATATTTGGAGGAGTAGGAAGAGACAAGTTAGGAAGAGCTTTAAATTACAAACAGAGTATTTGGAGTTGTTGAATGGGGTAGGAATGTGGAGAGCAATGACATGATCAGATTTACATTTTAGGAAAAAAAAATTTCCTGGCAGCTGAGTGTTGAAGTTTGGGAATGGAGTTAGTTTTGAGGTATGGATCCTTGCTTGGAGCTACCTGAAGCAGACAAGATATCTTGAAGGCTTGAACTTGGGTTACTATAGCATACTAGAAAAATGGTCATTGCTTGAAAACCTCCAGTAAGAAAGAGAGACCCCCTTGCTTCATGAAATAAACTTACTATATTTTGGGGTAGTTGACTTAGGAAGTTTCCTTTTTTTTCTTCCTCTTTAGTCAAGCCAAAATTTATCTCATTATACCTTCTCCTGGTGGAACATTTTATAAAAAGTTTATATGTAGTTTATACAATCATTGTGTAAGCACTGGAAATACAGATACAAAAGTGATAGATAGAAGTGAGACAATTTCATCTCTCAAAGAGTTAATATTTGAATGAGAGAGATAGCACATATAGAAGAGTACCCATGGAAAGGGGTTTTTGTCTGATAAATGTCTGCTGTGGTGAGTGGAGCCATAGGGGTGTTGATGGATATATGTTGAACATTAACAATGGTCATATTTTTTTAAATCACAGCTCCATAACTAGAAAATGGGAGTGTGGAGGATATTGGAGATAGCAGAGATGATGGACAAAAGATTTAGAGAGAGATGCAATTTGTATTTCTCTTTTTCATGCCAATACTAACAACAAACATTTAATTACATATTAACAATGTTTTTTTTTAAATTCTCCTAAATGGAGATGAGCAGACTAAATATAAGACCTTTTCCATATGACATTAATTATATGAAAATAGCTGACTTTTTTTTTCTTCTGCTTTAAAAAACCTTAATTTTTTCAATACCTTCTCACATGACATGATTTAGCATAATTCTCCTTTCTGGTGATGCTCTGCACAATCTCTAGCTGGTCAATGTCCTTTCTAAAATTCTGTCACTAGTTTTTATTGTTATTGATACTTTAGGATTCTCTGCATGTACCATCAAATCATCTGCAAAGTGATAGTTTTGTTTCCTTATTGCCTATTATTTTCCTTCAATTTATTTTTCTAGTGAATAGAGCGCCAGCCCTGCAGTCAGGAGAACCTGAGTTCAAATCTGACCTCAGACACTTGACACACTTACTAGCCATGTGACTTTGGACAAGTCAACCCCAATTGTCCTCCAAAAAAAGCAAATATATATATATATATATGTTTTTTTTCTTGTATTATTGCTATAGTTAGCATTTCTAGTAAAATATCAAATAATAATGTTGAAAATGCACATCCTTGATTTACCTCTGACCTCATTGGGAATATTTCAAATTTATCTTCATTAAAGAAAACACTTGCTCTTGGTTTTAGATGGATACTAATCATTTTGAGAAAGGTTCTATTGTTTCTTATGCTTTCTAGTGGAATGGGTGTTGCACGTTGTCAAAGGGTTTTTGTGAATCCAAAGATATAGTCCTATGATTTTTGTTGTTACTGTTATTGATATGGTCAAGTTATGCTAATTATTTCCATGATATTGAATTGGTCCTCTATTCCTTGTATAAATTCCATCTGATTATAATATATGATCTCTGTTATCCCCTTGTCAGTATTTTATTTAATTTTTTGCATCAATATTAATTAGGGAAACTAGTGTATAATTTTCTCTGTGTTTACTCTACCTGGTTTAAGAATCAAACTCATATTTATGCCATCAAATGAATTTGGTAGCATTGCTTCTTTACTGATCTTTTTTTCAAATGGTTTATATAGTATTGGGATTAATTGTTCCTTAGACATTTTATAGAATTCACTTGAAAATTCATCTGATCCTAAAGATTTTTTCCTAGGGAGCTTACTGATAGATTGTTCAATTTTTTTAAATCTAAGATGGGGTTATTTAATTTTTTTTATTTAATTTCCTATTTTTATAGACAACTTATATTTTGGTAAATATTCATCAATTTCACTTAGATTGCCATGTATTGACATATAAATAGGCAAAATAGTTCTTACTGATTGATTTTTTTCTACATTGGTGATACATTCATTCTTTTTAAATTTTTTTTACTTAAAATTTGGTTTTCTTTCCTTTTTTAAAATCAAATTAAACAATATTTAATATATTTTATTGTTGTTCTTTCATTAACCCAGCTCCTAGTTTATGTACATTCAAAAGTCTTTTTACTTTCAATTTTATTACTCTATCCTTTGTTTTTCAGCACTTCTTTTTACTGGTATTGGGTTAATTGGGGATTTTTAAGTTTTTCTTTTTCTATTTTTATTTTAGTTACCTGCTTGATTCATTTAACTGCTCTTTCATTTATTGTTGGACATATTTAGAGGTACAAATTTACCCTGAAGTATTGTTTAGGTGATATCCCACAAATTTTGATAGGTAGTCCTATTGTTGTTATTCTCTCTAGTGAAATTATCTATGGTTTCTATGATTTGTTCTTTGACCCACTTATTCTTTAAAATTAGATTAGTTCATTTACAATTAATTTTTAATCTGTAGTTCCAAGGCCCTTTATTGAATGTAATTTTATTGCATTGTGGTCTGAAAAGGAAGCATTTATTTTTTATACTTTTCTGAATTGTGTTATCAACTTTTTATACCCTAATACATGGTCAGTTTTTGTGGAAATGTCATAATGTAGAAATATATCTTTAAAAAAAAGATCTGCTCCTTTCTATTCCCATTCATTTTTTTTCTGGAGAGCTATCATTTAACTTTTATAAAATTTTATTCATCTCTTTTAATTTCTTATTTTATTTATGGTTATATTTATCTAATTCTGAGAAGGGAAATTGAGTTCCCTCAAGAGTTTAGTTTTATTTTCTATTTCCTCCTGTAATTCTTTGAACGTTTCCTTTAACAATTTGGATCTTTTGTTATATAATGCATAAGTATTAAGGATTCATAATATTTCATTGTGGTGTCTTGTAGCAAGATGTAGTTTCCCTACTTATCTCTTTTAATAAGTTCCATTTTTGATTTTGTTTTGTCTGTGACCATGAGTTCTACCTCTGCCTTTTTTTTTTACTTTAGCTGAAGCATAATAGATTCTTTTCTAGCCTCTTATTTTAACTTCATATATCTCTTTTTCAAGTGTATCTTCTATAAACAAAATATGATTAGAATTTGGTTTCTTATCCATTCTGCTATCTTCTACTGTTTTGGGGGTGAATTCATTCCAATTCACATTTATGATTAGTATGTTTGCATTTCCCCTGGATTCTATTTTCTTCTTTTTATCCTTCCTTATCTCTTTTTAACATGTTACTTCCTCAAAACTCTATTTTGTTTCTGTACCCTCCCTTAAATCACTCTCCCTTTCTCTCTTAATTCCTTATTGGATTTCTATACCCATGTGTGTATGTGTGTGTGTGTGTGTGTGTGTGTGTGTGCTTCCCTCTGAACCAATTCATATGAAAGTGAGGTTCAAATGTCCTTCTACCACCATTTTCCCCTCTACCATAAAAGCTCTTCCTTGTAAACCTATTTTATGAAAAAAAAATTCCCCCATTCTTTCTTTCTTCTCCCATTGTTTTCCTCTTTCTCCATTCATTGTTCCTGATATCATCCCAATGTAATTGACTCACTACCACTCTCTCTATCTATATAGACTCCTCCAATTGCTCTAATAATGTTAAAGTTCTTAGAGTCACATGTATCATCTCCCCACATAGGAATATTAATAATTTAAACCTATTGAGTCTCTTAAGATTGCACTTTCATGTTTACATTTTGATGTTTTTCTTGAATCTTGTGTTTGAAAGTCAAGTTATCTATTTAGCTCTATTCTTGTTATGCTTGCTCTCATTAAATAACTATTTCCTCCCTAAAAGATTATTCTCTGTTTTGATGGGTTATTCATGGTTGTAATACTAGCTCCTTTGCATTCCAGAATATCACATTCCAAGTACTCTACTACTTGAAATAATAGTTTCTAAATCTTGGGTAACCTGTATCTCCACAATATTTGAATGATTTCTTCTTTTTACTTACTCTTTAAAATTATGTTTAAATGATATTTTATTTTTTCCCAAATACATATAAAGCAAATTATTTCCTTATGACTCCTTGAAATATAAATTTTCTTTTTGACCCAGGCATTCTGTAATTTAGCTATAATAATCTGAGAAATCTGGGATCTCTTTCAGGTGGTAATAAATGGATGGTTTCAGTTTCTGTTTTGTCTCTCAGTACTGGGATACTGGGGAAATTTTCTGTGATAATGTGTTAAATAAAATTTCTGGTCTCTTGTTTTCATAATATTTTTTAGATATTCCAATACTTTCTAAATTATGTTTCCTTCATCTTTTTTCCAGGTAGTTTTTCTAATGTAATGCTTTATATTTTCTTTTATTTTTTTTCATGCTTTAGATTTTATTTTATTTTTTTTTCAATTTTCAAATGCTTTATTAACTTCTGATTTACATCATTAATTTCTGCCAGATTGTGAGTTACAAATTTTCTCCCCATTTTTCCCCAACCCAACACCCCAAAATAGCAATCCCTCAGTATATCCCTCCTCCAATCTGCTCTCTCCCATATGTTCTCCCATACCCCCTTCAACTTTTCCAGTAGGGCATTGTGGATCTCTATGCCCCAATGTCTGTATATCTTATTACCCAATTACATACCTTCTGTTTCTAAAACATCCGGGAAATTTTCCTTAAGAATTTCTTGGAGGATGATTTCTAGGTTCTTTCTTTGATCATGGCTTTCAGGTAGTCCAGTAATTGTTAAATTATCTCTCCTGGATCTATTTTCCAGGTCAGTGGTTTTTCCCATGAGGTATTTCACATTGCCTTCTATTCTTTCATTTGTTTGGATCTGTTTAACAGCATCTTGATTTCTCATAAAATCACTAGCTTCCCTTTGCTGCCACCAGACAGGAGAGCTTTCATCCCAAATGCTGAGGTTTTCTCAGCTGCTGGAGTTGAGTTTGTGCCCTCTCTGAAGCCTTCACATGCTCAGGCAAGCTAGTCACACACCCCAGGACCTCCACCCTAGACTGCAATCCAGATCCAAGCAGGTTAAAGCAAAAGTGATTACCCCTCAGAATGGTCGCTTGGTGCCCCTACACTCTGCAGGCCAGGAGCTGAAGCTGCAGTGTGGCCCTGGCTGATCCAAGGCATCTCAGCAGGTTCTTGCCCTGGGGGCAAAAGCCAATGCACTCCCAAATACTGGTCCCAAAGTCCACACTGCTCTGCCCTCTCACTTTGTCCTTTGCATCTTTGTGTTGATAAATCTGGAAACGGCCACAGATGCTGGTGATTTGTAGTACCTACAGCCAGCAGCTGGTCAGGCCTGCCCTGGGGCTACAACCTCAGGGGCACACAGGCCTGGGCTTGGCTCCCAGAGCACTGAGCTGGCCGATTCCTGCTGGCCTGCTGGGCTGTCCTCAGTGGGGAGGTGAGTTTCTCTGTGTCATTTTGTGGGTTCTGTAGCTCCAAAGTTTGTTCAGAGTCCCCTTTTACATGGATTGGGGAAGGTGGAAGCCACAACTGCACGGAGGTCCTGCTTCTACTCCACCATCTTGACTCTGCCCTCTATTTTATTGTTTCTTGATGTTTAATGGAGTCATTAGCTTCCATTTGCCAAGTTCCAATTTTGAAGAAATTATTTTCTTCAATGAGCTTATGTACCTCTATATTCTTTTGCTATTAACCAACTGGGCTTTTTAAGAAGTTATTTTCACCAGTAAAATTTTGTACATCTTTTCCCATATGACCAAATTTCTTTTTTAAGGTGTTATTTTCTTTCAGTATTTTTGTACCTCTTTTTAAGCAAGCTGTTAATTGTCTTTTTATAATTTTCTTCCCTTGCTTACATTTCTTTACATAATTTTTTCTTCTTTTCTTCTTATTTTATTTTGAATATGACTTTTACCTTATCCTGAAATTCTTGGATTTCTTTCAAATTCATATTTTTTCCATGCTTTGATGCTTTCTTTTTACTTGTTTTGACATCATTGTCTTTTGAAATTTGGTTTTTCCATTACTTTAGTAGCTTTTTATGGTCAGGTTCTTTTTTATTATTTGATCATTTTTCCAGCCTATTTAGTGATTTTGAAATTTAAGTTAAAGTTATTGTTTGTTCCCAGACTGTGGGTATTTGGAGGGTCACTGTCCCAAACTTCTGGCTCCTTTTCATTGCTTTTTTCACAGAGCTACTTCTTGGAAATTGGAGATTTTGGGTGCTTTCTCTGTGGTTTCATCTGGGGAGAGGTGTGGTTTCTGTTCTCTGGTACTTATCAGGGAAGGTCTCCTAATGCCTTACCAGCATAAATGATACTGTTCTTCATGGTCCCTAATTCCTTGTGAGCAAAAGTTCTTTCTGCTCTTGAACTTTGGCCTGGAAGAGATATAGTCAATGGAGCTGACAAACAGCATGTGCTCCTATTAAAACAGGCATCCCCTGTAATCTCATTTTAAGCAGTTGCTCTATCACCTGAGCATCTCACAAAGTTACTTCTGTCACCACAACCAACTTCTAGCACTGGTATCATATCTACTTAGATTCTGAGTCAAACCTCACCTCTGTGTCATTCATCTTTATTTCTGACCTCCCAAGTTGTCTTGATCTAGAGGAATATCTCAACCTGACCTTTTGTAAGCTCTGCTCTGCAAAATTCAATTAGAGATATTATTTTAAAATTTTTTGGAGGAGAATGTTAAAGAGAACTCAGCTATAGTGCTTTCTTTACTCAGCCATCTTGCCTCTCTGCTATCAATGTATTTTTAAAGTCATTCTTTTTTTTCTAAGGGAGAGATATCACTGGCAGTGCCTCAATCTTTACATCTTACACCATTTTTTCTAACTGAGGATGTAGCTTTTCTGAACCTGTTGACTTGAATTCATCAATACAAGGAAGGTCTCTACTATTTCTCTAACGTGGGTATCATCTCCACATTGGCCATGTTTTGTCCTCTCTCATTCAAAGATATTTTTGAGAAAGAAAATAAAAGCTAAATCTGACTTAATAATTTCAATCTTTTTTCTAACTTCAATTACCATTGTCACAATTAGCTCAAACGCTTGCTATGTCCTTTTTATTTTTTTCCCCACCAATACACCCTTAAACAAATCCATTTTTGTTATCACTCCTTGCCAACCCTGTGATACTGGTTCATTATTAGCATTCATATCTTTGGTATCAGTATTTTGGTACCATGCCACGCATTTTTGTTCATCTTCTTGCTTTCATCTTTGTTCCAATTTAAAAATCAGAGTAGATTATTTTTTTCAATTATTTAATTTGTTATTTTTAGTTTTCAACATTCAGCAAGATTTTGAGTTACAAATTTTCTCCCGGACTTTCACTTACCTGTAATGGCAATGTAATTTGAATTTGAAGATCCCTTTATGTATTGGCAAGTAAGCAGGTACTTAGCACCTTCTTTCAAGTTAATCAAAGCTAGCAAGCACTTAGCACTTAGTAATTGTTCAAGCCTTTGTTGGGGCAACAGAAGGTATGAACTCCTGTCTCCTTTTATTGACTTAACAGGAAGGGGTTGGCTGAAACAGAAAGCTAATGCTGTGGGTACAGTAAAAAAAAAAAAAAAAAAGCCCCAAGAAGGGACAGTCAGAATTTCTTGGGATTAGCATCTGGAGGCAGAGCAGCTACAGAAAAGAAATAAGAATCCAGAACTGAGTCAGAATTTCTTGAGAATTTGTGATGGCAGGGCTTCTTCTGAAGAGGAGCCCAGGAGGCTTAAGAGGAGCCCAGGAGCTCAGGAGTGCTCCCCCCACCCCCGTGGGATAAGGCACTTCTGAATTTTTTAACAAGCTACAGAAGACTAAGGAAGCATGACTGGATGTTAAGACTGTCTGTTTGTGGCTGAGTTGAGCCTTGAATTCGCAACAGAAATTGTGAAGGATTTGAGATGGACTGCACCCTGTGAACTTCAGTGTGGAGCAGGACTTACACAGACAGCTGAACAAGGAACTGGGAGCTGTCTGCCTTTGAATACAGGTGACAGTTTAGTGGATTCAGGTAGGAGTTACCTGCCTAGAGTCAAGATAAAAAGACTGGTCAGTGGGTACTGAATAGTGATGAAATTGTATTTTACTAGTGACCTAGGAGTGCAGAGTCTTTATTTTCTAATGATTATACTTAGTAATTGATGAATAAGTTACTGATTGAGTTAACTTAGTGTGTCCCATGAGTGGGAGACTTTGACTATTGTACTTTAAGATGATTTTTATTTGTTCAAAACTTTGTGACCACTATGGTGGAAACTATGTGGACATTTTAATGATAAGCTGTTGTGATTTTCTGTGATAAATTGTAATATTGTGAATGATGTACCTTGATTTTCCGTGAATGTTTTGCTTTGATTTGTTACTGAATAAATAGGGTGCTCACTATACTGTGTAATCAGAACCTTAATACCTATTCACAGTAGCATACATCTGGAAAGTTGCTCCTGCATGGTGTTAAACTACCCCCACCCCAAAACAGTGATTCTCCTGAATACACCTTCCCCCAATCTGCCCTCTCTTATATCCTCCCCCATTCCCCCTTTGACTTTCTAGTAGAGCAAAATGGATTTCTATACCCCAGTGCCTGTATATCTTATTTCCCAGTGCATGTAAAAAAATTATATATATAAATAAACACTTGATTTTAAAACTTTGATTTCTAGATTTTTTTCCCTTCTTCCCTCATCACCCACCCCTACTGGGAAGAAAAGCAATTCAGTATAGGTTATATGTGTGTAATTACCCAAGCATTTCCATAGTAGATATATTGTGAAAGAATGACTATATTTTTCTCCACTCTATCCTGCCCCCACTTATTCTATTTTCTACTTTGACCCTGTGCCTTTTCAAAAGTGTGTACTTCTAACTACCCCCCCCCCCCCCCAATCTGCTCTCCCTTCTATCATCCCTGCTATTATCCCCTTCCCCCTTACATTCTTGTAGGGTAAGATACCTAATTTGGTGTGTATATTATCCCTTCCTTAAGCCAAATTCAATGAGAGTAAGGTTGACCCATTCCCTTTCACCTTGCTGTTCTTTCCCTCCATTGTAACAGTTTTCTCATGACTCTTATTTATGAGATAATTTACACTATTCTATCTCTATCTCCTCTCGTTATATTCCTCTCTCACCTCTTAATTTTATTTTTTTAGATATCATCCCTTCCTATTCAACTGATCTTGTGCCCTCCGTCTATGTATACATGTACACATATATATACACATATGTATTTATATTCACATATACCCTCCTATATAAACATATATATATATATATATATATATATATTCCCATCAACTATCCTCATACTGAGAAAAGTTTCATGAGTTACAATTATCATTTTAACACATAGGAATGTAAATAGTTGAATTTTAATTAGTTCCTTATGATTTCTTTTCCCTGTTTACCTTCTCATCCTTCTCTTGTTTCTTAAAATTGAAAGTCAAATTTTCTATTAAACTCTGTTTTTTTTTTCATCAAGTATGTTTGAAAGTCCTCTATTTCATTGAATGACCATATTTTCCCTTGAAACATTACACTCAGTTTTTCTGGGTAGGTGATTCTTGGTTTTAATCCTAGTTCCTTTGACCTCTGGAATGTCATATTCCAGGCCCTTGGATTCCTTAATTTAGAAGTGGCTAGATCTTGTGTTTTATTGATGGTGTTTCCACAATATTAAAATTGTTTCTTCCTGACGGCTTGTAATGTTTTATGCTTGACCTGGAAACTCTGGAACCTGGCTATAACATTCCTAGGAATTTTATTTTGGGGATCTTTTACAAGAGGTGATCAATGAATTCTTTCAATATCTATTTTACCCTCTTGTTCTAAAGTATCAGGGCAATTTTCCTTGAGAATTTCTTGAAGGATGATTTATAGGTTATTTTTTTGATCGTGGCTTTCAGGTAGTCCAATAATTTTTAAATCATCTCTCCTAGATCTATTTTCCAGATCAGTGGTTTTTCCAGTGAGATATTTCACATTGCCTTCTATTCTTTCATATGTCTGAATCTGTTTTATAGTATCTTGATTTCTCATAATTTTTTTATTTGCTTTTATTTGCTCCAATCTAATTCTGAAGGAATCATTCTCTTCAGTGAGCTTTTCAAATTCTTCTTCCAACTGGCAAATTCAGCCTTTTAAGGCATTCTTTTCCTCGTTGGCTTTTTGAGCCTCTTTTACCATTTGAATTAGTCTATTTTTTAAGATGTTATTTTTTTTAGTCAGGTTGACTCTCTTTTCATGATTTTCTTGCATCATTCTCATTTCTCTTCCAATTTTTTCTCCATTTCTCTTACTTGATTTTCAAAATCCTTCTTGAGCTCCTCTGTGGCCTGTAATTAGTTTATATTTTTTTCTTTGAAGCTTTTGATGCAGGACTTTTGACTTTGTTGTCTTCCTCCTGTTAGACACTTTGATCCTTTTGTCCCCAAAAACGGAATCTAAGTTTTGATTGCTGCGTTTGCTTTGCTTCCTCTGGTTGTTCATGTTGCCACTCAATTACTTGACTTTTGAGCTCTTTGCCATGGTCGAACTCTTCTCCAGAGAAGAGAGCTTTGTCCCAAATCACTTGGGTTTTCAAAAATGTTGTCAGAGGTCTGAGGATGGTGCCCTCTCTATAAACACCACACTGGCAAATTGATGTTTCTCACTCCAGGATAACCTCCCAAGAAAGTGTCCCAGATCCAAGCAGGTCAAAACAAGAGTGATTACCTTTGGGATGGTCGCTTGTTCCCCCTATGATCTGTAGTCCAGGAGTTTTGGAGCCAGCCACATAGCAGACACTGCAGTCTGTCACCTCTCACCATGGGGACATGGTCCGGACCATGTCCTCCCTTTCTAACAGAGTTGCCACTGACCTTTTACTTTCTTTATGGTGTTTATGGGTTGAAAAGTCTGGAAACCACCACTGCTGCTGGTGATTTACTCTCTCAAACTCTGCTTCAGCTGCTGCCTCCCTGGGGCTAAAACTGTGTGGCTCACATGGGACTGGGCTCTGCTCCCATCATGCTGTGATGGATGATTCCTATAGGCCTTCCAGACTGCCTTCAGTAGGAGATTTGTTTCTCTCTGTCACTTTGTGTGCTCTGTAGCTCTAAAATTTGTTTAGAATCATTTTATAGGTATTTGAGGTGGTTGTTGGGGGGAGGTCATGGAGTTTCCAGTTTCTACTCCACCATCTTAGCTCTGCCCTTCAGTAGATTATGTTAAAGTCTAAGTTCTCATATTTGTATCTTCAGACAACTTATTTTCCACATCAAAATTGTTTCTTTTTTTGCCTAAAATTTCATTCTTGAGAGCTTTTCATCTCTATTATAATGAGCTACCACATAGAACATTAGTCAAATGTACTATTTCTCAACCCCTGGGATTTATTCTCAACCATTTTTTTTCCTCCAAAAATCCTTAGTATCATAATGTTTCAGATTTTTCCCTTCTCTCAGAAATTCTAAGTTGGCATGGTCACTTGCTCCCAAGTTTGCCATAATTTCTAATTCTGCAATCATTTTTCCCCTCATAGGTGTGACATAGATTCATAATAACTGCTATTTCCTTCCTCTTTTGAAGGAGAAATTTATTATGCAAGTCAAGAAAGTACTTTTTTTGGCAGAGAGAATTCTGTTAGCTGTCTGAATAATTAAATTTATCCATTGCTACTGTACAGAGTCTCTACCAGGTTTGTCATCTATTTACTGAATTCCTCCCCTTTTTCCACCCTTTCTGTCAAAATGTGCCCTAGAGTGTTTTGATTGAAACCTTGCTTCCTTTTCTCCATTGATTTTCAGTCAAATAGCAACTACCATGCTTTTTAAAAACTATTTTCCTTCATCTTAATGTAACTTTTCAATATAAAATATTTCTTTTCTCTCAAAGTTTTACCTATTCAATTTCTTTTCAATAAACTATATCCTTTTCTAATCTAGAAGCCATACTTCAAGCCATCCCTAGGATTCTGAGTGAATTGCTTAACTTCTCAGTGCACTAAAGAACTTCCTAAAGCTCCTAGTTGTTAGTCGAGTTTTCTCAACTGGGATTTCCTGATCCTAATGAAATCACAGGTTCAATCTATATCCCACTTCCATTATCTTTCCAAAGTTATGTTCAAGGTATGAGGTTCATCTCACCATGTCTCACTGATAAATTTTAGGTAAATTTTTGCCCCTTTCCATTATTTTCTAAATAATTTTTCCTTTTTGTCATACTTTCTACACTCCAGTGTAGACTGGAGGCATGGTTTATATTACTGGCTACTTTCTGAGATTTATCTTTTTGATTTTCTAAAATATTAACTTCAAGTCCTTGTATATTGTAAATTCTCTCTTTGGGATTTAGCTTTGTGCATATGTGTAGGCATTTATCTTTTTTCCTCTCTGTTTACAGAATGGGTTTATAATATTTCCTTCATACCAGATCATTAACCCTGCCTTTCAACCTTGCTTGAGAATCTTCTCTCAGCTCTCCTGGGAATAGCCAGATAGTAACTAGTTATCAGGTGGAAATCTTTTTTTCTTCTCTACTCCACCTCTATCAATAGCTGCTCTTTATATCAATTCTGTCATTCTTCATCTGCACCCAAATAAAACATTAAACTGAAAATTTGCCATATGATCAAAGAACATTTACTGACCAACTACATGTATAAAACTGTATAATATTTGCCAAGATGAGGTTTATATTTTGTTTGGAGAGAGAAAGTACTATCAAAGGTGATTGAAAATGCTTTTGTTGAGCAGTATAGCAGAAAATGCCAAGTGACATGCTGTAGCATATAAGCATTTAAAGGATTAATGTGTACAATGGTAATAAGATGAAAATTCTTCCCTTGTGAAGATGAATTAGAGAATTTGCAGAGATCAGAGAAAATATTACAAGGAAAGTGAATGGAATACGTATTTGTGAGGATAGGTAAGGGAGATAGAATGGATTAGTTTAGCTCCTGAAAATCATTTTTCTTGAAGAGCAAAGTGAATTTATATTGGTAAGATGAGGTCATGGTGGGTGATGTGCATATATGGAAGAACAGAGAAGAAAGACTGAAGCTTTATTTACTGTCAGCCTGCCCCCCCAAAAATGGAAGAGGAGTGGGAAAAGGTGTGTTCCTCTTTCCCAAAGAATCATTTGAGCACTAAGTGTGTCAGTGTGTTGTCACTAACTTTTTGACTTTATCTGAGGCAAGCTATTTACAAACATATCTAATCACTGGGAAGCTGGCTATTCAATTTCTGGTTTAAGTAGGCCCTTAATTCTCTCCTTGACTGCTTCTCCTTTAGCCATTTTAATCTCATTAAGGCTTCTGAAATTGGAGAATGGAAAAGGAAAGAAAGAAAAGAAAACCACTCATTTTAGCTTCCTTCAGCAGCTTTAAAGTTTGATAATAACAGGAAAAATAATAAGAAGGTGGGGTTAGGAAGCTTTGGAAATACTTGTTGATGGACCTTTAGAATGTTTGGAGGAGAATTTAAAAAATATTTTGTTATCATTTATTTTTGTATAACTTGTATTTTTCAACTCCCCCAAATCTTTATTAGAGAGCAATTTCTCATGACAAAAATTTTAAAAGGAGCTGCAGTAGAAGAATTCAGCAGACATAGACATCAAAAAAGTCTGATATATCCTAATTCTCATAAGCTATACCAATAGCCTTCAGATAAGTAAGGAAGTAAGGGGAGGTGTCTTTTTGTTATTCTTTAGGACTAACCTTGGTAAGTAATTATAATTTCACAGTATTCATTTTCTATTTTTATTTCCATTTTCATTATTACCATCATGGTGTGTTTTGTTTTCCTGGTCCTACTTAATTCGTTTTAAATCCTTTCATATAAGTCTTCTTATGCTTTTCTATTTTCACTATAATAAATATTCTTACAGCATAGTAAATATTACATGACTTTAATATACCATAATTTGTTTAGCAGATCTACATTGGCTATCTGTTGTTTCTAGCTGTAAAAACAAAAACCTACCATTATAAATATTTTGTCATACTCTGGACCTTTATTTTGTCATTTACTCCTTTGAGGTATCTGCCCCAGTGATATCTCTTGGTCAATTCCAGGGATGGTTAGAAATTTTTCTTTGCATAATTCCAAATTGCTCTCCAAAATGAACCAAATCATAGCTCTAACAACACTAATTCAGTCTGTTATCTTATCCTAAACTCTACAACATTGATAATTTTTTTTGTTCCATTTTTTAGAATTTTCTGGTTATGAAGTGAAAGCTCAGAATGATTTTGATGTGCAATTTCTCTCATTACTTTGTATTTTGAGCATTTTTAACATATTTTTTCTAATTTACAATTATTTTGGAATCTTTTGTTTCTATCATTTTGTATCTTTCACTTATATTCTTTTTTTTTAAGCAATTGGGGTTAAGCAGCTTGCTCAAGGTTACACAGCCAGTTATTTTGTGTGGGTGCCAAGTATCTGAGGCCAGAACCAATCCCGGGTCTCCCAACCCCAGGGCCAGAGCTCTTACTCAATGAGCCACCTGGCCACCCCATTTCACTTATATTCTTTTACCACTTACCTATTGATGAATTATTTTTTAATTTTTGCTTTTTGTGTATCTATGTATAAATCCTTTATCCGAGATATCTGATACAACAATTTTCCCTAATCGAAGGAAAATGAGTTAGAAAAGTTACATTAACTTTGTTCACATAAATCTTTTCAATTTCAAATAATTGAAATTATCCTATATATTATTTAAAGTATCAACACCTAACCAAAGGTGTGAAAATACCCAAATCTGCTTCTCATTTGACTTTTTTTCTTATGAACTTTAATATTCAAGTCACAAAACTGTTTTGAATTTAATATTGTATATTATGTAATATGGTGGTCTAATCATATTTTTTACACTGCTTTCTAGTTTTCTCATCAGTTCTTTCCTAGGTAATTTATCCTTGGAGATTTAATAAACAGGGTTCTTGAGTTATTTCTGATTCTTCCTTATCTAGTCTTCTTTTGATTTGCTTTTATATTTTTTTATCCAATATAATTTTTAAAAATCTGCTCTATAATATGGCTTAAGGTCTGGAAGTTCTTGTTCTTCATTCCTATTTTTTCATTATTTCTTTCATTATTCTAGATCCTTAATATTTCCAAAGGAATATCTATATCTATATCTATATCTATATCTATCTATCTATCTATCTATCTATCTATCTATCTATCTATCTATCTAGGAAGATTATTAACAGAACTAATAATATTTAAAACAAGAGCACCCTAGTCACATGATTATGTCAGCCAGTGATGCTCCCATTGGAGGCTAAGCAACCTTTTTCTTTTTTTCTTTCTCAGTCACTTGGTATTTATTAAGCAGTGTGTGCCAGACACTGTACTAGGCTTTGACTGTCTAATAGTAGCTTCACACAAAATAATGGAGAGTGACACAGGAAAAAAAAATTCTAAAGAAGTAGAATAACAAAAGTGTTTACAAGTTAACAGACACCCCCGGAAGTCATACTCCACAATGTAAATTGAGGGAATACAAGTTCAAAGTTCCAAGAAAGTTTCAAGTTGTATCCAAGAATATTTCACCAGGTCTGGGACAAGGCCCATAGAATAAACAAGTGATAAAATGTGCTTTATTTGCTTAATTTCCCCTTGGAGGCCATAACTTTTTCACACTTAACTTATATATGTAGGGCAGAAAACCTTAGGTAATACTAAAACCCAGGCAGTAGTATGCAGGTAAAAGTTTAACAACTGGTTCTTTGTAGTGTTTGGTGGGGGTGGTAAAGATATATGTAAAACAATCTTAACTTTAATCTGCATTATTAGCATTTCTGTACCACTTTCTTCAATCTAGACAGTCTTAAAACAATAAACTAAGCCCTGCTTTGTAGTGTGCACTGATTTTAGATGTGTCAATGTTCATACAGAAAAATTAACCATTGGCTCTCCTAAGCTTAGCCTTCTTGAGCTGGTTCCAGCACCGCCCTGCACCCATGGCACTGTGGAGGATCACAAAAGATGTACAAAGCACAGTGGGTATATGGGATTTTCAGGGAGGACTAGTGCCTCTGGTATGAGGGCTTGCCATCCCCTATTAAGTGATCCTGTCCATCTTTATTGTCCACCTGTCACTCAACTCTGTCATTCCTAAAAACTATAGCATGTGCTTCTGTCACAACCTGGTAAAACCATCTCAACAGAGAGGCTAAACCAGGTTTAGGCTAACTGACAGGCCTCAAACCCATCAGTGAGTTAAAGGGTTGTGTATTCCAATCATATGAAGATTTTCCCTGGCGTAATGGGCAGAGAAGAATAATTTTTAACAATGGCCATGATGGTAACTAAAGAAGGTATTGTGGAGCTCTTAGAGCTTGGTCAGACGTCACTGAACACAAGGTAATCTACTTAATCCTGGGCCATCACCGGTCATCTTGACCTTTGTCTTAACACTGAACTTTGATGACTCTGAAAAAGAGAGTGAGGCTTATGACTTTCTGCAACTCTGCCTTACTTAAATTAAATCAAGACATCACCCATTGGTCCTCTTCACAGATGAAGGACTAACAACACAACACAGTCAGCAAACTTACTTTCAATAGGGGAAATAGGAACAACACATACAAATCAGTAAGTGAATTGAATGGAATGTACAATGAAGAAAGCTTAAATTCCCTTTGACATCTGTCTAAAAAGAGGAAAATGGACTGCAAGACGGTTGAGGCTGGCTTCCTTCCTGTTGTTTTTCCATAACTTGATTTTACATTTGGCAACACCTGCATTCTGAAGGGTAGATGCTAAAAAAAATGAATCTGAAAGAATGTGACCTTTTCTAAGGGAGAGAATTACACACTGTTTCTTATAAGAATGGTACAAAATTTCGTTTTCTATAAAAATTTTGAGTTCTTTTTAACAATACCTGAGAAACACCTGTGTTTAATAAATGTTTTCTATTTTTAATCAAAATTTGGACTTAACTTGAGAAGTTAAATAATCAACAGATTCTGAGGTCCAATTTTAATCTCATGCTTAGAACATAATCTGAGTATTCCCCTGTTGCAGTAGAATGAATGCTAGATTTGTAGTCAGAAATCTGGTTTTGAATTCTGGTTTTTCCTCTCAGTGTTTCTATGATTTTGATCAATCACATGAAATCTTTGGTGTTCTGGTTCCTCATCTGCAAAATGAGGAGGTGTAATAAATGACTATTTATTCTTGTTTGACCCTTTCAAAGATAAGTGCTGTGATGCTATTCAAATTCTATTGATATAGAATGTTATAATTGACAAAACATTTACATCCATTTTTATTTGATTCTCATACAAGCCCATAAAGCACCTATTGCAGTTATTATTATTGTCACTTCACCAATAAGGAATGCAGGTGGAGAGGTTAGACTTGTAACTGTCAGAACTTGGACTAGCTCAAAGGCATGCAGGTAATAAAAAGAAGGTAAAGGAGTCAAATGCCTATCCTCTGATTCTAAAGCTGTGATTCTTTCCACTATATTAAATTGCTTTGAAAGTCAATACTGTGGTGGGCCACCATGGTGCAAGCCTGTAATCCCTGCTAGCAGGGAGGGTGAAGCTGGAAGATCTCTTGAGCTTAGGGTTCCTGAGTTTCAGTAGGCTCAGTCAGTATCTGCCCAAAGTCCAGCATTAATATGATGAACAACTGGGAGCAGGGAGCATCTAGGTTGCCTACAGAGGAGTAAACTAGCTCAAGATAGAAATGAAATGCATCAGAATTACCCAACCTATCACTCCTGAAATTGAGTTTGTAAACAACCTCTGAATTTCCAGTCTGGGTGAGATAGGAAAAAACAAGTCTTAATAATAAACAAACAAATAAATAAATAATGCATAATATATAGTGGCATTATTTGGTCTATTGCCATTCAGATTAACACAAGGGGAAAAATCACTGAGAAGGAAAATAAAAGTAAAACTGCAGTATAACAAGGTAATCACTTAATAAAAAAAATGACAATCAAGAAAAATTCAGCATTGACCTTTATAAATTGAGTAAAAATAGACACTAAAACTTTGCAGTGCTACTAAAAAAAGTATAATTCTTTTTATTTTGGAAACTGGAAATGAAATTGTTTGGCAACCAAAAAAAATATTGCATTAGTTTCTACTACATTAGATTGTGAGCTCCTTGAGGGTAATAACTGTCTTTTTTCCAGCGCTTAGCACAGAATTTGACATATAGTAAGCCTTTGTAAATAATTATTGGTAGCTCACTGACTGATTTCTTCAAAATAGAGATTCTCATATTTGAAAGCAGAATTGCATCCCATTATCTTGTACAGCCAACTTGCCACCTTCATTTTCAAATGAAAGCCACCTAGCACCCTCCTTTTAAAACAGTCCACTTATTGTCCCTATACTGTAAAAATGGGTAAATCTTCTTTCCCGTGCTCTGATGTTTCAGTGTCATTGCTTCCTATGTTTAATGAATGATTCATCCCCATGGACTCTCTGGTTCCACTGAGTCCAAGGTAAAATCTAAATCTTCTAAGAAGCCTTTTACATTAATGTAAAGCTTTCTGCAGCCTCTAATCCATGTCATTGCTTTCAGTAGTTCCTCTTTTGAAAGTGTATAGATTGCTAATGATTACCATTGATATATATTTATCATCATGGTGTGTTGTGCTTCATTTTATACTATGCTGAGATTTATATATAGGATCTCACTGCTAGATCTCTGAACTCTCACATAGCAAAGGTGAGAACTAAAGCTATAAAACTCCACAATGTTTAGTATTGCATGATATTCCGTATGTGTTCTATCAGTGTTGATAAATAATTAAAATAAAAGTGAAATAAAAATAAGAATCTATCACTCTGGAATGAGTTTCCCTGTGTTTTGTAAGGTAATATATGAGATATTGTTGTGGAAACCTTGAAAAAATAAACAAGGAAATATTACATAAAGATATGCTCTAAAGTTTTGTTGGCAAGGTCAGACATTCAAACTCAAGATGAAAAATAATTTTCTTATCACATTATGAAAGTAATTTTAGAGGTTTTGTGTTATTGTGGGAAAAGCACTGTATATGGAGGCAAGTTACCTGGCTTGAGTATCAACCCTGGTATTTGCTAGGTATCACTCAGGCAAAGTCACTTTGCCTCTCTAAGCCTCAGTTTCTTCAGTTGTCAGTGGTGGCTAAAAGCAGTGTCCCATAATAGATATAGAACCAACCAGTAACCTAGGTTCAAGTCCCACCCCTGACACTGGTCAAATAATTTAATCCATTAGTGGCCTAGATGATTCTTTAACTTATAAATTGCAGAACAATTGTCAGTATGCAGAGGTAGAGGGAATTTTTTTACTGGGAGTTGATAATATGAATTAAATCATTCTTTTAGTCTGAATTTTACTCCCAAAAGGGACTAATAATTTTTATAATATTTATTTCACAGTGCTGTTAACAGGGCTATGCTTTATAAACCTTAAAAGACGTGACATGTGAGGTTTGTTTTATCATAATAAGAACTGAATAAAAATAGTAATTATAATATACAAGCTGAAGTATGATATAGAGACTAGAGAGCTGGCTTTGGAGTTGAAAAACCAGGGTTGAAATTGTGCCTTTACCAAGTCTATATAACCCCAGCTCATTTTCTGTCCTTTCTTAAGGAATTTAAGACCTTGCTTGCAATTCTCTCTGCTCCAAACCTTGCCTTGTACATATTTAGGGGACTTTGATACTTGAAGGCAAAGATTGTTCTTTATCTGACTATTTCTAAACAAAGGGACTGACAACCTAGTAACAGAACTTAGGGGCCCCACAGGAGAAGTCTGTGACACAACAGTAGATGCTTATCTGGAGGACCCACATGTAATGGGTGAAACATGAGTTTTGGGAGCCCTCCGCCAAGAAAAAGAAAGAAATTAAAGGGTACTTATTGCTGGCACTGGTTGTAGCTGAAACTAATTGACAGCTCTATTGCCCATAGAAGTTCTTGGGCATATAGGTGTGTTTGTGGTTGGTCACAAGTACCAGGGGCCCTGGTGACAGTTCCAGAGCAAAAAAAGAGCACTAGCTCTTGCATTGTCAATGGCAGGGGAAAATGAGACCTGGTAAGAGTTCAAGAACCAAGAGGAGTGCTAGAACTTACAGCTTCAGTGGCGTAGGGCCCCTTCCTGGGTAAACATCAGACCACAGACCAAGGAGATCAGTGACCACACCCATACCTGAATCACACCATCTTGGAAAAAAGAAAAACTTTTAGACCCCCTGGAACCATCTCTGAAAACAGCAGGCTGAAAAAGCTTAAATCTTGAGACAATGACTATCCACTCCCAGATGAGTAAAGATCAATTTTAACATAAAGTTCAAACTCAAGAAATCTTCTGGTAAAACTACCAAAATATAAAAACAACAACAATAACAAAAAACTTCTCCAAAAAATAGAACTACCTCTGTACTAGGGAAGAGCAGGAAGTAAACACAGAAATTAATAATGCAAAAATAACTACAACAAAAGCCTCAAAGGAAATGCTAATTGTCAGAAGTCAAACAAGAATTCCTGGAAGAGTCAAAGAAAGACAAACTAGTAGTAGAGGGGAAACTGGGAAAAGTAATGAGTGTGATATAAGAAAATTATGTGGGAAAAGAATTAATATGTTGGTAAAAGAAGCACAAAAATATTGAAGAAGTTATCACCCTAAAAAATAGAATTGTCATAATGCTAAAAGAGGCACAAATAACCACTGAAGTAAAGAACTCTTTAAAAGCAGAATTGGTGAAATGGAAAAAAGAAGTATATAATTACATATCATTTCAAATTAGAATTAGAGAAGTAGAAGCTAATACAATATGAGATATCAATAAACAATAAAACAAAATCAAAAGAAGAAAAAAAGAAGAAAATATTACTGGGGGAAAAAACAACTGACCTGGAAAATAGATGAGGAGAGGTCATTTAAGAATTATTGCTCTACCTGAAAGCCATGATAGAAAAAAGGAACCTAGAAATTATATTTCAAAAAAGGAAATTATCAAGGATAATTACTCTGATGTCATAGAACAGGAGAGTAAAGTAGAAATAGAAATAATTCTATTGATCAGCTCTTAAAAGAGATCACAAAATGAAAACTCCCAAGAATATGAAAACCGTATTCTTAGACCTTGAAGGTCAAGGAGGAAATATTGCAAGCGGGCAAAAAGAAACAATTCATGTGTGGTGGAGCCACAGGCAGGATCACATAAGATTTAGTAACTTTCACTTTATAGAAGTGGTGGGAGAGGTGCGGGAACAGAGAGCCAAGGTGGCAGTATAGAAGGAGGAAATCTCTGTGGACTCCCCCCATAACCACCTCAAATACCTAGAAAATATGACTCTTAACAAACTTTAGAGCTACAGAACCCACAAAGTGACAGATAGAAACAAATCTCTCACTGAAGACAGCCCAGAAGGCCAGCAAGAAGGGTCCATAGCAGCTCATTTGGAGCAGAGCACAGCCCTGTTCTGAGTCCCCACTTTTAGCCTCAGGGCAACCCTGACCAGCCATAGGAGAATGGATCACCAGCAGCAGTGTTGGTTTCCAGAATTATCACACCAAAAATGCCAAAGACAAAGTAAAAGGTCAGTGTAGAATTCTGGTGGATCTGGGGAGGGGGGAATGGAGTGGTCTAGCCCCTGCCTCCTGAGGCAAGAAGTAGCAAAGGTATGGTGGTGTTGGAGCCACCACAGCATGGCTGCTTCAGAGCTGCTGGCCTGCAGATCCTGGGGTACCAAGTGGTCATTCTGAGGGGTAATCGCTCTTGCTTCAACCTGCTTGGATCTGGATTGCTATCTTAAGTGGAAGTCCTGGGGTGTGTGACCAGGTGCCAGAGCCTGTGGAGGCTTCTGAGAGGGCACCCAACTAACAGCTTTGACAGCTGTGAAAACCCCAGCAATTTTGGACAAAGCTCTCCTCTCTGGAAGCAGAGTTCTACTGTGGCAAAAAGCTCAAAAGTCAAGTAATTGAGTGGCAACATGAGCAAGCAAAGGAAGCAAAGCAAGCACAGCAGTCAAACCTTAGATTCCTGTAATGGGGACAAAAAGGATCAAAGCATGGAACAGGAGGAAGATAACAAATTCAGAACTCCTGTACCAAAAGCTTCAAAGAAAAATATGAATTGGTTACAGGCCATGGAGGAGCTCAAGAAGGATTTTGAAAATCAAGTAAGAGAAGTGGAGAAAAATTGGGAAGGGAAATGACAATGATGTAAGAAAATCATGGAAAGAGAGTCATCAACCTGACTAAAGAAAATAACACTTTAAAATATACTAACTCAAATGGCAAAAAAGGCCCAAAAAGCCAATGAGGAGAAGAATGGCTTAAAAAGCTGAATTTGCCATATGGAAAAAGAATTTCAAAGGCTCACTGAAGAAAATAATTCCTTCAGAATTAGATTGGAGGAATTGTAAGTTAATGACATTATAAAAAATCAAGATACTATTAAACTGATCCAAACAAATGAAAAAATAGAAGGTAATGTGAAATATCTCATTGGGAAAACTACTGACCTGGAAAATAGATCCAGGAGAGATAGTTTTAAAATTATTGGACTACTTGAAAGCCATGATCAAAAAAAAAAGAACCTAGAAATCATCCTTCAAGAAATTCTCAAGGAAAATTGCCCTGATATTTTAGAACCAGAGGACAAAATAGAAATTGAAAGAATTCACTAATCACCTCTTGAAAAAGATCCCAAAAAGAAAACTCCTACTAATGTTAAAGCCAGATTCCAGAGTTCCCAGATCAAGGAGAAAATATTGCAAGCATCCAAGAAGAAACAATTTCAATATTTTGGAAACACAAGCAGGATAACTCAGGACCTGGCAGTTTCTACTTTGAGGGATCAAAGGGCTGGGAATATGATATCCTGGAGGTCAAAGGACCTCATATTAAAACCCAGAATCATCTACCCAGCAAAACTGAGTATGTTTCAGGGGAAAATATGGTCATTAGATGAAATAGAGTATTTTCAAGCATTCTAGATGAAAGAACCAGTTGAATAGAAAATTTGTTATTCAAATACAAGAAGTAAGAGAAGCATGAGAAGGTAAACAGGGAAAAGAAATCATAAGGAACTTATCAAAATTTAAATATTTTCCTTCCTACATTGAAAAAGATAATTATAACTTATGAAACTTTTCTCAGTATGAGGATAGTTGAAGGGAATAAAATGTGTGTGTGTACACACACACACACACACACACACACACACATATATATATATATATATAGGAGGGTATATGTGCATAAGAATACATATGTGGATGTGTGTATATATGTGTACAAGTATACATAGGCAGAAGGCACAGTATCAATTGAATAGGAAGGAATGATATTTTAAAATAAAATTAAGAGATGAGAGAGGGATATAATGAGAGGAGATAGGGAGAGACAGAATAGGGTAAATTATCTCATATGAAAGAGGCAAGGGAAAACTGTTACAAGGAGGGGAAGAACAGGAAGGCAAAAGAAGATGGATCAACCTTACTCTCACTGAATTTGGCTTAAGGAGGGAATAACATACACACTTCATTGGGTATCTTACCATACGGGAAAAATAGGTGGGAAGGGGATAAGAGGGGGGATGACAGAAGGGAGGGCAGATTGGGGAGGATGGCAGTTAGAAGTACACACTTTTGAAATGGGACATTGTCGAAATACAGAATAGAAAAAGTAGGGGCTGGGATAAGGTTGGAGGGAAATATAGTCAGTCTTTCACTATGGAAATGTTCTGCATAACTACACATGTACAACCTATATTGAATTGCTTATCTTCCCAGTAAGGGTGGGTGAAGAGGGAAGAAGGGAAAAAATTTGGAATTCAAAGTTTTAAAATCAAATGTTTAAAAAAATTATTATTATTTTACATGCACTAGGAAATAAGATATGCAGGCACTTGGGTATGGAGATCCATCTTACTGGAAAGTTGGAGGGGAAATGGGGGAAGATATAGGAGAGAGAAGATTGGTTAGGGGGTGTTCAGTGGGATTGCTGTTCTGGGGTGGTGGGTAGGGGGAAGATGTGGAGCAAATTTATGACTCAAAATCTTGTGGAAATGAATGTGTAAACTAAAAATAAACATAAAATTAAAAAACAAAGAAGTGGTAGACTTGGAATAGGTATTCAGGAAGGCAAAGAAGTTAGGTTGACAACCAAGAATAACCTACCTAGCAAAATACAGTATAATCCTTTGAGTGGAAAAAAATTCATATTTAATGTAGTAGAGGACTTGTAAAATTCTCTATATAAATAACAAACCTGAATATAAAATTTAACTTGAGAAGCATAAAAAGCTAAACATGAAAGAGATATCATGAGGGATTTGATAAGGTTAAATGGTTTATATTCCTATGTGAGATGATATTTGTAACTCCAAACTTTATCATTATTAGGGCTATCAGGAGTATACATAGATTGAGGTCATGGGTGTGAATTGACTATCATGGCATAATTAAAAAAAAATAAAATGAAGAGGTGACAAAAAGGGATGTAATAGGAGAATAAAAAAGGGAAAGGGAGAATTAAGGGAATTGTATCTCAGGAAAGAGGCATCAAAGGAAGATAGAGAAGGTGGCAGGCAGTGCATGAACCTTACTCTCATTTGGAATTGGCTTAAAAAGGGAATAAAATCCACTGTCACTTGGCTTACAGAAGAAAATGGGATGGATGTAAAGGCAAAGTTAGCAATCATCACCATGCATGTAAGTGCAATGAGATCACCCAAAAAGAATGGAAGTGGATAGAAGAAAGTATTAGAAAGCAGAATCCAAAAACATGTCATTTTCAAGAGACACACTTGAAATCAAAAGACACACACTGAGTTAAAATAAGGAGAACTACAAGAATATTGTGCATAGTAACAGCAGTATTGTAATGATCATCTATAAAAGACTTAGATACTCTGATCAAAACAATGATCCAAGACAATTCCAAAGCTACTATCCACCTCCAGAGACTGAATGATGAACTTTGAGTGAAAGATGATGTATAATTTTCTCACTTTATTTTTCAACATGGTCAACATGGAAATATGTTTTGTGTGATTTTACATTTATAATTGATACATTGCTTGCCTTCTCAGTGGATAGGGGAGAGGAATACAGGGAGGGAGAGAATTTAGATCTCAAAGTTGAAAAAGACAAGAATGTTTAAAAATAAACAAATAATATATGTTTTTCAAAAGCGTTTTTGTTTGAGTGAACTAGTAGACAGGTATTGAATTAAACTTTCAACCCCTATGAGCTAATAAGAGTAATAACAATAGCAATGATAATAGTAACAATAATAACTGACATTTACATAGCACCTGATTTGGGTAAAGTGCTATGCTAATCACTTCACAAATATTGCCTCATTTGATGCTAACTATAATAAAAGATTTCTGTACTTGTTGCCTCCATTTATTGTGTTTTGAGCACTCACTGCTCAACTCCCTGTGATCTAATTTAGACATATCTCTCTGTTCCTTCTTAGTTCCTTTTTCTTGCTCATGATCCATGGCCCCCACACTAATTTTGCCTACTTTCAATCTCTCTCTCTCTCTCTCTCTCTCTCTCTCTCTCTCTCTCTCTCTCTCTCTCTCTCTCTCTCTCTCTCTCTCTCTCTCTCTAGCTCTCTCTCACTTTCTCTTAATTTCTCTCTTTCCCTATGTTGTGTCGAATTTTTATCTGTACAACATTTGATTCATGGATTTATATATCCAGTCCTAGTGTCTCCTAATGTCTAGTCTCATATGACCCAATACCTATTGAGTACTTTTAACTGGATGACTGTAATCAGGTCAAGATCAACATGTACAAATCAGAAATCAGTATCCATCTCCCCAAAAAGCACCTTTCTTTGGAAATTGCTTTTTTTTCTATTGGACACTTCATGATAACAATCTTGGATTCATTCTCATCTGTTCACTTTCCTTCCCCATACATAGCCAAGCAGGCACCAATTATTAATGATTCTGCCTCCCAAATCTTTCCCTTTCTCTACACTCATCCCAGTGCAGGACCTCTTTGCACCTCTTCTGAGCTATAGAAATCATTTTTAAAATTGACCTTGCTTTGAATGTCACCAATCTCTAATTCACCCTCCTCATGATTGCCAAATTGATATTCCTAAAGAACAAATGTGACCGTATCACTATCATCTTCAAAATCTCTAGTGATTGCCTATTGACTTGAGGATAAAATACAAACTTTACTATTTAGGAATTACATTCCCTCACAATGTGACTACTTCCTACATTTCCAAGCTTATTTCACACTGTTATATCCCAACCAAACTGGCATGAATCTTGTTACTTATATGCAATGTACTCTTCCCAATACCCTTTTCATAGGATGTCTTCCCTGGCATATATTCCTTCCTCAACTCTGCTTTGTGGAATCTCTAGTTTCCTCCAAACTCAGTTCAATTCTATCCTAGTTCTTCCAATTGCTAGTTTCCTCTCCAGAAATTAATTTTATATTCTTAAATATAATTTCTGTGAACTATTATTTCTCTTTAAATGTAAGTTCATTGAGTGTAGGGGTTATTTTATTATTTCTTTGTATATCTAGCACCTAACACAGTGGATAACTGATATTAGGTGTTTATGGACCTTGAGGATGCTTGTTCTCTCATATAAGCAGTCCCTTAATAATAATAGCTCTAATATCCATATGATCCTCACAGCAATCTTGAGATGTAGGTTCTTTTATTATCCCTATTTTACATATGCAGGAAACTGAGGCAAACAAGTTCAATGATTTGCCCAGGATCACACAGCTAGTAAATGTCTTAAGTCATAATTGTATTCAGATTAGCCTGATTCCAGGCCCAGCACTTAATTCACTTAACAACTAAGTGCTCCAGGTAACTCTCTAAAACAAGAAGCTACAGATGAAATGTCAATCCCCTTACACAGCATTTCCATAGTAGAAATGCTTTTCATTAGTGAAATGACAGGTTCAGATAATAATAAGTTATGAAAGATAATAATTTCTATGTAAATATGAGAATTAGAAATAAAACTTAAGATGGAAATTATCAAAATAATATGATACAGCCTGATGAATTTAAATTCTCATCTCATAAATTTGTCATGCTGAGTCAGTTCATTTTCTCTCTTTGTGTCATGGGTAGTAGTGTGTCATAGATGGTATCATGTTTATAGATAGTATCATGTCATTGATAGTATCATATTTGTAGATATGTACATTTCTCAGTAATATATGGGATCCATAATGAGGTTTTTTTTCCAATATCAGTAAGACACATTTTCTTCTACTTTAACTGTTAAAATTTGACACTAAAGGAAAGGGCAAATAAAAACAATTGTCACTATAGTAATAAATGCTCACATTTTTAGACTATTCAATTTTAGCACTTTCCATGTTATTTCATTTAATCCTAGGTATGATTGGGTGACATGGTAGATAGAATTCTGGACCTTTTGTTAAGATCTGAGCTCATACTCTGTCTGAAACACTAGTTGTGTGATTCTGGGAAAATCATTTAACCATTATCTTCCTGTTTCCTATCTGTAAAATGTAGATAATAGAATCTCCTTCTCATGGTTGTGACAGGTTCAAATGAAGTATTATTATTATTATTTTTCTCACAATAACATCTAAGATAGGTGCTATTCTCACTTTACAGTTGGGGAAACTGAGGCTCAAAAACATTAAGTGACTTACCCAAAGACCAACAAGCTAGTAAATGTCTGAAGTAATATTCAAATCAAGGAAAGTTCTAAATGCAAACCCAACACTATAAACAGGAAATCCTCGGTTCATGTGGAAATAAAGGCCTAGATTCAGACATCAAGTGATAAACTGATAGAAAAAAATGAGATAAGTGAATAATGACTTTTTCTAATTGATAGAGTACCCTTCTAAGTAATTTTAACCCTATTGTGTTGTAAATTTGCCTGTAATATGGTCTCTAATATAGTGAGTCTTAAATGGATAGAGTACATTCAGCTAAAATTTTATTCATTTCTCTTAATTGTGTTTCACTCCAAGTTATTAGCAGTATAAAGTTGTAAGTTTGGTTTTTTTTTTCCTTTAGAACATCATCACTTTACATAGAATCTTCTATTAGGTAATATTAAAGCATGGGGTGACTGTCCAAAATACTCTGCCATGGTTTACTTGCTTCAAAGCACTTTCATACCCTTGTGAAGCAATTTTTTTAAAATCCTGTTATTTCTTTTAGATCTGGACCAGTGTTTATCTTGTTTAATAAAGAAAAGGGTATTCTTTCCTCATTTTGTATGAATGCTATATTGAAACAAACTAACAAAATAAGTCGAAATTGAAGCTTTGTTGTAAACACGTTATCTCCCTTTCAATTGTCCTTTGTGTCTGATTAGCAGATCCCATTCCAGTGTACTTAGAAGTCCCTCCTCTTCATGGCTGTGAAAATTAATATAAGAATATTTTTAACATAGACAGTAGAAAAGGAGAATATGGATGGATTGAAGCTTTGGTTATACTCTATCAATTTTGTATATGTGAATTAAAGCAGGTCAAATCCATAATCATAAAACTTTTAAAACTATTGGACCATATACAGTTGATAGAGGAGCCCAGTGGCTCCTTGACCTTTGTAGAAAAGTTTACTGGGTTTTATTTATCTCTTTCCCCTCTTTCTCATCAATATTTAAATAAATGGATAGCAACACCCAAGTACTGTTTGCAGAAAGAAATACTCACTGTTTGACTGACAAAATATGTATTCTTCAGTGGGACTCAAATGTTTTGGTCTCAGGATCCCATTACATTCTAAAAGAAAAAAAATGAAGAACCTAAAGAACTGTTGTTTGTATGGGTTATATTGTTTGATAGCTTTTGTTTTAGAAATTAAATGATAAAGTAAAATAGATTAAATCATTTAAAATAATCATAAACCCATTACATGTTACCATAAATGGCATTTATGGTAAAAATAGCCATATTTTTCCAAAACAAGAAGCATTAATAAAATAAAAAGCATTGTTTTAATACCTGTTTTAATAGAAGACAGTTGAATTCTCATGTCCTATTATACATTTAGTCTGTTTTGATATGTTCTTTTGGTTGAGGCATGTGAATAAATTTTTGCCACACATACACACACACACACACACACACACACACATATATATATATATATATATATATATATATATATATATATATACTTAGAAAAATAGAAATATTTTAATAGGCAAATGAAATCTTAGTATTATTATGAAAATACCTTTAACCTCTGGGACCCCTTGAAAAATACCTCTGTCATCTCCAGAGTGCACTTTCAAAATGAAGATTATTCTTAAATGACAATTGGACACTATATAGTTCACCACATCCAAGAGATAAGCTTAAGAAGTATGCAGTTTGATCTCAATCAAATCCTTATTGCAGCAGAGAAACCCTTCTACTTCTCCTTAATTGTTTCATTATCCTATTCACAATAGTAGCTGTTCTAAACATTCTCTTCTTTTCTCAGGCCTCCCATAACAAGCCTTCCTCCCACTCTTTCTGCTGATTATTTCTTCTCACATTTTTTTTCATGAAAGTTGAGGCCATAAACAATGGCTTCCTTTTTTTTTCAACTCAAAACCCCTTAACAGCAGCCCCCACTATCACTTCTTTATCACAGACTCTGAAGAAGAGGAGACTATTCTCCTTGAGAAGGCTAAACTAGTGCTCTCTCCCTCTCTCTGTGTCTGTGTGTGTGTGTGTGTGTCTCTCTCTCTCTGTCTATCTCTCTCTGTCTCTCTCTCTCTCTGTCTCTCT